>NC_135233.1:146210127-146547627 GCF_051348905.1 Ranitomeya variabilis | reverse complement strand
CAAGCAGTTCTGTAGCAGAAGGGGTTTTGTAACCCCAATATCTCTGTGACCACATGAGATAGATAACCCCCAATTTTCGGTTTTTAGAAGTACTAATTTGCTGTGCATTTTGACACCTCCCTGGACTCTCTGCGATGCTCGCTTCTAAAATCGGAGCCGGGTCACTTTTTGTCCAAACTGAGCCCATGAACATGGTAAGAAGGCATGCCTGTTTGGCTCTCATTCTGATGCAACTTGAAGCCCTGGCAGAAGTTTATTTCCTTCAACTATTCGGACGTACCGCGAGTACAACGGAACCATCCGCAGAGCTCTGGGATGCTCCCTCTCAAAGTTACGGGGGTTCAAAGTGTCCCCCCCCACCCGAAGCTTTTGCAGGCCGGTGCATATGCCTATTTTTAGGCCCCTATAGCTCTCCTGCTACACTAGATACGTAATTCCAAAAAAAATGATAAAATACTTGGCCACCCACTGAACAATTTGAGACCTCTCTGGAGTCTCTGGGACGCTCGCTTCCAAGATGGGAGCCTGGTCATTTAGCTGAAATAGACCAGAAAATGACTTATATTTTCACTTCCCTTTTTTGTTCTTACCATGATGCCAATTGACCCTTTGCCCGAAGTTTGTTTGCTTCTACCATTTGGAAGCACCGCGATTCCAACGGCACCATCCGCAGATCTCTCGGATGCTCCCTCGCAAAGTTACGTGGGTTCAAAGTTCTTACTTTGCTATGTACGCGTCAAGCAGTTCTGTAGCAGAAGGGGTTTTGTAACCCCAATATCTCTGTGACCACATGAGATAGATAACCCCCAATTTTCGGTTTTTAGAAGTACTAATTTGCTGTGCATTTTGACACCTCCCTGGACTCTCTGCGATGCTCGCTTCTAAAATCGGAGCCGGGTCACTTTTTGTCCAAACTGAGCCCATGAACATGGTAAGAAGGCATGCCTGTTTGGCTCTCATTCTGATGCAACTTGAAGCCCTGGCAGAAGTTTATTTCCTTCAACTATTCGGACGTACCGCGAGTACAACGGAACCATCCGCAGAGCTCTGGGATGCTCCCTCTCAAAGTTACGGGGGTTCAAAGTGTCCCCCCCCACCCGAAGCTTTTGCAGGCCGGTGCATATGCCTATTTTTAGGCCCCTATAGCTCTCCTGCTACACTAGATACGTAATTCCAAAAAAAATGATAAAATACTTGGCCACCCACTGAACAATTTGAGACCTCTCTGGAGTCTCTGGGACGCTCGCTTCCAAGATGGGAGCCTGGTCATTTAGCTGAAATAGACCAGAAAATGACTTATATTTTCACTTCCCTTTTTTGTTCTTACCATGATGCCAATTGACCCTTTGCCCGAAGTTTGTTTGCTTCTACCATTTGGAAGCACCGCGATTCCAACGGCACCATCCGCAGATCTCTCGGATGCTCCCTCGCAAAGTTACGTGGGTTCAAAGTTCTTACTTTGCTATGTACGCGTCAAGCAGTTCTGTAGCAGAAGGGGTTTTGTAACCCCAATATCTCTGTGACCACATGAGATAGATAACCCCCAATTTTCGGTTTTTAGAAGTACTAATTTGCTGTGCATTTTGACACCTCCCTGGACTCTCTGCGATGCTCGCTTCTAAAATCGGAGCCGGGTCACTTTTTGTCCAAACTGAGCCCATGAACATGGTAAGAAGGCATGCCTGTTTGGCTCTCATTCTGATGCAACTTGAAGCCCTGGCAGAAGTTTATTTCCTTCAACTATTCGGACGTACCGCAAGTACAACGGAACCATCCGCAGAGCTCTGGGATGCTCCCTCTCAAAGTTACGGGGGTTCAAAGTGTCCCCCCCACCCGAAGCTTTTGCAGGCCGGTGCATATGCCTATTTTTAGGCCCCTATAGCTCTCCTGCTACACTAGATACGTAATTCCAAAAAAAATGATAAAATACTTGGCCACCCACTGAACAATTTGAGACCTCTCTGGAGTCTCTGGGACGCTCGCTTCCAAGATGGGAGCCTGGTCATTTAGCTGAAATAGACCAGAAAATGACTTATATTTTCACTTCCCTTTTTTGTTCTTACCATGATGCCAATTGACCCTTTGCCCGAAGTTTGTTTGCTTCTACCATTTGGAAGCACCGCGATTCCAACGGCACCATCCGCAGATCTCTCGGATGCTCCCTCGCAAAGTTACGTGGGTTCAAAGTTCTTACTTTGCTATGTACGCGTCAAGCAGTTCTGTAGCAGAAGGGGTTTTGTAACCCCAATATCTCTGTGACCACATGAGATAGATAACCCCCAATTTTCGGTTTTTAGAAGTACTAATTTGCTGTGCATTTTGACACCTCCCTGGACTCTCTGCGATGCTCGCTTCTAAAATCGGAGCCGGGTCACTTTTTGTCCAAACTGAGCCCATGAACATGGTAAGAAGGCATGCCTGTTTGGCTCTCATTCTGATGCAACTTGAAGCCCTGGCAGAAGTTTATTTCCTTCAACTATTCGGACGTACCGCGAGTCCAACGGAACCATGGTCAGAGTGCTAGTGTGCTGCAAGTTCGAATCTTGCTGCTGACAAGAACGCAGGAGGAGGAGGATGGAGGATGGTGTAAACAGAAGCCTTTACATGTTCGCACCCGCAAATCTTTCACTGAGTGACAGCCATTTGCTTTACTGTTAAAGGCGTTCGCAACTGTGATCATTTCTAAGCGCTCACTAATTCGAACACTGGTAATGATTTGTTCGGAATGAAATGTTCTGTTCGGAATTCCGAACATTTTTGCGATTCCGAACGTTCGAATCCGAATCCGAACGCAATTGTGTTCGGTTCGGAATTAATTCCGAAACAGACATTTTTATGTTCGCCCATCCCTACTGCCGGGCCCCGTGCGGCCAAAAGCCGCAGAAAGAACGAGAATGCTCGTTCTTTCGCGGGCTCCATTCATTTCAATGGATCCCGTGGTTTACACAGGGGGAAGAGAGACTTCCCTGTGAGCCGGCCTCGTATTCAGCAGTGTCCCTGTATCCAGCGGCCATATGGGGCTAGGGAATACACGGATGTGTGAATACAGCCTTAGGCCTCGTTCACACTTTGCATATTTGCTGCGGAATGTCCACAGCGCATAGTCTGCACCAAAACATCTGGATTTGGCCGCGGCATATAATTGACATGCTGCGGCCGGTCAAAACCACGGTTGCGGTAGAATCTGCAGTGAACGCAGATTTGACCTATGGTCGGCCCGCTGCGTTTATTCCGCAATAAATACGGCAAGTGTGTTTTTAGCCTAAGGGTGAATTTACAGGTACAGAGTTTGTTCTGGTTTTTCCTTACGGATTCTGTAGGGAAAAAAAGGTACAGACTCAATACAATTGAAATCCTTCCGCACAGCAAGGACGCACAGCCACAGCATGTAATTTTGCAGCTTGGAATCCGTGCAGCAAAGTGACATGTTCAATGAGAGGTTAATAAGGACTATATGATGTATAAGGCTAGGTTCACAAAGGGCGGAATTCCGCCGCATTGTCCAGTCGGATTAGCCGCTCTAATTCCGCAGATAAATAAGCAGCACTGCTTTTTGCTGCGTATTTACCTGCGGAATTTAGGTGCGGGTTTTTGCCCATACATTGCCCCCGTCGAAGCTCCGCAACGGATCCGGACGCAACAACAACATGCTACGGAAGGCTTTTCCGCACTTGCGGCCAAATCCGGTCGCAAAAATCCGGTGCGTCGTGTGCACAGGGAATTACAGTTTTACATTGCTGCCAATGATTAAAAGGACCGCAGCTGATCCGCTGTGCGGCCAATCCGGCGGAATTTCGCCCCGTGTGAACCTAGCCTCAGCAGAATTGGTGCTGGGTGATGTGTACATTCAGCTCCCCTCCCCCGTCTGTGCTGCTGCTGGTGTTTCTTTTTTAAATATTGATACATTCTACAGCAAGAGGTCTTCTGATCACCTAGAAACACACAGCGGGGGATGGGAGATTTCTACTCACTCATGTCTGTGTACAAAGGTTCTGTTCAGACACGCATATTTTCAGCTGTATGTACGGCTCGTTTTTGCGATCCCCCTAGACTTGTATGGGGCCGCAAAGACCTCTGCCGGGCCCTGTGCGGCCGGGAGCCGCAGAAAGAACGAGCATGCCTCTTCTTTCTGCGGCTTATGGCCGCGGGCTCCATTCATTTCAATGGATCCCGTGGTTCACACAGGGGAAAGAGAGACTTCCCTGTGAGCCGGCCTCGTATTCAGGGGTGGCCCTGTATCCGGCGGCCATACGGGGCTGGGGAATACACGGATGTGTGAATACAGCCTTAGGCTGGGAACACACGAGCGAACTTCCAGCGAGAACGCCCGACGTATTCGCGCTGGAAGTTCGCTCTAAAACCAGTACTGACTGCAAAGTGACATGTTCAATGAGAGGTTAAGGCTAGGCTCACACGGGGCGGAATTCCACCGGATTGTCCGGTCGGATTGGCCGCACAGCGGATCAGCTGCGGTCCTTTTAATCATTGGCAGCAATGTAAAACTGTAATTCCCTGTGCACACGACGCACCGGATTTTTCAGACCGGATTTGGCCGCAAGTGCGGAAAAGCCTTCCGCAGCATGTTGTTGTTGCGTCCGGATGCGTTGCGGAGCTTCGATGGGGGTAATATATGGGCAAAAACCCGCATCTAAATTCCGCAGGTAAATACGCAGCAAAAAGCAGTGCTGCGTATTTACCTGCGGAATTACAGCGGCCAATCCGACTGGACAATCCAGCGGAATTCTGCCCTGTGTGAACCTAGCCTTAGACTATATGATGTATAAGCTGAATTGGTGTTGGGGATTTGTACATTCAGCTCCCCTCCCCCGTCTGTGCTGCTGCTGCTGTTTCTTTTTACAATATTGATACATTCTACAGCAAGAGCTCTTCTGATCACCCAGAAACACACAGCGGGGGATGGGAGATTTCTACTCACAGTTAAAATCATGTCCACCCGGAATTTTGTGCGGATATTGAACTGCGGCTGTAATCACCAGCGTAGTGGGTGGGATTCATAGAAATCCCAGCCACACGCCGCAGAAGATTTCGGAATAAAAATGATATGCAGAAGTTCTACAGCGTGTCATTTGACGCTCGATAAGGTGCGGAATACAGACCGTTTTAATGATGTGCATTATGTTGCACCTACTTTCCACCGCAATTGCGCACAAATCTTGCCATCTTTGTGGGATTTATTTTTTGTGCACAGACCATGTGTAGACACCCATACACACACATCATGGTTTTACATCCATCTGGGGACATTTTTTATTGATTCTAATGTATCACAGGCAGTTTACTTCATCGCCAGAATATATGCAGAATTTCTGTCGAGAACTTTGGGCGTACATTGCGCTGCGTCCGTGATCACCAGCGTAGTGGATGGGATTCATAGAATTCCCAGCCACGTGCTGCGGAAGGTTTCAGGATGGAAAATGACATGCAGAAGATCCGCAGCGTATGTCATTTGATGCTCCGTATACGGCACCGAATCCAGACCATTATAATGATGTGCACCTACTTTCCACTGCAACTCCACACGAACTCTGCTGCAGGAATTGTGTGCAGAATTTGGTGTAAAAACTACCCATCATCTTTCTGCTACATGCACCCCTCGTACATCACTGATCAGAGAACAAGTGGCTAATTTGCCAAGGACTTCAGAAAGCGACATTTTATCACGCATGCGCGGAAATGTCCTTATGTCACACAAGCTCCGGCCCTGCGTCTAGGCTCGTGAACGCACACTCGCACCCTGCGAGCGCTGCAGGTTAGGGTTACAGGGCCGCAAACGGTTGAGGTTAGGGTACCCATTTAGCCCCAACACTAACCCTAAGGGTACATGTACCGGATCTGTTGCAGTCAAAACCCGTACGGATCTTCGTACAGGTTTTGAACACTCTGGGAGGTGTGGAATTAGCGGCAGTATTCCTGTACCACCGCTAATTTCCGCCAAATAATTCCCATAAAGAATCTCTGTTTGCTAGACGGGTTCTGTCTGGCAAATAGACATGCTGTGGTTGAGAAATGGGCACTGTGTGGCTATTTTCCGTACAGAAAATAGCCACACAGGTGTGAATGCCATTTCTGTACGGTCCATTGATTTCAATGGACCGTACTGCCGCCAGCGGGTTTTTCTGTACAGAAAACCCGCGGCATACCCATCACGTGTGCATGAGCCCTTTGGCTTCATGCACTCAATGCAGGTTATGTACAGGTTTCCCGTATAGAAAAAAACTGTACCGGCAATTTGGTCCATTGGAATCAATGAACTTTGCTGACATGTCATTCACGCACAAAAAATGAGGTCTTAGTTGGTATTTTGGCCAAAGTACAGAAGCTCACAGCCCGCGTCCAGGGGCCTCAATCCTGTGAGTCCTATCTAGTGACCTACCTATCAATATGAACAAAGACAAACACACAAAAAATGCCTCCAGCAGCCCATACTAAAGCCATACTTACCAAGTGAGCACAGATGACTGGTGTGTTCTCAAAGCTGTGCAAAGTAAGCAGGGCAGAAGTGCAAAGGAGTGTGTGCTCACTTGGTAAGCATGGCTCCAGTATGGGCTGCTAGAGGCATTTTTTGTGTGTTTGTCTTTGTTCATATTGATAGGTAGGTCACTAGATAGGACTCACAGGATTGAGGCCCCTGGACGCGGGCTGTGAGCTTCCGTACTTTGGCCAAAATACCAACTAAGACCTCATTTTTTTGTACGTATATATAAAGTGGCAGCCTGACTATGGTATTGGAGTATAGTGTTCCACTCTTGGTTGCATACAGCTTTGGGCATAGTACCCACTTCAGCCAGTCAGCCATGGGGTAGGTGTTTCGTTTTATATCTGTCCATGCACTTCTGTATAACAGCTCCCCACTTTAAAGCGCCTATCATTCGCTGGGGAGCGTGGGGTATACTTTATACATGACACTGCATGATACCCTTGTATTTATCAATATACATATACATTATCTGGTGCATGGGCGATATAAAACACCTTTACACACCCCTTGCATACTGCTGTTAGTGACCGCTCATTTGTTATTCATGCACCTGGACTCACTCCTTTGCACAGCTTTGAGAACACACCAGTCATCTGTGCTCACTTGGTAAGCATGGCTCCAGTATGGGCTGCTGGAGGCATTTTTTGTGTGTTTGTCTTTGACATGTCATTCACACTGTACAGTTGTTTTCCGTATGGAAAACCAACTGTATGTTGGGCATTTTTTAACCGCGGCATGTCAATTTACCGGACAAAACCCATCCGACAAATTGACACTTTCTATGGAAAAAATGTCTGGAATTAGTGGCAGTACAAGAATACCGCCGCTAATTCCAGACCTCATTTACATGTTAAAGCCCGTACTGGTTACAACCTGTAGCATACCCAGGTCGTGTGCATGAAGCCCCTGGCATTGTTCACACTTTGCGTATTTGCTGCGGAATGTTCACAGCGGATCGTCCACACCAAAACTTCTGGATTCGGCCGCAGCATATATTGACATGCTGCGGCCGGTCAAAACTGCTGTTGTGGTACAATTCGCACAGAAAAACTGCACGCAAAGTGTGAACGAGGATTCCGTTAACATGGGCTTCCTATGTGGACAGCGAACGCAGCAGATTTGACCTGCAGTCGATCTGCTGCGTACATTCCGCAGCAAATACTCCAAGTGTGTTTTTAGCCTAAGGCCGGGTTCACACGTGGCGTAGACCCGGCGTATTGTGCGCAGTGTATTATCAGTATGTGTAGTGCTGCGGCGCCCGGCTTCACTCCGCTCCGTAGGAGACTGCAGTGCTGCGGGCAGGATTGCATGGATCTCCACAATACGCCGGGTTTACGCAACGTGTGAACCCGGCCTTAGGGCTCATGCCGACTGCAGCTGTTAAACAGCAGTTTGCAGGAATCTATGATCTGCAAACTGTATTTGTTCTAGGGAAAGAACAGCCACCTAGCAAAGCTGGTGGGTATAGGCGGCTGCCTCCCGCCAAAGATTTTTTCTTCCTGCCGCAGCTGTCTTGTGGGCGGAGGTGGCCGCGTCATCAGTCTGATGACGCCGGCCAGCTCTCGCGCGGGAGAGCCTGCTCAAGATCTCGGCACGTAATCACTCTGACACGGCCGAGATCTCGCGAGAGCTCGGCCGGTCTCCTCAGAATTTTTAGCCGTAAGGAGGCGTGATGGCTATTCCATCCCATTGTATGTTTGCTATCCTGTAATAATGAGACGCTCAGTCAAATCGTTAACAGAAAGGAAACATTTAATCGAACAAATAAAGTAAATGGCTCCATAAGTCAGAGCACTGCCATATAGAGCTGGAAAACGATCAATTGTTGAACGCAAAGTATTGGGCAATACTATTGCCCGGGTCCATGAACGTAAGGCTGTATTCACACTGACGTGACCGTTGTGCCGTGCATACGGCCGGCAGAGCAGGGAAATAAAGTCCTTGCTCTGTCATGGAGTGCCGTATGCATGGCACAACGGAGAGAACACAGACTTGTGTTCTCTCCTGACAGCCGCGGGCTTTATTGAAATGAATAGAGCCGTGGCTGTCACGGGCGCCGCGAGCGTGAAAAGATCGAGCATGTCCGATCTTTTCAGCTCACGGCGGCCGAAGCACTTTTGTGCTGCCTCCGCCGTTTTTGTGGTCCCCATAGAAGTCTATGGGGACCGCAAAAACAGACGTATTACAGCTGTATTCACGTCAGTGTGAATACAGCCTAAAGTCCGTTTAAACATAAAACCAAGGAACTCTAGAAGTCTTCAACTTGAAGATGGGTCTTTAAGGTTTCTTATCTTGTGAAGGCTGGTCTCCTCGTTTTTGGCTCCTGACTTGACCTGAAAATGAAACCAGAGGTCAGTGATCGGGTAACATCAGGAACAACAATCGGGAGGGTGGGAAAAGTGGTGGGTCACTTTGCTAGGTGGCTGTTCTTTCCCTAGAACAAATACAGTTTGCAGATTGGAGAGGTGAACACCTCAGCGCTATATAAAGACCCATGTAAGAAACCTGAACAGGCTTTTTTAGGGGTCTGGGGCATGCAGAAACTTTGAAAGAGCCCCTCATCTTCCCTCATACTTTGCCCTGTACTAGGGCAGGGAAACATAGGTGTCCCACCTGGGACAGCACGCTTGCGGACCACCCTGTTTTCCTGAACAGAAAGGGGGTCCGCGCGTTCAATATCCTCCGAGGAGGATATGTCCGGGAATCTCCTTCTGCAACTCTTAACAGAGTTTTTTGCGTATTTCCCGGTGTAGGATGCAGCCATGGAAAGCGAGTCTTCCTCCATCGCCGCCTGAAAAATTCTGAGGAGACCAGCCGAGCTCTTGTGAGATCTCGGCTGCGTCATCAGAGTGATTACGCGCCGAGATCTTGAGCAGGCTCTCTCGCGTGAGAGCTGGCCGGCGTCAGACTGAGGACTCAGCCAGCTCCGCCCACAAGAGAGCCGCGGCCGAAAGAAAAATTCTTCGGCGGGTCCCAGGGAGGCAGCCGCCTAACACCCACCAGCTTTGCTAGGTGGCTGTCTCCCTGGAGACAAATAGCGGGATCCCCATGTGGGAAAGCACATGGGGATCCTGCAGTTACACTAAGGGTACATGCACACGTGTTTTCTCTGTTTTTACAGTACGGTTCCTGTAGAGGTCAAATCGAAGCGGCTGTGATGTGCATGAAAACCAATGAGAACTGCAAAACGTAGTTCACATTGGTACTGTTCTACCTGGACGGAAAATGACAGTAGAGCGGTCGTTTTACAGCCGCAGCATGTCAACTTTAGTTCTATGGACGTGCATAAATTTCTGTACTGCCGCTAATCCGCCCTAATACCGGCATATTAACGCTGATTATCCGGCATTAATACGCCGGCAAACAGCAGCAAAACCCGTATGGAGACCATGGGGACTCTGTACGGCTTTTGCCCATCCTAAACCCAGGACGTCTGCATGTACCCTAAAGGTACCGTCACACACGGCGACCTAGCAGCGAGGTTGCCGTGTGTGATGGCGCCTGCCGAGCGGGCCCCTGCTGTGGGATCGCTGCTCGGCGGAGAATGGTCAGGACCTTTCTCCGTCGGGCGGTCCCCCGTAGCGGGGAGGGGGGGGGGTGGATCGGTGTGTGTGACGCTGTCAGAGCGACGGCATCACACGCGCCTATGGCGCCCAGCAACGCTGCAGCGACCTCCGGGTCGCTGTTGCGCCGCTGGAGAGTCGCTGTGGAGATGTTTGACATCTCCACAGCGACCCGGGACCGATGCTACAGCGATCTCGGGGCGGCGCTTATCGCTGTCGGGATCACTGTAGTGTCTGTATGTGTGACGGGACCTTAAGGAGATGCAGTTAGGGATAGGGTGTATTGTAAGCTTAGGAAACGCTATCCTAACAGTCTGTTTCATAAACTGGGAATTCATACTGGGAGTTGTAGTTCTATAACAGCTGAAGTGTCACAGCTTAGCCAACAGATGAAGAAATAAGTCATGTCTATGTTATTGCTACCATTCCTCACTACATTGCATGTCTACCAATGTGCAGATGACCTGAATACACAGTGACTTTGTGGGGACAATGTATGGTGTGTGTGACTTTGTGGGGACAATGTATGGTGTGTGTGACTTTGTGGGGACATTGTATGGTGTGTGTGACTTTGTGGGGACATTGTATGGTGTGTGTGACTTTGTGGGGACATCGTATCGTATGTGTGCTATCTGTAATAACATGGCAGCTAATCTAGCCAGCAGCTTCCTGTCCACTCCTCCCAGCCCCCTGCAGTCACACATGTCTGCTCCATATCTTCACTATATTGCTATACTTTGTTTCTAGCAATGTGCAGATGACCTGACTACTCACTGAAGTTGTGGGGATAATGTATGGTGTGTGTGACTTTTTGGGGACATTGTATGGTGTGTGTGACTTTGTGGGGACACCGTATGGTGTGTGTGTGCTATCTGTAATAACATGGCAGCTAATCTAGCCAGCAGCTTCTGTCTACTCCTCCCATCCCCCTGCAGTCACACATGTCTGCTCCATATCTTCACTATATTGCTATACTCCTGTTTCTAGCAATGTGCAGATGACCTGAATATTCACTGACCTTGTGGGGACATCGCATGTGTGTGTGCTCCCTCTGTAATAAGAAGGCAGCTAATCGATGTAACAGACTCATTAGCTAAGCTAAATCCCTCCCTAACCATTGTCCTTTATGCTAATGAGCTGGCTGAGATAGCAGATTTTCATGTGTAAAGCATAGAATCATCAGTGAAGGACCTGAGCCAATCAGAATGAGGGGCGTGATCTTAGTGTGTGTGTGTATAGTTAGGACAGCCCTGCTGCAGTACCTGTCCCCTTATCCAGGGGTCTCACTCTTACACACACCATACACACCATTTCAGGATTTTGGGGCCATGTAAGGACCTTGGAGATTTTGATGCCAGGTGACTTAGAAAATTTTTCTAAGTCGATTCCAATGGTTAACCTTGTGGGGACCTGGATTTTTGTCCCCACAAGGTCAGACGTCCCCACTTTGTTGGTGTGTATTCAGGTCAATGTCCCCACAAAGATAGAAAAACAAGAGCACACACACACACACACACACACACACACACACACACACACACACACACACACACACACACACACACACACACACACAGCCCTGCTGCTTATAGCATGATACTATATGGGGACAGATTGATCTACTAGCGTTCTGTCCCCATCATTCGATTCGTCCTCAGACGATGTAAAGAGGCCGAGAAACAAGAGCCAAACGACTTCAATGTTGTCAATCGCACGCATCGAACGGTCTGAACTCAACGCATGTAAATGCAACCAAAATGTTTGAGCGTCATGGTGCAATATGTATGTGAGCATTGGGGGCCTCATTTTAAACTTTTGCCTAGGGCCCCACTTTGTCTAAAACCGGCCCTGGTGGAGATAGTAGGACCACAGGATAGGTGAGTACTGCAGAGACACAGGACTGGTGGGTAAACTGCAGCAATGCAGGGACTGGCGGAGGAACTGAGGGAACGCAGAGGCTAGCAGGATACAGGAAAGAAAGGATAAACCCAAAGTCAGAGGGAAAATGAACTTCACAGAGACTAAGAGCGGCCAGGAACACCTGAAGGAATAAATGATAACCAGGCACAGAGGGATGGCAGGAAGCCGTTTAAATACCTAAAGGCAGGGTAGCATTTCCGGGTAACAGACCTCCAGAACCATAGAGAGGACAATAAGGAGGACCGACTTCCGGGTACTAGTCCCCCAGGACCATAGAGGAGACGAAGAGGAGCGCCGACAGAAGATCAGAAGTGCACACGCGCAGCACTGAACCTGGCATGCGCGCGCGCACGAGAAGCAGAGGCCAGGAGCGAACGAGGAGGCGGCAGCAGCGGTATGATAATGTCATTTGGGATTTGATTATGTCGTTTAACCTGCATATGTGTGCAGGGCCACCATCAGGGCATTATTGCCCTGACTGGCGTATGGAGCCCTGTGGGCAGAGGGGGCCCGCATTGGGCCTCGTCTCTTCTGCTCATCAGACCCGGGCCCCAGCGGCAGGCTTCTGCCGATGCAGTAACTGAACCTGCATCCGAGATGCAGGTTCATTTACTCTATTGCCGTGCTGGCCTGCACGGCAATAGTTAAAGCCGCCAGCCAATCGGAGGCTGGTAGCTGAAGTCAGCGCGCACGTCATCGGTGTATGACGTCATTGTCATTCGCGGGAATGATCATCGCCGCAGGAGCGCAGCCAGGTAAGAAGAAAGGATTTTGGTTTTTTTTGCATTTTTATTGAAAACGACAAGCAGCGATGTTTCACCAGCAAGATGGAGACACATGGACCATGGAGACAAAGACAGGATGGGAGACACGGGGGCAGGATGGAGACACAGGGGCCGGATGGAGACACGGGGGCAGGATGGAGACAAGGGGCAGAATTGAGACATGGGGCAGAATGGAGACAAGGGGGCAGGATGGGAGAAAAGGGGCAGAATGGAGACATGGGGGCAGAATGGAGGCTCGGGGCAGGATTGGAGACACGGGGGCAGGATTAGAGACAGATGGGGAAGGATGGAGACAGATGGGGCAGGATAGAGACTGATGGGGCAGGATCATGGGGCAGGTGGGGTAGGATCATGGGACAGATGAGAGAGGATTATGGGACAGATGGGGCAGAATGTGATATCACATGGGGGCAGAATGGATACGCATGAGGGCAGGATGGGAGAACATATGACTGGAGCCAGGATTGATACACAAGGGCACCAGGATGGGGGATATTATTACCATTGGGGCTAATTAAGGGATATTATTACTGCAGTGATGTTTTTATTTTATTTTTGAGGATACTGTTTTAAATGCAGGAGGCGGTCCTGTTACTGTGCAGAGCGACACTGTCGCCTTTTTTTCTTCATCTGATGTAGTTTGGAATTTGGGAAAAAATTAAGTAATGTGTTCTGTAAGCGGAGCTTTAGATAACTGTGTTATTTCCTGCAGAGACGAGCCCTGGCTGGATGAAGATGAAAAGCAAAGATGAAGGACCTCACCTAGAGACGTCACCAGTGAGTCAGTGTGTTACCTGTACACTGACACTATACACTGTTTACTATATACAGCGGTCCTGTGTACAATATTACCAGTGATCACTGTATTACCTTTACACTATACACTAAATACAGAGCCCATGTGTATAGTGTCATTGATCACAGTATAAACTGTACAATATATACAGTTGTTGTGTGCATAATGCCACCTGGATCACTGTATTACCTGTACACTATACATTGTATACAGAGCTCCTTTGTATAATCTCACTGGGGATCACTGTATTATTGGTGTGGCGGTATTTGTTCCTTGTATGTGCTATTAGTTGGTCACTATATGGTGGTAATATGCTGTCTGGTGTGGTGGTATTTATTCCTTGTATGTGGCATTATTCGGTCACTGTGGTGGTAATATGTGGTCTGGACATGATGTGGCGGTCTTTGTTCCTTGTATATGGTATTGTAGGTCACTATGTGGTGGTAATATGGTGTCTGGTCATGGTGCGGAGGTATTTGTCCCTTGTATGTGATATTATTGGTCATTTTGAAAATTTAAAAATAAGTAAAGTTTAGTAAGTCACAGTAATGTAGAGCCCAGCCAAAAGTGTCTACCTTGTCGTTTTGGTGGGTTAAAAAATCTTTTGGCCAAAACAAAAGATGCTGGCTATATGTGTGATCTGGTGATGGAAACTGTTAATGTGTGATTTGTGAGAAGTGGAGTTTTTCCAAGAGAGAGCGGTGGGACTGTGGACAGTTCAAGGGGTGGAGGCAGAGCTGGGGTGGAGCCTGGGTGGAGTCTTAAGGGGGCCCCGAAAATGTTGCCAGTATGGGGCCCTGAAATTCCTAGTGGCAGCCCTGTATGTGTGGAAGATGTCAAATGTATGCCCTGGATACCCTTAAGTGTATATTCTACTAGAGGCAGTAGTCCTTTTTGGCATTTGAGTATGCACACACTATAAATCAATCCCTCTGTTATAAGAATTTTTGCAAGATGTTTTTTCCTCAGATAATTTATAAATACATGTTGTTGCTCTGCTTCCCCATTACTATTAACTTAATAGATTCCTTCCTAGACATATAAATGATATTGGTCATAAATCTGTCTTGCATGAAAAAAACTGTCCTTGGAATACAGTGTTACACTGAACTAACATCTCTGAGATTCATACTTTTTGTACAATAATCTACCGTGGTGAGATATATTTCTGTTTTAGCATCTCCTTTTTAATTCTATTTGTTTTGTTTATTGCAGTATTTATTTAATAAAGTTTATTGTATCCACATAAAATCTCACCAAAAGCTCATCGTGGTGACAGAGCAAAGTGCTTTTTTATTGGTATTTTTTGAATCCTATAGAGAAAAGGCTTGGAGCATGCAGCTCAAATATTTGCAAAAAATGCCTCAAAGAATAGCCAAAAATTGTCAAAAAAGGATACTGCCTTTTAAAATCATTCAAGAATCTTAGCATGTGGTGATTAGAAAAAGAAACCTTAATTAACTTGCTTGACAGAAAATTTTGAAAAAATGTTCAACTTCCTGAATAGAGATGAGTGCATAAGGAAAAATTTGAATTCGCCTATTTGCTATTTTTTTCCCAGGAAATTTGATTTGTGTAGCAATTATGCTACACAAATTTAAGGTCCCTTATTATGCTTTGGGTGTTAGGGTTTTTATCTAACATTTGATGGCCTTTTATGTTTTATAGTTATGGCGACCGGCTGCTGCGATTTTGTTGATTCTGCTCACAAGCGAATTACAAAAAATCCGAATTTTAGTGAATGTGGATTTTTGTATAATTTGAGCATAATTCAATTGCACTTGAATGTATTCACTTATATCTACCCCTTATATCTACTTGTATGGACTGAGATACATTATGACAATGATTTCATTATAGGCGAAAATAAACAGTCTATGTATGTGGTCTGTTAGGAAGCACACCTATATATCCACGAATGTGTCATACAAATCAAGGTACATTTCACAGTACTGTTAGGGTATGTTTCCATGGTCCGGGTATGTAGCGCTTTGGAGGCAGCAGGTAACCGCTCCGTCCAAACAGCTGCCAGCTTTTGTACTCACGGTGATTCACCGCATCCTATACATAGACTGTGTAATTTATCTTGCGGAGACTGAGCGTCTCCGCCAGATAAATAGACATGCTGCAGTCTATAAAGACGCACTGCATGTGCAGATACACGGGTCTGCCACCTGCGTATTTGAATGCATAGTGGAGATGGGATTTCATAAAATCCCATCCACTATGCTGTAACATCTGGCTGCTGCGGATTGGACGATGCGGCTGTACACAGCATCCAACTCGCAGCGTTTCCTAACCGTCGAAGCATACCCTTAGGGCTCATACTCACTTGCGAGAAAAACGGATGAGTGCAATCCGATAAAAAAATCAGAGTGCACTCAGACCATTGTTATTCAATGGGCGACATCTCATTTGCGATTTTTTTTTTCTCTGCCGAAATCGGACTGAGAAAAAAAATCGCACCATGCTGCGATTTGCTGTGTATCTCGGACGAGACTCGCCAATGCAAGTCAATGGGTGCGAGAAAAAATTGCACAGCACTCGCACCATGCGAGTGCTGTCCGATTTTTACACACCTTTATTCATTGAAAAGCTGGCAATTCATGTCCGGCCGGCGTACAGTAAAATCACACTGACATGTTAAGAATAGGATAGATATATACACATAGAATACATATACATACAGTACAGACCAAAAGTTTGGACACACCTTCTCATTTAAAGATTTTTCTTTATTTTCATGACTATGAAAATTGTACATTCACACTGAAAGCATCAAAACTATGAATTAACACATGTGGAATTATATACTTAACAAAAAAGTGTGAAACAACTGAAAATATGTCTTATATTCTAGGTTCTTCAAAGTAGCCACCTTTTGCTTTGATGACTGCTTTGCACACTCTTGGAATTCTCTTGATGAGCTTTATTTGGTTTTAAAATGGTGTACAGTTGTATTTTACAATGCAATTTTAACATGAGCTTTTACATACAGAGAAGTGCTGTATGTAAAACCTCATGTTAAAATCGCATTGCATTCAGATTGCATATGGATGTCATACGGATGTTCCGTGGAAAAATTGCACGGAAATCGTATTACACTCACATGACACTCTCATGACACTTGTCCATTTTTTTTCGGTCCAGAAATTGGACAGTTTTTTTTCTTCTCGCAAATGGGTATGAGCCCTTAGGCTATTGCTCTTTCGCAGGCATTTGTGAAACAGGTTATCAAATGTAAATATTGTAAATACTGCCATCTGCTGGTTGTTATTAGTAATGTAACAAAATATAAATGTGTATTGCAGTTTTCCCCATATTGCCACCATTTGTTCTATAGTCGTTCATATTTTTGTGGGTGTCGCTGTAATTATTCAGCATGTATAGCCTCACTCTATTATGGAGTCTTGCACTTTTCAGCTTTAGGCTGCGGTTACGTTATCAGTATTTGGTCAGTATTTTGCCTCAGTATTTATGAGTCAAAACCAGCAGTGATCCAAAAATACAGAAGTGGTGACGTGTTTCTATTATACTTTTCTGTTATGATCTGGTGGCCCAGGAGTAGCATTGGACGTACTCTGGAGAAGGTGGTATCTATACTGACCGCGGACCCTGAACTTAACACCGCAACTAGAAGTAGCCGTGGGATGTACCTACTGATCCTAGACACCTCAACACAGCCGGAGGACTAATTAACCCTATAGATAGAAAAGGGAAAACTATCTCGCCTCAGAGAAAATTCCCAAAGGATAGGCAGCCCCCCACAAATATTGACTGTGAGAGGAGAGGAAAAAACATACACAGGCTGAAAACAGGATTTAGCAAAGGAGGCCAATCTAGCTAAATAGGAAAGATAGGACAGAGAACTATGCGGTCAGTATTAAAATACTAGGAAATATCCACCACAGAAAATACAAAACACTCCACATCTAACTAAAGATATGGAGGGTATATCTGCCTCTCCAGAGATTCCAGCTTGACTGCATAAATCCTTACACAGATTAAGCTGGACAAGAAAAAACATGAAATGCACTGAACAATGAGGCCCACAACATGTGAGCTGAAAAACAAGCAGAAATTATCTTGGTGAAAAGACCAGGAAGCAGGAGAAACCATGAAGGGATGTGAATCCTCCAGAATACAATGGACAACTGGCACTGACTAAAGGGTGAGGCCAGACTAAATAGCCCAGTCCAGAGTGGACACACCTGATAACTGCTGTGAAGGACAGACAGCAGCGCTACCACTTATAACCACCGGAGGGAGCCCAAGAACAGAATTCACAACAGTACCCCCCCCCTTGAGGAGGGGTCACCGAACCCTCACCAGAGCCCCCAGGCCGATCAGGACGAGCCAAATGGAAGGCACGAACCAAATCGTCAGCATGAACATCAGAGGCAACAACCCAAGAATTATCCTCCTGGCCATAACCCTTCCACTTGACAAGATACTGAAGCCTCCGCCTTGAAAAACGAGAATCCAAGATCTTCTCAACAACATACTCCAACTCCCCATCAATCAACACCGGGGCAGGAGGATCAACAGAGGGAACGACGGGTACCACATATTTCCGCAACAGAGATCTATGAAAAACACTGTGGATGGAAAAAGAGGCTGGAAGGGCCAAACGAAAAGACACTGGATTGATAATCTCAGAAATCCTATAAGGACCAATAAACCGAGGCTTGAACTTAGGGGAAGAAACCTTCATAGGAACATGACGGGAAGACAACCAGACCAAATCCCCATCCCGAAGCCGGGAACCCACACGCCGCCGACGGTTAACAAAACGCTGAGCCTCCTCCTGAGACAAGACCAAATTGTCCACAACATGAGCCCAAATTTGCTGCAACCTGTCAACCACAGAGTCCACCCCAGGACAATCAGAAGGCTCAACCTGCCCCGAAGAAAAACGAGGATGAAACCCAGAATTACAAAAAAAGGTGAAACCAACGTAGCAGAACTAGCCCGATTATTAAGGGCAAACTCGGCCAATGGCAAGAAAGCCACCCAATCATCCTGATCGGCAGAAACAAAGCATCTCAAATAAGTTTCCAAAGTCTGGTTAGTTCACTCAGTTTGGCCATTTGTCTGAGGATGAAATGAGGAAGAAAAAGACAAATCAATGCCCAGCTTAGCACAAAAGGCCCGCCAAAACCTGGAAACAAACTGGGAACCTCTATCGGACACAATATTCTCCGGAATGCCATGCAAACGAACCACGTGCTGAAAAAACAACGGAACCAGCTCAGAAGAGGAAGGTAATTTAGGCAAAGGTACCAAATGAACCATCTTAGAAAACCGGTCACAAACCACCCAGATAACCGACATCCTCTGGGAAACCGGAAGATCTGAAATAAAATCCATAGAAATATGCGTCCAAGGCCTCTCAGGGACCGGCACAGGCAAAAGCAACCCACTGGCGCGTGAGCAGCAAGGTTTGGCCCGCGCACAAGTCCCACAGGACTGCACAAAGGAGCGCACATCCCGTGACAAAGAAGGCCACCAAAATGACCTACTAACCAAATCTCTGGTACCAAAAATCCCAGGATGGCCAGCCAACACAGAACAGTGAACCTCAGAAATCACTTTTCTAGTCCATCTATCAGGAACAAACAGTTTCCCCACTGGACAGCGGTCAGGTTTATCAGCCTGAAATTCCTGAAGAACCCGTCGTAAATCAGGGGAGATGGCAGAAAGAATAACCCCCTCCTTCAGAATGCCGACTGGCTCAAGGACCCCAGGGGAATCAGGCAAAAAACTCCTAGAGAGGGCATCAGCCTTAACATTCTTAGAACCCGGAAGATAAGAGACCACAAAATCAAAACGGGAGAAAAACAGGGACCATCGGGCCTGTCTAGGATTCAGCCGTTTGGCAGACTCGAGGTAAATCAGATTCTTATGATCGGTCAAGACCACAATACGATGTTTAGCCCCCTCAAGCCAATGTCGCCACTCCTCAAATGCCCACTTCATAGCCAACAACTCACGATTACCGACATCATAATTGCGTTCCACAGGCGAAAATTTTCGAGAGAAGAAGGCACACGGTTTCATCAAGGAACCATCAGAATTCCTCTGAGACAAAACGGCCCCTGCCCCAATCTCAGAAGCGTCAACCTCAACCTGAAAAGGAAGAGAAACATCCGGCTGACGCAACACAGGGGCAGAAGTAAATCGGCGTTTAAGCTCCTGAAAAGCAGAAACGGCCGCAGAGGACCAATTCATCCCATCAGCGCCTTTCTTCGTCAAATCGGTCAGGGGTTTAACCACACTGGAGAAGTTGGCAATGAAACGGCGATAAAAATTAGCAAAGCCCAAAAATTTCTGAAGGCTCTTCACGGATGTGGGCTGGATCCAATCATGAATGGCCTGAACCTTAACCGGATCCATTTCTATAGATGAGGGAGAAAAAATGAAGCCCAAAAAAGAAACCTTCTGTACTCCAAAGAGGCACTTAGACCCCTTCACAAACAAGGCATTATCACGAAGGATCTGAAATACCATCCTGACTTGTTTCACATGAGACTCCCAATCATCCGAAAAAATCAAAATATCATCCAAATATACAATCATGAATTTATCAAGATAATTCCGAAATATATCATGCATGAAGGACTGAAACACAGATGGAGCATTAGAGAGTCCGAATGGCATCACAAGATATTCAAAATGGCCCTCGGGCGTATTGAACGCAGTTTTCCATTCGTTGCCCTGCTTAATACGAACAAGATTATATGCCCCTCGAAGGTCAATCTTATTAAACCAACTAGCACCCTTAATCCTGGCAAACAAATCAGAGAGCAAAGGCAAAGGGTATTGGAATTTGACCGTGATCTTATTCAAGAGGCGATAATCAATACAGGGTCTCAAAGAGCCATCCTTCTTGGCAACAAAAAAGAAACCTGCTCCCAATGGAGAAGAAGATGGCCGAATATGCCCCTTCTCCAAAGACTCCTTAACATAACTCCGCATGGCGGCATGTTCTGGCACAGACAGGTTGAAAAGTCGGCCCTTAGGGAACTTACAGCCTGGAATCAAGTCAATAGCACAATTACAGTCCCTGTGCGGTGGAAGGGAACTGGACTTGGGCTCATTGAATACATCCTGGAAATCTGACAAAAACTCAGGAATTTCAGAAGAGGGGGAGGAAGCAATTGACATCAAAGGAACGTCACCATGAACCCCCTGACAACCCCATCTAGTCACAGACATAGATTTCCAATCTAATACCGGATTATGCACCTGTAACCATGGGAAACCCAGCACAATAGCATCATGCAAATTATGCAACACCAGAAAATGACAATCTTCCTGATGGGCTGGCGCCATGCACATGGTCAGCTGTGTCCAAAACCGAGGTTTATTTTTAGCCAACGGTGTAGCATCAATGCCCCTCAAAGGAATAGGACTCTGCAAAGGCTGCAAGGGGAAACCACAACGTCTGGCAAATTCTAAGTCCATTAAGTTTAGAGTGGCACCTGAATCCACAAATGCCATGACAGAAAATGACGATAATGAGCAGATCAGGGTCACAGATAACAGAAATTTAGGTTGTACAGTACTGATGGTAACAGAACTAGCTATTCTCTTGGTACGCTTAGGGCAATCAGAAATAACATGAGCAGAATCGCCGCAGTAAAAACACAACCTATTCTGACGTCTGAATCCTTGTCGTTCAGCTCTAGACACAATTCTATCACACTGCATAGGCTCAGGACTCCGCTCGGAAGACAACGCCATAGTGTGCACAACTCTGCGCTCGCGCAAGCGCCGATCAATCTGAATGGCCAGAGACAGAATCACTCAGACCAGCAGGCGTGGGGAACTGTTGTGAACTCTATTTCTGGGCTCCCTCTTGTGGTCACAAGTGGTACTGTGTGAGTGCTGTCTTTCTGCAGGTTTGTGACTGGCATCAGCTGTATCGTTATCTGTGGGCTGGTTTTCTATTTAAGCTCACTTGGACTCTCAGTCTATGCCTGCTGTCAATGTATTCAGTGCTATTCTAATTCCTTCTGACTACCTTGCTCCCAGTCTCTTCAAGAGAAGCTAAGATTCCGTTTTGTTCATTTTTTGATCATCAGTGTTCTATTTGTTTCTTGTCCAGCTTGCTAATATGTGATTTCCCAGCTTGCTGGTAGCTCTAGGGGGCTGAGTTTCTCCCCCCACACCGTTAGTTGGTGTGGGGGTTCTTGAATTCTCAGCGTGGATATTTTGGTAGGGTTTTTTGCTGACCGCACAGTTCGCTATCTGTCTTCTGCTATCTAGTATTAGCGGGCCTCATTTGCTGAATCTGTTTTCATTCCTACGTGTGTCTTTTCTCCTTACCTCACCGTTATTATTTGTTGGGGGCTTCCTATATCTTTGGGGTTATTTCTCTTGAGGCAAGTGAGGTCTTGCTTTCTCTTTAGGGGTAGTCAGTTTCTCAGGCTGCGTCGAGACGTCCAGGATTTTAGGCACGTTCACCGGCTACCTTTAGTGTGCTTGGATAGGATCAGGTTTTGCGGTCAGTCCAGTTACCATCTCCCTAGAGCTCGTGTCTATGTTTAGTTACTTAGCTAGTATTTCCTGTGATCCCCAGCCACTGGGATCATAACAGTACAGCAGGCCACAAAAGTGTTTAATGCATCGCATGAAGTGGGATAAAAGAAGTCCTGAGTACAATTTCTTTTTTTTCCTCCTTTGCTGCAGTCTGTCTAGCTTCTCTCATCCCCTTAATCTCTGGGTGGTTTTGAGCTCAGCTGCAGACATGGATATTCTGAGTCTGACTTCTAGTGTGGATCATCTTGCTGCAAAGGTGCAAAATATTCAGGATTTTGTTGTTCATAGCCCTATGTGTGAGCCAAAGATACCTATTCCTGAGTTGTTTTCTGGAGATAGATCTAGGTTTCTGAATTTTAGGAATAATTGTAAATTGTTTCTATCTTTGAGACCTCGTTCCTCTGGTGATTCCGCTCAGCAAGTTAAAATTGTTATCTCCTTGTTACGCGGCGACCCTCAAGATTGGGCTTTCTCTCTGGCGCCAGGAGATCCTGCATTGCTGAATGTGGATGCGTTTTTTCTGGCGCTTGGACTGCTTTATGAGGAACCTAATCTTGAGAACCAGGCAGAAAAGGCTTTGCTGGCTATCTCTCAAGGTCAGGATGAAGCTGAGGT
Source organism: Ranitomeya variabilis (assembly GCF_051348905.1). NCBI lineage: Eukaryota > Metazoa > Chordata > Amphibia > Anura > Dendrobatidae > Ranitomeya > Ranitomeya variabilis. Next base: position 146,524,905 of record NC_135233.1, on the reverse strand, counting down.
GTACTGTCAAAAATTTCAGAAATGGTCAGTGCTTACTCAATGGAATGAGTGTGCCCTGGCTGCAAATTTCAGAGAGGGTCTTTCTGAAGCCATTAGGAATGTTATGGTGGGGTTCCCCACGCCTGCAAGTCTGAGTGATTCAATGGCTTTGGCCATTCAGATTGATCGGCATTTGCAGGAGCGCAAATCTGCGCATCCTCTGGCGGTGTTCTCTGAACAGAGACCTGAGTCAATGCAATGTGACAGAATTCTGACTAGAATTGAGCGACAAAGTCATTGACGTCAAAATGGGTTGTGCTTTTACTGTGGTGATTCTACTCATGTTATCTCAGCATGCTCTAAGCGCTTAAAAAAAATCGCTAAACCTGTCACCATTGGTACTATACAGCCTAAGTTCATTTTGTCTGTTACTTTAATCTGTTCTTTGTCATCCTACTCGGTTATGGCTTTTGTGGATTCAGGTGCTGCCCTGAATCTTATGGATTTGTCGTTTGCCAAGCGCTGTGGTTTTGTTCTGGAGCCTTTGGAATTTCCTATTCCACTGAGGGGAATAGATGCTACGCCATTGGCTGAGAATAAGCCTCAGTATTGGACTCAAGTGACCATGTGCATGACTCCTGTACATCAGGAGGTGATTCGCTTTCTTGTGCTGCATAATTTGCATGATGTTGTAGTTTTGGGTCTGCCATGGCTGCAGGCCCATAATCCAGTTCTGGATTGGAAAGCTATGTCTGTGTCAAGTTGGGGTTGTCAGGGGATTCATGGCGATGTCCCTTTGGTGTCAATTGCTTCTTCCACTCCTTCTGAGGTCCCTGAGTTTTTGTCGGACTACCAGGATGTATTTGATGAGCCCAGATCCGGTGCCATGCCTCCTCATAGGGATTGTGATTGTGCTATAAATTTGATTCCTGGCAGTAAGTTCCCTAAGGGACGACTTTTTTTGTCTATACCAGAACATGCCGCGATGCGGAGTTATATAAAGGAGTCTTTGGCGAAGGGACATATTCGCCCATCATCCTCCCCTCTTGGTGCAGGATTCTTTTTTGTGGCCAAGAAGGATGGTTCTCTGAGACCTTGTATAGATTATCGTCTTCTAAATAAAATCACGGTCAAATTTCAGTATCCTTTGCCATTATTGTCTGATCTGTTTTCTCGGATTAAGGGATCCAGTTGGTTCACCAAGATAGATCTTCATGGTGCGTATAACCTTGTGCGTATCAAGCAGGGGGACGAATAGAAAACAGCATTTAATACGCCCGAAGGCCATTTTGAGTACTTGGTGATGCCGTTTGGACTCTCTAATGCTCCTTCTGTGTTTCAGTCCTTTATGCATGACATTTTCCGAGAATATCTGGATAAATTTATGATTGTGTATCTGGATGACATTTTGGTCTTTTCTAATGATTGGGAGTCCCATGTGAAGCAGGTCAGGATGGTGTTTCAGGTCCTGCGTGCTAATGCTTTATTTGTGAAGGGCTCAAAATGTCTCTTCGGGGTACAGAAGGTTTCCTTTTTGGGTTTTATTTTTTCTCCTTCTACTATTGAGATGGACCCAGTCAAGGTCCAGGCAATTCATGACTGGACTCAGCCTACATCTGTTAAGAGTCTTCAGAAGTTCTTGGGTTTTGCTAATTTTTACCGTCGCTTCATCGCTAATTTTTCTGGCGTGGATAAGCCCTTGACGGATTTGACCAAGAAAGGTTCTGATGTGACTAATTGGTCTCCTGCGGCAGTGGAAGCCTTTCGGGAGCTGAAGCGCCGGTTTTCTTCAGCTCCAGTCTTATGTCAGCCTGATGTCTCTCTTCCTTTCCAGGTCGAGGTGGATGCTACTGAGATTGGAGCAGGGGCTGTTTTGTCGCAGAGAAGCTCTGATGGCTCTGTGATGAAGCCTTGTGCCTTCTTTTCAAGAAAGTTTTCGCCTGCCGAGCGGAATTATGATGTTGGTAATCGGGAGTTGTTGGCTATGAAGTGGGCATTTGAGGAGTGGCGACATTGGCTCGAGGGAGCTAGGCATCGTGTGGTGGTCTTGACTGATCACAAAAATCTGATTTATCTCGAGTCTGCCAAGCGCCTGAATCCTAGACAGGCTCGTTGGTCGTTGTTTTTCTCCCGTTTCGATTTCGTGGTCTCGTACCTGCCTGGTTCGAAGAACGTGAAGGCTGATGCCCTTTCTAGGAGTTTTGTGCCTGACTCTCCTGGAGTTTCAGAGCCGGCTGGTATCCTCAAAGAGGGAGTGATTTTGTCTGCCATTTCCCCAGATTTGCGACGAGTGCTGCAGAAATTTCAGGCTGATAGACCTGACCGTTGCCCACCAGAGAGACTGTTTGTCCCAGATAGATGGACCAGCAGAGTTATTTCCGAGGTTCATTCTTCGGTGTTGGCAGGTCATCCTGGGATTTTTGGTACCAGAGATTTGGTGGCTAGGTCCTTCTGGTGGCCTTCCTTGTCGCGGGATGTGCGTTCCTTTGTGCAGTCCTGTGGGATTTGTGCTCGGGCTAAGCCTTGCTGTTCTCGTGCCAGCGGTTTGCTTTTGCCTTTGCCTGTCCCGAAGAGGCCTTGGACGCACATTTCCATGGATTTTATTTCAGATCTTCCAGTATCTCAGAGAATGTCTGTCATCTGGGTGGCGTGTGATTGTTTTTCCAAAATGGTCCATTTGGTGCCCTTGCCTAAGTTGCCTTCCTCCTCCGATTTGGTTCCTTTATTTTTTCAGAATGTGGTTCGCTTGCACGGCATCCCTGAAAATATTGTGTCTGATAGAGGATCCCAGTTTGTGTCCAGATTTTGGCGGATTTTTTGTGCTAAGATGGGCATTGACTTGTCTTTTTCGTCGGCCTTCCATCCTCAGACGAATGGCCAAACCGAGCGAACTAATCAGACGTTGGAAACTTATTTAAGATGTTTTGTTTCTGCTGATCAGGATGATTGGGTGACTTTTTTGCCATTGGCCGAGTTTGCCCTTAATAATCGGGCTAGTTCTGCTACTTTGGTTTCGCCTTTTTTCTGCAATTCTGGTTTTCATCCTCGTTTTTCCTCGGGTCAGGTTGAGCCTTCTGACTGTCTGGGGGTGGATTCTGTGGTGGATAGGTTGCAGCAGATTTGGAACCATGTGGTGGACAATTTGAAGTTGTCACAGGAGAAGGCTCAGCGCTTTGCCAACCGCCGTCACGGTGTTGGTCCCCGACTTCGTGTTGGGGATTTGGTATGGCTGTCTTCTCGGTATGTTCCTATGAAGGTTTCCTCTCCTAAATTTCAAGCCTTGCTTCATCGGTCCTTATAAGATTTTGGAAATCCTTAACCCGGTGTCTTTTCGTTTGGACCTCCCAGCATCGTTTGCCATTCATAATGTGTTCCATAGGTCTTTGTTGCGGAGGTATGTGGTGCCTGTGGTTCCTTCTGTTGAGCCTCCTGCTCCGGTGCTGGTTGAGGGCGAATTGGAGTACGTGGTGGAGAAGATCTTGGATTCTCGTATTTCCAGACGGAGGCTTCAGTATTTATTTAAGTGGAAGGGCTATGGTCAGGAGGATAATTCCTGGGTTGTCGCCTCTGATGTCCATGCGGCCGATTTGGTTCGTGCCTTCCATGCGGCTCATCCTGATCGCCCTGGGGGTCTTGATGAGGGTTCGGTGACCCCTCCTCAAGGGGGGGGTACTGTTGTGAACTATATTTCTGGGCTCCCTCTTGTGGTCACAAGTGGTACTGTGTGAGTGCTGTCTTTCTGCAGGTTTGTGACTGGCATCAGCTGTCTCGTTATCTGTGGGCTGGTTTTCTATTTAAGCTCACTTGGACTCTCAGTCTATGCCTGCTGTCAATGTATTCAGTGCTATTCTGATTCCTTCTGACTACCTTGCTCCCAGTCTCTTCAAGAGAAGCTAAGTTTCCGTTTTGTTCATTTTTTGATCATCAGTGTTCTATTTGTTTCTTGTCCAGCTTGCTAATATGTGATTTCCCAGCTTGCTGGTAGCTCTAGGGGGCTGAGTTTCTCCCCCCACACCGTTAGTTGGTGTGGGGGTTCTTGAATTCTCAGCGTGGATATTTTGGTAGGGTTTTTTGCTGACCGCACAGTTCGCTATCTGTCTTCTGCTATCTAGTATTAGCGGGCCTCATTTGCTGAATCTGTTTTCATTCCTACGTGTGTCTTTTCTCCTTACCTCACCGTTATTATTTGTTGAGGGCTTCCTATATCTTTGGGGTTATTTCTCTTGAGGCAAGTGAGGTCTTGCTTTCTCTTTAGGGGTAGTCAGTTTCTCAGGCTGCGTCGAGACGTCCAGGATTTTAGGCACGTTCACCGGCTACCTTTAGTGTGTTTGGATAGGATCAGGTTTTGCAGTCAGTCCAGTTACCATCTCCCTAGAGCTCGTGTCTATGTTTAGTTACTTAGCTAGTATTTCCTGTGATCCCCAGCCACTGGGATCATAACAGGGAACCCCACCATAACATCTTTAACGGATTCAGAAAGACCCTTTCTGAAAATTGCCACCAAGGCATCCTCATTCCATTTAGTCAGTACAGACCATTTTCTAAACTTCTGGCAATATGATTCTGCCGCTTCTTGACCCTGACACAGGGCCAACAAGGTCTTCTCAGCATGATCCACTGAATTAGGTTCATCATACAATAACCCAAGCGCCTGACAAAAGGTGTCTACATTAAGCAACGCCGGATTCCCAGGTTCCAGGGCAAATGCCCAATCCTGGGGGTCACCACGCAGCAGAGATATAACAATTTTAACCTGCTGGATGGGATCACCAGAGGAACGGCGTTTCAGAGCAAAAAACAGTTTACAGTTATTTTTAAAGCTCAGAAATTTGGACCTGTCCCCAAAAAACAAATCAGGAGTTGGAATTCTAGGCTCTAAAACCGGAGTCTGAACGATATAATCGGAAATACCCTGTACTCTAGCAGCAAGTTGATCCACACGAGAAGCCAATCCCTGAACATCCATACCAGCGCCAAACTCCTGAGCCACCCAGAGGTAAAGAGGGAAGAAAAAAAAAAAACACAACAGACTACAGAAAAAAAAATGGCTCAGCACTTTCCTTCCCTTCTTCTGAGATGCGGTTAACTCATTGTTGGCCAGTTGTACTGTTATGATCTGGTGGCCTAAGAGCAGCATGAGACGTACTCTGGAGAAGGTGGTACCTGTACTGACCGCAGACCCTGAACTTAAAACCACAACTAGAAGTAGCCGTGGAATGTACCTAACACTCCCTGGACATCTCGACACAGCCGGAGGACTAATTACCCCTAGAGATAGAAAAGGGAAAACTGTCTTGCCTCAGAGAAAATCCCCAAAGGATAGACAGCCCCCCACAAATATTGACTGTGAGAGGAGAGGGAAAAACATACACAGACTGAAATCAGAATTTAGCAAAGGAGGCCACTTCTAGCTAAATAGAAAGGATAGGACAGAGTACTATGCGGTCAGCATTAAAACACTAGGAAATATCCACCACAGAAAACACAAAATCTCCACAGCTAACTAAAGATATGGAGGGTATATCTGCATCTCCAGAGATACCAGCTTGGCTAAACAAATCCTTATACAGACCAAGCTGGACAAGACAAAAACATGAAAAAGAACTGAACAATTAGGGCCACAGCATGTGGACAGCAAAAATCAAGGCCGGAAATTATCTTTGTTGAAATGAACAGCAAAGCAGGAGAGACCAGGAAAGGATGTGAATCCTCCAGGAACAATGGACAACTGGCACTGACTAAAGGGTCAAGCAAGACTAAATAGCCCAGTCAGAATTGCAAAAAGTGAACACACCTGACAAATGCTGTGACTCAGAGACAGCAGCGCTACCACTTACAACCACCGGAGGGAGCCCAAGAGCAGAATTCACAACAGGGTGCCGGATGAGATCATCTCTGACCGTGGAGTACAGTTCACTTCAAGATTCTGGAAGGGGTTTTGCTCTGCACTCAATATTAATGTCTGTCTCTCTTCTGCTTACCATCCCCAGACAAATGGTCAGACTGAGTGTACCAACCAGACGCTGGAACAATATCTAAGATGCTATGTCAGCCATCTCCAGGATGATTGGTTGGAGTTGTTGCCGTTAGCCGAATAATAATAATTCTCAGAGCGCCTCCACTAAATTTACACCTTTCTTTGCCAATCTGGGTTATCATCCGTGTATTTTACCTAGGTCTCCAATTAATTCTCCGGTTCCGGCAGTGGAGGAAAGGCTGACTGCGATGAGACAAAATCTGGATCTTCTGAAAGAATCCCTGACCACGGCTCAAGAACGTTATAAGAGATCGGCTGATAGATTCCGTAAACCTGCACCCATGTTCAAGGTAGGAGATTCCATGTGGTTAGCAACTAAGAATCTGAAGTTAAATGTTCCTTCACAAAAACTTGGACAGAAATTCATTGGCCCTTTCAAGATCAACGGTATTGTGAGCTCTGTGGCCTGCCGGCTGAAGCTACCTAGGACAATGAAGGTACACCCAGTTTTTCATGTATCTTTACTAAAGCCTGTATCTCCTAATACCTTCCAGGGACGTGTTGTGCCACCTCCGCAGCCTGTGGTGATTGATGGGCAAGAACAATTCGTGGTGGAGGAAATTATTGATTCCAGGATTCGCAGGAATCGGCTCCAATATCTGATAAGATGGCAGGGATATCCCCCTGAGGAAGACTCTTGGGAACCTGTGGAAAACATCAATGCCCAACAGAAGATTTCTCGTTTTCATCAGAGATTCCCTGAGAAACCAGGTCCAGGATCGTCCTGAGGCTGCTTCTAAGGAGGGAGTAATGTTAGGACTCTGAACATTTTTTACCTTTTGTGCATTACTGCCCTTTTCCAACAAGGCGTATTTGGTCTCATGTGCACTTGTCTTCCTGCTATAAAACTCCACCCCAGCCTTCAGTCTGTGCTAGATTATTCTGCTTTGCATCCAGCTCCTGATTACTCCCTGGCCTTGCACCTGCACCTGCTCCTGTGAACCTGTGTTGGAGATCCTGCCACTCTGCTCTGAGTTCCTGCTGCATACACCAGTGTTCAGTAATCCTCCTTCATCTGCTGCTCGTGTTACTTCCATCTGCATTTGCTGGACATATAAGCTGTTTCTGCTCTGCAAAACCTGAGACTATTAACCAAGCCTCCCTGGTTGAGCTAAGATATGATTTGAACTGCCTAATAGCATATCTATCTGTGTCTGGACTAAGTCAAGGATCTATTCGTGTCAAGTTTCCTCAAGTATAACTGTGCTTGATGGACTTTCTGTTTGTTTGCATCTACCTCTGAAGTTTCCTATTGACTGCTAAGCTGCGTTTATTATTAGCACCAAGTGTTGTGGACTTGAGTTTCTCTCTGCACCTGCTTGAATCACCGTGTGATAATATAAACTTTACCACTTATAAAACTGTGTCCTGTTGTCTTGTTCCACGCAAAGAGTCTCCTGAATTATCCCCTATAATTATTACACTAATGTTGCACTTTTGAATCAGATGGACTTGATGTAGTATACCTGAAGGCATAGTCTCCGTTAGGAGGAAAGTTCTGCACTTTGAATAAAGATAAAGTTTGCTTTGCACTTGAAGCTTTAAGAGATAGAATACCCATAGCGGGTAATAGCTTTTCATAGTTAGTTTATTATTGTACTTTTCTATTGAATTGCTCTATTATTAAAAGTGGGCCTGCCATGTAAATATGTTCTTGTGACGTTCAAGTGTCCGCACCTCCCATAAAGGCAAGCTCCAGTTCCACTATTAATTTGTATTAACTTGTTTTATACCATTTCAAAAATTGTATGTATTTTTGCTAAAATATTGTTGTTCTTCTTTTCCCAGTCCGGGAGTACTGGATTTAATCAGGGAGGGGGGGTGCCCCAGGGTCCTGGTCTTCACAGTAGCATTGCTTTCTTCACGGGGAGAGTGATGTTACGCTTGAAGGCAAGAAGAGATAACTGGAACCAGGCAAACACAAGCATGCAACACATTCACACTCGAGGCCACCAGGGGGAGCTTTTGATCCTATTTACTAGGTGACTCCCCATATATAAGGTAGTTTTGGAGGGAAAGGTGAGAACAGTTCCTGTCAGAGAGACAGAGGGGAAGGAAGCAGAAAGATGTGCTAGACAGATTGCCAGAAGGGAGCTTGTTGTGGAACATAAGCTGAGGCGGAGCTGGTACGATAGGAGAATAGCTGAGCAGACGTGGAGGTCTGCAGCTCCTGGCAGAAAGAGGAAACTGAGAAGAAAAGAACATCTTAAGAACAGTTCTTGCCGGGAAACAGACTGAAGCAGTCTGAGGCAGAAGAGGGTTTACGGAGCTGTGTAACCGCAGTGCAGCAGCTCCCGGAAAGAGATAAACAGAAAGCTGAATTGATTGCAGAGAGCGTGCAGGAGAGCAAAGCACAGGAAAGGATACCAGGGGGAGACCAGCCCCAAACAGGCTGTCTCCTTCTGAGGTGCAGAGACCGGTAGCCAGAACACCGAGGTTGTAAGGCCCTCTATGACTTACAGCAGAGACCGGCAGTACAGCTGAACTTCACGTTACCTGTCCGCCTTAATACCCAGGAGACACGGTGACACCTTTAGAGCCCCGGGCGTGCTAGAGTCCCTATACACTGACTCAAGTCACCAGTCACACGGGTTATGTCCTATCCTATACGGGAGACAGAGAGAGAGAGAACATCTATGAGGACCTTATCTGAAGCCATAGGCAGTAAGGGACTACAACACCACAGCGCTAGAGGAAGGCTTTGATTTCCACCTGGATAAGGGGACTCCTAACTTGCCTCCAAGCCGGCCGGACCCTGCCTGCCCTGTGATCTGGTGCCCTGGAATGTGGATGCCTGAAGGCTTCAGTAAACAAGGTAAAGAGACTGCAAACCTGCATCCTCGTTCTTTACTGTGCCATTCACCATCTTCCATCTAAACACCGGGAGCCCTGGAGATACACTTCACCTGTGGGAAGTTATACCATCTAGCTGCCATAACATCACCCCAGAGGACCCCTTAAAACAGCATCAGTCCCCACTGACCGAATACCACAGGTGGCGTCACGAACATAAACTTTATTCCCTTTAAAGACCTTACCCTTTTACATGGGCGCCCTGGGCCATGGACCGGGTCGCCACCGTGACATCCTCCTGTGAACTCAGGACCCGGTACCGAGTACCCCATGGCCCTGGCGGGGTGACTCACAGATACAGAGTGCTATTAAGTGCATGGAGTGTGTTTAAATAGATGTTACAAGAGACCAGATTTGAAGGAAAATGTTGTAAGGGCAAAACAGGAATAGTTAGAGAAGTGAGGTGACAGGCCAGTCTAAAGAAATGCATTTTTAGGGCACACTTAAACTAGAGTTTTTTGCAGTTAATTGAACTGTGCATGCCAAAGAATTGGAGAAGCATGCGAGAAGTCTTGGAGTGGGATGTTCTGATTATTGAGCATGTTAGTCTTAGGTCACTAGCAGAATGGAGGACACGTTTAAGGTGGTAGACGGCGATGTAGGGTGGTACAGAACTGTGGAGCGCTTTGTTGGTGAGAGAGATAATGTTATATTGTATTCTATAGATGAGCAACTAGGGCAATGACTAGCACAGACCGATTAGTAGAGAGATACAATAGTTCAGATGAGAATGAATAAGAGCAAAAGTTAGAGGTTTGCAGAGTAAATGATAAGAAAAGGTTGAATTCTAGAGATGTTTTTGAAGTGCAGCTGACATGAGCGAGTGAGTGATTGGATGTAGGAAGTGAAGAAAAGATCTGCGTCAATTATAACCCCCAAGATAGTGGGTGTGCTTGCTTGGGAGTTATGGTAGAACCCACAAACGTTGATGGTGATATCGGGTTTAGGAAGGTTAGTCAAGGGAGAAAACACAACCAGTACAGTTCTTGACAGATTCAGTTTTAGACAAATAGAGGACATTATGTTAGAGACTGGAGACAGACAATTCCTGGTATTTTGTAGTCATGCGGGTGAAGCGCCCCCAAGGGACGTGGGGTACTCGGGATCGGGACGGTTCTTAAAGGGGATGTGTCACAGCAGTAGTGACCCAGTCCATGGCCCTGGGCGTCCAATAAAAGGGGAATAAAGTTTATGGGATAAATGCTCATGACGCCACCTATGGTACTTGGCAATAAAGATGTTAGCTGATGCTGCTTGAAGAATCCGCTAGGGCTGAAGGTGATGCAGCAAAGTTGGTACAGCTCTCCACAGGTAGAGCTTTAGTCCCAGGGCACTTAGGTTGTAAATGATGGTGATGCTGATGGTGTAAGTGGTGCAGGGTGGATGGCGCAGTAAATAAATGTGAGGACACAGCATGGTGCAGTTTCCAATGCTTTACTCACAGTCTTAGTTTCCCCAGCTGGGGTGCTCTGTCCTTCAGATTTGTGGCCCAGACAGCTCTCAAGCAATTTGGATTCACTTTCCAGAACCCTCTTTCTATATTCCTTTCTCTGGACGTCTCTCTGCACTGGCTTTGCCTCACCTGCCCTGCGCCTGCCACACAGTGTTCCAAACCAGCAGCCTCGGATCTTGTCGGGCATCGAGCTCTAAGTCCCTCTGGATCCTATATGGCTGCCTTTTCAGCGAATGTGTGCAGATGTGACTGTGCTTCCTGCAAAAGCCACAGTCTCTGGTTATTTAGCTGAGTCCTTAGTTTCTCCACTAGAATGGGTCTTGTCCCCTTGCCTGCGACCTGCTCCCTCCACCTGACTCTGGTCAGCATGAATACGAGCCCCACGGGTGGACTTCTCACTACCCGTGCCTCTAGGACCCCTTCTGGGAGCTTCCTTCTGCTTCTCCCTCTCACTTCTCTATTGTTTTTCAGGAGCTGCAGATCCTCACTTCTGCTCAGCTCCTCCCTTCTCACAATCTAACTCACTTTCGCTCCTAATTAGCTCATCCTCTACCTACCCCATCCACTCTTCCAACACCCTTTCTTATCCAGCCTGGGATGAGTCCTTCCTCCCTTAGGGTACGCCCAGGTGCCCTAACTGAAGTGTCTAATGTTGGATGCAGGTGTAGGGTTCTGTGCCGTGCCCCCTCCTTACCTGAGAGTGCTATACCAAACCTCTGGATAAGGTGCAGTACTCTGTGGCGACTGGACCCTCAGGGGTGCCACACGAGGGTGATGTCAGGAGGTGATGTATAACTGGATGTCATTGTCATAGACATAGCACTGGAAACCAAGAGGTCTCTGACGTCACTGCTTGGTCTCAACCCCGTGTGACTACCCTTCTTGCCTCCAACTTGCTCCATCGATTATCTGCTGACTCCATTGCCCCAGCCCAAGGGTCCCTGTGTAAGCCCAGATCCCTATACAGCAGTGAAAGGGTGAAATCCAGAAACTCTGTGATCTGGTAAACTGAGTGTCTTGTGCTAAGCTTGTCTATGGAAGCTTTGCTAACAGCTGCCAGGCTTACAGTGCAACTGTGGCACCCTAGTTGTCCAGTTAGCCTCAGATGTCATTTTATTACCAGTATCCCACATAGATGGTAAAGTTCTTACTAGATCATCAAATTATTCAGAATCTGTGTATTTTTGTTTGTTTGTTTTAGCCTTAATTTTAATTTGTGACATTTTATTACCAGAGGATTTACAAATTTACACCAAACTCTTATTATTTGAATAGTTTTTATTGACTGATTAAATAGCAAAATGATAGTTTCATATGAGAATTTAATATCAGTAAAGACGTGAGACCTAAAATTTCAGTTAACTAGATTTAGCCTGGATTCAGATTGCCGTATTCATGGTCTGTATAAAATGCCTAAACTGCCTGCAATGTAAGTTCGATAAGGAGACCCATGGTCAGTCAGGGCATGGCTCCATATACAGTTCATATGCAGACTGTGAAATATGGCCATCTGTCCCTAAGGATCATTCTAAAAAGTAAACCATGTAAATTGGGGAAACTCAACTAAGACATGCATTGCTTTGTCTAAAACACCCTAAGCAAAACCAAAGAAATGGTCTGACACACCTGTTGACATAAGTGCAATGTGTAGGTACACATTCACACTGGCGAATTAATAGGCAAAACCTAGGCTAAAAACAATGAGCAAATACCCAACAGTAAATAAATAAATACTAGTAGTACTAGTAGTAGCGTTTCTTAGTTTACACTATTTGGTCAAAAAAGTGTGAAAGCCATCCAAAGTGACAAGGTATACTTAATCAGGATGGTCCCTAATGTTAGTATTTCATCTTACTTTGTGCCAGCAGGCCTCAAAATAGGCGAGGGGAGAGCAAGACCTAGATGTAACAGCTGCCCACCTGCCTATGGAAAACTATATAGACAAGATGCCCAGCCCAAGAAGGTAGGTAGACACTCCTATGTCTACAAAGTACAAGGAGCTAAAGCAAAATATTTGCTATTACTATTTATTTAATTACTTACTGCGGGGTTTTTGCTCATGGTTTTTATTCTAGGTTTTATCTATTAATGGTCACAGTGTGAATGTGCCCCTACACATTAGCGTATTTGCTAATTGTTTTTATCCTAGGTTTTGGCTAAAAGATCCTAAGAAGTGATCAACTATGACTAGTTAGATGTTACTTTATTCGATCTTCTGAAGTATCTACCACTTGCAATACTTTTCATAGTTCAGCATCTTTCCCAGTTTCGTTCCTGAAAGATATTTTTCAAACATTGCATCCACCACTTTGCTCTGATCCTCAGTAAAATAATTCTTCCAGTCACCAATCTCTCCTATTGAGATAAAAAGTGCAAAATATTATCTTCAATGTGAGAAACAAAAGTATGACTGAAATGACAACACAATGAATTATAGCAAGCGTAAAAGTATAACTAGTCATAAGAAAATGGCAGCTTGTATTCTGACGACTGATATTTATAGCAATTTGTAGATTCCCATTCTTCAAATTCTATCAGATTGTTATGAAACCCAAGAGTACCACTGAACTAGAAATACTAGACTCAGAGATGGACATACCATTGGTGAAGCCTGTGCAGCAGCTCAGGGGCCCAAGAGGTAAGGGGGCCCATATCTACCTCCAAAGCAGATGAAATTGTGCATTATGATGAGTTATTGGACTGCAAAGGGCCCATGTATTGTGCTTGTACAGGAGTCCTTTTCTGTCTGGGTCCTCTCTTGACTAGACATTACATTAGTTAGTAGTAAACTGTGAATATTGCCTTCTTCCTTCTAGAAAGATACAATCTTCACCACAAGGATGTGTGTAGCAATGCAACTACATATATTCCTCATATACCGCATTTTTGGACTATAAGACCCAGGTTTTTGCTCCAAAAATGTAGAGGAAAATTGGAGGTGTGCCTTATAGTCTGGATTTACCAGCTCTGGCTGTGGTGGGGCGGTGGGGGAGCGGCAGCAGCGGAGCCCATGGGCAAGGAGGGCAATGAATATTAATTTCCTTCAGCTTGTAAGCAGCGCATGACATCCCTGCCATGTGCTGCTTACAAGCATAAAGCAGCTGCTGGCACCGGAACAAGACGCTGCGAGGGGGCGGAGTAAGGTAACTGTAATGGCTGTGTAATGGTTTGGGTTTTTTAATGTTTTTCTGAGGGGGCCATGCATACCAGGATAAGGATGAGAGGGCCCATACACATCAGGATGGGGATGAGGACACCATGCATGCCAGGATAGGGATGATGGGGCCATGGACACTAGGATGGGGATGAGAGGGGCCATGCATACCAGGATAAGGATGAGGGGGCTATGTGTACCAGGATAGGGATGAGGGTGCCATGCATACCAGGATGGGGATGTAGGAACCATATTTACCAGGATAGGGCATTTTAAGCACAGAACTGATGACATTTTTTGCTTCAATTTTTTCATCCTAATTTCCTCCTCTAAAACCTAGGTACGTCTTATGGTACGGTGCGTCTTATAGTCCGAAAAATACAGTAACTCCATTTTGTCTGCTTTTATGCGGTTTTTTTATGTCAAATGATGTTTAAAGCTACCAATTGCTCCTTAAGAAAATATGGTAAGAAAAAGGCCCAGTCTGGCATAAAATGTTGGCAATGTTACCCAGAAACCCCATAGTTATAGGAATATGTACGGTATAAATTAATAAACAAGGCAATATAGTTATATCCACATTTGTATGTCATGGATTTTTTTGGAACACATTATCAAAATGGAAATCATTTTGCTATTTACTTAAAGGGAATCTTTCTACCCCATCTGAGGGCAGCATGATGTAGGGGGCAGAGATCGTGATGCCAGTGATGTGTCATTTACTTGGCTGTTTGCTGTACTTTTGATAAAATCACTGTGTTGTCGACTGCAGATATACCAGTTCTCTGAATGCAGAGCTATGTATTGATTGGTAGCTTTCTGTGTACTCTGTGCATAGGCAGAAAGCTGACAATCAGCAGTATGGGTTGGGTTATACAGCGTTGATAAATATAGGGAACTACGGGGCAGCAGGTTTACTAATCCTCTAGTGTTGTTCTCCTAATAATGAGACAGATGTTTTATCAAAACTATAGCAAGCAGCCCAGTAAGTGACACAACACTAGAATCAGGGTCTCTGTCTGTGCATTATGCTGTTCTCAGATTAAGTGGCAAAAAGTTGGTGGCAGATTTCATTTAATATTTGAAGTGGTGTTGTTTTCTTTAAAGGAGATGTCCAGCCTCAGGGTACACATCTGCCATCGCTTTATTTGACTGCAGCAGACTTGTAAATCCTCACAGTGCCGACACTAGGAGAAGGCGGTTATGTGACTGCAAGTATTACATTTCCATACTATCGGCCACATTCCAACTAGTCATGACTGTCCTTGCTCAATACTCTTGTATTGCCTGAGGCCATGCATGTTTAGTCCAGTATTCACTAATTGTCCAAAAATCGGGTCTTTAAGTTCAGAGATAACTGTTGGCGATAATAATGGCACAATGAGTGAAATTATTAACATGTGGAGAGAATCATCACCACTTCACAGATCTTAATCAAATGACAGAATTCACATTTTTTTCTCTGTTTTCATGCTCTTAACCTAGCAATTTAAATGTTATGTGACGTTTATCATATGGTTTGCTCACTTCAAAAAAAGGAGGAAAGGACATTACAGCAACGATAAGCACACGTGTCTGTAAATATAAAAAACTTATTGGTACTATACTATATACACTATGCTAAAATTATTAAACAAACTAACATACATACTAACAAACTAACATACATACTAACAAATTAACATACATACATACATACTAACAAGCTAACATACAACATACATAACAATACAATACACAACAACGAAATACCCACAACATTGACACCGACAAAAAATAATGACGATGATTGTATGACGCCTGCTATAGTTATCCCTATCCCTATGATATATCTCAGGTTTCTGGATCCCATATTATGGACCAGATCTTAGTAGTATGGTATATTGGTTAGCTATTTTGAGGCATTACCTGTATTATATATTGCTCATTATTATTATTATTATTACTATTATTATTATCATTTATATATTATATACTACTTTGTTTCATTGCATCATTTATATATGCCATACATTATGCATTTGTACTTTATTGGTAATCTGTGATGCTTCTCTAATATTCTTATCTGCCATATCTTTACTTATTACACAGTGATGCTTTTTTTCAGGTTCTGGTTACCAAGTTAAGATTGCTGGACACATTTCATGAAAAATATAGTGGGTGTCATGCAGTCATTATCATTATTTTTATTGGGTGTCAGTGTTGTGGGTATTTTGGTCTTATTTGATTGTAACCCCTTCAAGACATGCGCCATAATAGTACTGCACATTTCGTGTCTCCCCTTTGATGTGTCCTCCGGCGCTGAGCCCACATATTTCCTGGCACATGCCAGCTGTTTTGAACAGATGACATGTGCCTCTAACTGCCGCGGGTGGAATCGAGATCCACCCGTGGCTGTTAACCCGTAAAATGCCACTGTCAATCCTGCCCATCGGTGACCCAGTCACGTGATCGCGGGTCACCGATGGGTTGGCATGACAACCAGAGGTCTCCAACAGACTTCTATGGTTGTCACTGCCGGATTGCTATGAGCACCGCCCGGTGGTCAGGGCTCATAGCAAGTCAGCAATTCTGCTACATACAGGTGATCTGATTATCACCTGTTTGTAGCAGAGCCGATCGGGTTATGGCAGCTTCTAGTCTCCCATGGAGACTATTGAAGCATGCCAAAAGTAAAAAAAAATGTTTTTATCAATAAAAAAATATATAAAAATTCAACGGTAATCAGTGTCGCGAAAAAAAAAAGTAAAAATGCCAGAATTATGTTTTTTTTTTTAATGCAATAATGGGTGATCAAAAGATCGTATCCACACGAAAATGGTATCATTAAAAATGTCAGCTCAGCACACAAAAAATAAGCCCTCACCCAACCCAAGATCACGAAAAATGGAGACTACTGGTCTCGGAAAATGACCCAATTTTTTTTTTTTTTAACAAATTTAGGATTTTTTTTCACCACTTAATTTAGAAAGAACCTAAACATGTTTGGTGTCTGTAAACTCATAATGACCTAGAGAATCATGATGACAGGTCAGTTTAAGGATTTTGTGAACATGGTAAAAACAAATCCAAAAACAGTTGTGGAATTGCACTTTTTTTGAAATTTCACTGTACTTGGATTTTATTTCACCATTTTCCAGTACACGATATGTTAAAACCAATGGTGTAATTCAAAAGTACAACTCGTCCCACAAAAAACAAGCCCTCACATGGCCATATCGATGGAAAAATAAAAAAGTTATGGCTCTGGGAAGAAGCGGAGCAAAAAACAGAAACTCAAAAACGAAAAAGGGTTCCGTCATGAAGGGGTTAATATGGAGTATGTAATATGGTCTCAATATCATTACTGAAATGCCCTTTCCTCCTTCTTTGTTGTATTCGAGTTTCGCTTATTGTCATGCCCATGGGTTGTTCACTTGTCACAATACCATATATAAACATTTAGTTCCAGAAATATTTGGATAATGACACAAGTTTTGGTATGAGCGCTGTTTACCAAAACATATTCAAGATACATCTCACCATAATGGTCTGTAATGGATTTAATCACACATAATTTCACCCAGAGATTATACTCAAAAAGGTCGTAAAAATATATTTAAAGTCATATCAGGTGTAATACTTTTTTAAACATATACATACTTCATTATCAAGTTTCCCATAGGAAACATGACTTGAGGTATATGGTGCTAATTTTCTTTTGCATTGGTGCACTGAGATGTACACTACTGATGAGATGCATATGTTAGGACTATAGCTACCTTGGTATCCCCATAGTGAGGAACAGTGCGACTCATTGTTTCTGACAACTATTATATATGGTTATGACACAGATTGCTTATCTGTCATGGGTCTACCGCAATAGAGAGGAGCCAGAAGACTGCAGCGTCTGATTTCTCCTACTCCTGCACTGATTAGAAGCACTTCAAACAATATAAATTTATTTTAGCAGTGCAGGGGTTAATTTCAGTTGAGAGCTCCTGAAGTAACACTCAGTGCCCAGGCTCTCAGCTGGGCACTGTTAGCCACTCCCATCTCCTATATAAACTGGTCCCTGGCTAGCACTCATTGTCAGAGCAGCTTATGCTGCGTGTCTGGAGTATGTTGATTATTATTAGAGAAGGCGTTTGGTAGATTTATCTGTGACTGTTGCTAGGTTTTCAGTGTGTGACATGTCCCTTTCCTCTCCTACTTTGGTTTAACCACATCCTTCACTCCCCGATGAATTCCTCTGTTATATGTATGAGTATATTTGTATATTTGGTATTTTTCGTTACCCCTTTTCGTACTACCTTGTTAGTCTGTTTGGTGTACTACAGTACACTGCTACTCCCCTCTTCCCTGAAGCGGATTCAGGAGCTAAGGCAAGGTACGTGGCCCCAGCGTCTTCACCATCAGATGTAATCTGGGGAGCGGGGCGAGCTAGGGCGCCCCTAGCATTAGGGACAGAGAAGGAGCCCCTGGTCCCGGGACACCCAAAAACAGAGCCGTGACATTATCCATATCATCTTGCCTTACTATGTTCTTATTTAACCTCACTGATGGAATATATCTTATACTGGCATTCTGTGTATAGATGAGTCATTACTAGGGTTGAGCGACTTTCATTTTTTAAGATCGAGTCGGGTTTTGTGAAACCCGACTTTGTCCAGAGTCGAGTCGAGTGCAGTCGGCCGATTATCGCTAAAAGTCTGGGATCGACCGAAACACGAAACCCAATGCAAGTCAATGGGGAAGCATAGTCGGCAGTGAGTGAAGGCCAGGAAAACACCTACAGTGCCCATTTTAATGCCAAAAACATCCATTCTTGTTTCTGAAGCTTGTCAATCTTAATTAACTTTATAATAATAGTTGTTCAATGGAACTTGGGGGTCATTTGGCAAATTTGTGGGGGGTAGGGCTGGTTCAAGGTTTTAGTGGGCCCATGAATCGTGGACTATGTCACGGCGGTGGAGCAGGGAGAGGTAAGTATTTCAACGTTGCGAGTGCTGTGATCCTGAGCAAGCAGGGGGGCACACTTGTTCGCATTGGCACTGGCACAGGGCCCCTCAAAGTACAGCGGTGTGTTTGCACGGCGGGGGCGCCTCCCACCAGCAGCGACACTTTTGCGTACTCTGAGGGCCCCTGTGCCAGTGACGTCGCCAACGAGTATGCCCCCCCCACCTGATGAAGGAACCTGCACTTTCATCTGCACCTTCCTCTTTGTCCCTGTGTAAGGTGGTATAACATGCGGGAAGGGGAACCTTACTTTCAGCAGGGTCAGATTCTGGCTGTGTAGAGTGCAAGGGGAATGTAGTGGTCTAGGTCAATGTACCAGCAGACTCATCTAGCAGTGGCTGGGCAATAGGCAGGATGAGGAGGAAACAGATATAGGGCCAAAGAATAAAGTAGGCTACATGCAGTTCAAAATTGGTAACAGGACTAAACAGGCGGCATTGCTTTGTTCAGTGGAGTAGCAAACCCAGGAGCAGCAGACACTGTTTTAAGGGCCCAAACACACTAATAGGCCAAATGCAGTTTAATATCTGATACTTTAGGCCAAAAGCCTAAGACTGAAGCTCAGCTTTATTCAGTTGAGGGCAAACACCAGGGAGGGGCGGACACCGTTAGTAGGCCCTAACCACCAATTTTTAAAAACACAGCACTTAATGAGAGCCAGAAGGTTGAAGCTCAGCTTTATTCAGTTGAGGACAAACACCAGGCAGGGGCAGACACCGTTAGTAGGCCCTAACCACCAATTTTTAAAAACACAGCACTTAATGAGAGCCAGAAGGTTGAAGCTCAGCTTTATTCAGTTGAGGACAAACACCAGGGAGGGGCAGACACCGTTAGTAGGCCGTAACCAAAGTTGAAGGCCAAATGCAGTTTAATTTCTGATACTATAGGCCGAAAGCCAGAAGGTGGAAGCTCCGATTTAGACAGTGGAGGACAATTTGAATTAGGGACTGCAGACAGACTTAGTAGGCTGTCCCCTGTGGACCATGCATCCACCACATTAACCCATTGCGCCTTAATGGACACGTAATCTTCCGTGGCCATGCCTACAGGTCCATGCGTCTGTTGTCAGGTGCACCTTTGTACTCACAGATTGCCAGAGTGCATGGACAATGCGGTCTTTTACATGCTGGTGGAGGGTTGGGATGGCTTTTCTCGCAAAAGAAGTGTCGACTGGTTAGCTTGTAGTGGGGTACAGCGTAGTCCATCATGGCCTTATTAATAGTAAATAAAATATATAACTAGGCTCTATGAACTTTTAAATAGGTTCCAGGGGTACACGGGCAGCATTGGTGTGGTCAGTGGAGGAGTATTGCAAGTAGGGGCCGCAGACAGGCTAACAAAGGCCTAAAATAACAAACAATAGGCAGGCATGGCAGTTTTAAATCGGTTACATGGATACACAGGCAGGCAGCATTGTGGTCAGTGGAGGAGTATTGCAAGTAGGGGCCGCAGACAGGCTATCAAAGGCCTAAAATAACAAACAATAGGCAGGCATGGCAGTTTAAAATCGGTTACATGGATACACAGGCAGGCACTCCAGGCAGCATTGTGGTCAGTGGAGGAGTATTGCAAGTAGGGGCCGCAGACAGGCTATCAAAGGCCTAAAATAACAAACAATAGGCAGGCATGGCAGTTTAAAATCGGTTACATGGATACACAGGCAGGCAGCATTGTGGTCAGTGGAGGAGTATTGCAGGTAGGGGCCGCA
Source organism: Ranitomeya variabilis (assembly GCF_051348905.1). Classification (NCBI taxonomy): domain Eukaryota; kingdom Metazoa; phylum Chordata; class Amphibia; order Anura; family Dendrobatidae; genus Ranitomeya; species Ranitomeya variabilis. The sequence continues at coordinate 146,504,723 of NC_135233.1, read as the reverse complement.
GACAGGCTATCAAAGGCCTAAAATAACAAACAATAGGCAGGCATGGCAGTTTTAAATCGGTTACATGGATACACAGGCAGGCACTCCAGGCAGCATTGTGGTCAGTGGAGGAGTATTGAAAGTAGGGGCTGCAGACAGGCTATCAAAGGCCTAAAATAACAAACAATAGGCAGGCATGGCAGTTTTAAATCGGTTACATGGATACACAGGCAGGCACTCCAGGCAGCATTGTGGTCAGTGGAGGAGTATTGCAAGTAGGGGCCGCAGACAGGCTATCAAAGGCCTAAAATAACAAACAATAGGCAGGCATGGCAGTTTAAAATCGGTTACATGGATACACAGGCAGGCAGCATTGTGGTCAGTGGAGGAGTATTGCAGGTAGGGGCCGCAGACAGGCTATCAAAGGCCTAAAATAACAAACAATAGGCAGGCATGGCAGTTTTAAATCGGTTACATGGATACACAGGCAGGCACTCCAGGCAGCATTGTGGTCAGTGGAGGAGTATTGAAAGTAGGGGCCGCAGACAGGCTATCAAAGGCCTAAAATAACAAACAATAGGCAGGCATGGCAGTTTTAAATCGGTTACATGGATACACAGGCAGGCACTCCAGGCAGCATTGTGGCAAGTAGAGGAGTATTGCAAGTAGGGGCCGCAGACAAGCTATCAAAGGCCTAAAATAACAAACAATAGGCAGGCATGGCAGTTTTAAATCAGTTACATGGATACACAGGCAGGCAGCATTGTGGTCAGTGGAGGAGTATTGCAGGTAGGGGCCGCAGACAGGCTATCAAAGGCCTAAAATAACAAACAATAGGCAGGCATGGCAGTTTTAAATCGGTTACATGGATACACAGGCAGGCACTCCATGCAGCATTGTGGTCAGTGGAGGAGTATTGCAAGTAGGGGCCGCAGACAGGCTATCAAAGGCCTAAAATAACAAACAATAGGCAGGCATGGCAGTTTAAAATCGGTTACATGGATAAACAGGCAGGCAGCATTGTGGTCAGTGGAGGAGTATTGCAGGTAGGGGCCGCAGACAGGCTATCAAAGGCCTAAAATAACAAACAATAGGCAGGCATGGCAGTTTAAAATCGGTTACATGGATACACAGGCAGGCAGCATTGTGGTCAGTGGAGGAGTATTGCAAGAAGTGTCTGACACAGTTAGTACTCCCAAAAAATAAATAGATGTTAATGTCTCGCAAAACAACTATAAATAAAAAAAAGGGTGGCATGCTTAGGTACAGGGGTGGGCTCATCTGCAGAGTTTATGACAAAGTAATTTGGCAGTAAATTAGTATTTACTGGTGTCAATATACGACACTGACCCAGACTACTGTAACTATCATCATAGATGTCAACAAATTGGTATTGATTGTCAGTGCCAGGCATTGAATGATGTCAGCGCATAGACTAAACATTGGTGGAGCTGTACAAGATAATTTGGCACGTGGTAGAGCACAGTTTCAGCTGGGGGGGGGGACTCTCTTGTGGCCGGCGGTACCGCCCCAGGGCCCCTCATGTTACAACGGTGTGTCTGACGTTGGGTGCGCACCACCACCGCCAGAGACACTACATTGTACTATGAGGGACCCAGTGGCAGTGCCGTCGACCAAAAGCGAGCACACCCACCTCTTCTGACAAACAGCACTGTAACTAACGGGTGCTTGCGCCAAGTGTCGAGAGTGAGACAACGGCCCCGTGGGGGGAGTTTTCCCATTGGGGGAGGTGTAAACATGTCGTATGCTGGTCAAACAGCTGCTGCAAATTAAGAGATTTTAACACTCAGTAAGACCAGTCCACAAGCAAGACCTTTTTATAGGAAAGCTAGGTGTCAGCCGGGAAAGGTGGGGCAAAATAATTTGAAATCCAGGAGTGGTTCATTTTAATGAAGGTGAGATCATCCACATTTTGGGTAGCCAGACGAGTCCTTTTTTCGGTTAATATTGAACCAGCAGCACTGAATACTCTTTCTGATAGCACACTAGCTGCTGGGCAAGCAAGCTCCTGCAACGCATATTCTGCCAATTCAGGCCAGGTGTCTAATTTGGATGCCCAGTAATCAAATGGGAATGACGGTTGAGGGAGAACATCAATAAGGGCTGAAAAATAGTTAGTAACCATACTGGACAAATGTTGTCTCCTGTCACTTTGAATAGATGCTGCAGTACCTGTCCTGTCTGCGGTCATTGCGAAATCACTCCACAACCTGGTCAGAAAACCCTTCTGTCCAACGCCACTTCTGATCTGTGCACCTCTAACACCTCAGCCCTGTAGCCCGCTGCAGCTCGTGTGAGAACCATCACCGGCGCTGTGTGCTGGGAATGCCTGAATCAAACGGTCTACAAGAGTAGCTTGTTTGGTTGCTAATATTTGTTCGAGGTTCTCATGTGGCATAATATTTTGCAATTTGCCTTTATAGCGAGGGTCAAGGATGCAGGCCAACCAGTAATCGTCATCGCTCATCATTTTAATAATGCGTGGGTCCTTTTTGAGGATACGTAAGGCATAATCCGCCATGTGGGCCAAAGTTCCAGTTGGCAAATCTGCGGTTGTGCTGGTTTGAGGGGCAGTTACAGGCAAATCTACGTCACTTGTCTCCCTTACAAAAACAGAACCCGGCCTTGCAACGCCACTAAGTTCTGTTGGCCCAGGAGAAGCTTCCTCAGTAAAAAAGTACTCATCCCCATCATCCTCCTCGTCCTCCTCCTCCTCTTCGCCCGCTACCGCGTCCTCTACACGGCCCTGACCAGACAATGGCTGACTGTCATCAAGGCTTTCCTCTTCCTCGGCTGCAGACGCCTGCTCCTTTATGTGCGTCAAAATTTGCATCAGCAGACGCATTAGGGGGATGCTCATGCTTATTATTGCGTTGTCTGCACTAACCAGCCGTGTGCATTCCTCAAAACACTGAAGGACTTGACACAGGTCTTGTAGCTTCGACCACTGCACACCTGACAACTCCATGTCTGCCATCCAACTGCCTGCCCGTGTATCCTCCCACAAATACATAACAGCACACCTCTGTTCGCACACTCTCTGAAGCATGTGCAGTGTGGAGTTCCACCTTGTTGCAACGTCGATGATTAGGCGATGCTAAGGAAGGTTCAAAGAACGCTGATAGTTCTGCATACGGCTGGAGTGTACAGGCGAACGGCGGATATGCGAGCAAAGTCTGCGCACTTTGAGGAGCAGGTCGGGTAACCCCGGATAACTTTTCAGGAAGCACTGCACCACCAGGTTTAAGGTGTGAGCCAGGCAAGGAATGTGTTTCAGTTGGGAAAGGGCTATGGCAGCCATGAAATTCCTTCCGTTATCACTCACTACCTTGCCTGCCTCAAGATGTATAGTGCCCAGCCATGACTGAGTTTCTTTCTGCAAGAACTCGGACAGAACTTCCGCGGTGTGTCTGTTGTCGCCCAAACAATTCATTGCCAATACAGCCTGCTGACGCTTGCCACTAGCTGTCCCATAATGGCACACCTGGTGTGCAACAGTGGCAGCTGCGGATGGAGTGGATGTGCGACTGCGGTCTGTGGACGAGCTCTCACTTCTGCAGGAGGAGGAGGAAGAGGAGGAGGAGGGGGCGAACGCCTACAGCCAACTCTTTCCTTGACCGTGGGCTAGGCAGAACTGTCCCAATATTGCTGTCCCCTGTGGAGCCTGCATCCACCACATTCACCCAGTGTGCCGTGATGGACATGTAGCGTCCCTGGCCATGCCTACTGGTCCATGCATCTGTTGTCAGGTGCACCTTTGTAGTCACAGACTGCCTGAGTGCATGGACGATGCGGTCTGTAACATGCTGTTGGGGGGCTGGGATGGCTTTTCTAGAAAAGAAGTGCCGACTGGGTAGCTCGTAGCGTGGTACAGCGTAGTCCATCAGCGCTTTGAAAGCCTCGCTTTCAACTAACCGGTAGGGCATCATCTCTAATGAGATTAGTCTAGCAATGTGGGCGTTCAAACCCTGTGTACGCGGATGCGAGGATGAGTACTTCCTTTTCCTAACAAGAGTCTCATGTAGGGTGAGCTGGACTGGAGAGCTGGAGATCGTGGAACTAGCGGTGGTGCCGGTGGACATGGGTGAGTGAGAGAGGGTTGGAGATGGTATTCTTGCCGGTGCCCTACATGCAGTGTTTCCTACTACTAACCTGGTGATTCCCTGACTGCTTTGGCCTGGCGACGAAAGCTGCACAGATACTGCAGGTGGTGTGGGAAATGGTCGGCTTACAGGGAGGGAAGGGATGTAGCGTTGCTGACTAGCTTCATTGGCCGAGGGTGCTGCAACCTTTAGGGACGTTTGGTAGTTAGTCCAGGCTTGCAAATGCATGGTGGATAAATGTCTATGCATGCAACTTGTATTTAGACTTTTAAGATTCTGACCTCTGCTTAAGGTAGTTGAACATTTTTGACAGATGACTTTGCGCTGATCATTTGGATGTTGTTTAAAAAAATGCCAGACTGCACTCTTTCTACTATCGGATACCTTTTCAGGCATTGCAGACTGAGCTTCTTTAACCGGATGGCCACACTGTCCTCCAACTGGTTTAGGTTTTGCCACGCGTTTTTGGCCAGATACGGGCCCGGTAGATGGAACCTGTTGTGATGTTGATGCCTGCTGCGGCTCCTCCTCCACTTCAGAACTACTGCCGCCTGCACCCTGTTCCCCCAATGGTGCCAATCGGGGTCCACAACTGGGTCATCTATGACCTCCTCTTCTATGTTGTGTGCAACTTCGTCTGTGTCACCGTGTAAGCCGGTGGTATTGCGTTCGTGACGGAGCACCATAGTCTCCGCTGGTTTTGATTCTGCCTCAGTACACTGCGAGGGCAATGTTCTGGTCTGAGTCAAAGGAACAGCATAGTAATCTGGCTGTGGCTGTGCATCTGTGCACTCCATGTCCGATTCAACTTCTAATGGGCATAGCCTGTTAACTGTTTCACTGTGTAACCCAGGAACGGTATGTGTAAAGAGCTCCATGGAGTAACCTGTTCTGTCGACTGACGCATCCTTCACTGTTGTTTTTAGTGAAGGACACAAGGAAGCGACTTGTTCCTGACCGGGAGCATCCACTGACGATGCACTGCTCTGACATTTGGCACTTTCCGAGGAGGAGGCGAAAGAGTTAGAGGCAGAGTCAGCAATGAAAGCCAATACTTGTTCCTCCTGCTCCGGCTTCAAAAGTGGTTTTCCTACTCCCAGAAAAGAGAGCGTTCGAGGCCTTGTGTAGCCAGACAACGAACCTGGCTCAACAACTCGAGACTTAGGTGCTGTACTGCTTTTACCACGACCACCTGATGCTCCACCACCACTACCATCATTACCAGCTGACAATGACCGCCCACGGCCACGACCTCTTCCACTAGACTTCCTCATTGTTTGCAAAACGTAACCAAAGTAACGCTATTTGTTACTGTAAAACAACTTATCAGGTGAACTCAAACTTCTGTAGGATTTATATATACCTTTATAGGTGCCTGACACTGAAAGGAAAATCAGGCCCAATGTTACACACTAGGTTTTCTGTGCCCCAATAATTTGAGACAGATGGCACACACAGGACCAGCACTCAAGCAGAAATGCCAATCTTAATCTCCCACTATTTTTTTTTTTTTTCTGGGAGAATTTACCCTAAAAAAAAAAAAATGGGCAAGTATTACACAGTGTTTTCGGTGCCACACAATGAGAGACAGATACCACACACAGCAATGGCACGGAGGCAGACTTGCCAATATTTATCTCCCACTAATTTTTTTTGGGGAAAAGGGAGAATGTACCCCCCCCCAAAAAAAAAATGGCCAAGTATTACACAGTGTTTTTGGTGCCACACAATGACAGACAGATGCCACACACAGCAATGGCACGGAGGCAGACTTGCCAATATTTATCTCCCACTAATTTTTTTTTGGGAAAAGGGAGAATTTAGCCAAAAAAAAAAAAAATGGCCAAGTATTACACAGTGTTTTCGGTGGCACACAATGACAGACAGATGCCACACACAGCAATGGCACGGAGGCAGACTTGCCAATATTTATCTCCCACTAATTTTTTTGGGGGAAAAGGGAGAATGTACCCCCCAAAAAAAAAAAAATGGCCAAGTATTACACAGTGTTTTTGGTGCCACACAATGACAGACAGATGCCACACACAGCAATGGCACGGAGGCAGACTTGCCAATATTTATCTCCCACTAATTTTTTTGGGGGAAAGGGAGAATTTAGCAAAAAAAAATAAAAAATGGCCAAGTATTACACAGTGTTTTCGGTGGCACACAATGAGAGACAGATACCACACACAGCAATGGCACGGAGGCAGACTTGCCAATATTTATCTCCCACTAATTTATTTTTTGGAAAAGGGAGAATGTACCCCAAAAAAAAAAAAATGGCCAAGTATTACACAGTGTTTTCGGTGCCACACAATAAGAGACAGATACCACACACAGCAATGGCACGGAGGCAGACTTGCCAATATTTATCTCCCTGCAGTTATCTCAGAAAAGTATGGCAGGCAGCTATAAAAAGGACTGCTGCACACAAAAGTGTGGACAAACACACAAGATAGCTGTGCAGAAAAGAAGGAAAAACAGGATTTGTGCTTTGAAAAAAGCAGTTGGTTTGCACAGCGGCGTACACACAGGCACAGCAACGCAGCTATCAGGGTCAGGGAGCCTTCTAGTGCAGCCCAATGAGCTACAGCGCTGAGGAAAAAAAAATGTAGCTTCCACTGTCCCTGCAATCAAAAGGTGGTGTTGGACAGTGGAAATCGCTACAGCACAAGCGGTTTGTAGCTTTATGTACCCTGCCTATCACTATCCCTGCTTCCGAAGAAGCGGCAGCAACCTCTCCCTACGCTCAGATCAGCAGCAGTAAGATGGCGGTCAGCGGGAACGCCCCTTTATAGCCCCTGTGACGCCGCAGAAAGCAAGCCAATCACTGCAATGCCCTTCTCTAAGATGGTGGGGACTGAGAACTATGTAATCACGCTGCCCACACTCTGCGTCCACCTTCATTGGCTGAGAAATGGCGCTTTTAGCGTCATTGAAACGCGACTTTGGTGCGAAAGTCGCGTACCGCATGGCCGACAAGCACAGGGATCGGCTCGGTTTCATGAGACGCCGACTTTGCCAAAAGTCGGCGACTTATGAAAATGAACGATCCGTTTCGCTCAACCCTAGTCATTACTATATGCCATGCATATGGGTAACGAATGTTAGCTAAAATTGTTTTTGCGGGCTGGCAACTGCTGACATCATATAAGTATGCCATCTGTTAAACAATTGTATTACAAATATTTCTTTTGGACTCTGCACTATTAGATGGCTCACATAGTTAGTGATGCATGCTCTACCATTCATTTCCCACAGGATATTTAAATTGGGATAGTGGGGCCTCAGCGCCGCCTTTTGCTGTTTCTTTGTGTATTTTAACTGATCTTGCATGATGGCTAAATATTTATCTATTTAATAAAGTATTTCATTTGATATCACTGTAAATATGTTTCTCACGACCTTTGTGAGCATAATCTCTAGGTGAAATTATGTGTGATTAAAACCATAAAACCCAATATGGTTAGATTATAAGTTTAGTATATGATTATGAGCAACCCCTCAGGGTGTAAAGGGAGTTACACTTAATAATTTCAGAGGATTGTTTAGGTTTTTCATGACATCCATGGTTTCCTGACTACAGACAGTCATTGCTTGCAAAGGATTCACTACAAAGGATTTAAAATTAACATTTTATTTATAGTATTCCAAAGAAAGGAGTATAAAAAACGCCAAAGAGTAGATAATTAAAAAGTAATTTTTATTAAATAATTAGACATACAAAAATCACATAAAACATAATTCAGAAAAATATAAGAAAAAAAGAAAAAAGGAGGAAACAAAAACAGGTACACAAAGGGAAGGTCACAAGTCCACTGTATGACCTGGGAAAGCAAGGGAAGTGTTGCAATGTAAACAATATAAAAACCAGGTGCAAAGATTAATGATTATGCAGTAATCCCACAAGTGTCATACTAAACAGAGCACCAGCAGGTCAAATCAGCACATGTTAATGTACCAAAATCAATGCTCACCCATAGTAAGTCAGGACTATAAGATGACCTTCCCATGACCCCTGACACGCGTTTCGCGTGATGGCTTTCTCAAAGGAGAGATGAGGGGCCTTTGATAATAGAACGTGCTTGTTGATTATTGTATTTGATTTTATTTATAGTAAAGTTAATTTGTTCAATTACTTTTGAGCCCTTGAAATGAGGAGTGTAGTGACATGGTGACAGTGTCACTGGGGTTTAGGCCAGGGGGGCGAATCGATACACAAGGAGCGAGAAGACCGAGGTGTGTAGAGTGAACAGGACCTGAGCTAGGCCAGTCATGTGATCACAGGGGCGGAGCTAAGACGGTCACGTAACCACAGGGGGTGGAGCTATCCCGCGAGCAGACGGAGAGCCCACCGTGGTGCGGAGAAAGGTGCGCAAACCAAATAATGAAGTCAAAGCAAAGCCAAGGGTCAGAAGCCAGACAAGTATCAGGTAAAAAAGGGCAAAACAAACGAGTAAACAGGGCCAATCCAAGGGGTCAGAATACCAGGAAGGAAAGGTAAAGTGGTAAAGGGACAAGCTGGGTTATGCACAGCGAAACTCACACACGCAGAGGAACAGCGATTACAGACGAGTAACCTGGGTCAGCAATCTCTAGCCGAGTATACAGAAGTATCACTGGACCCAGGAACTACTAGCTTTAAATAGCCGCCCCAGAGCCAAAGAGAGGCGGACAAATTAACCCTGACCTGATCAGGATGGAGCAGAACCACCCCTTCCTTAGTCATGACAAGGAGGCCTTGTAGGAAAACGCTTGCAACTCCTAAATGCTTCCCAGAATATTTTTGTTCAACCCCTTTAATTTACCATGAAAGTCTACACTTCAATTGCATCTCAGTTGTTTCGTTTTAAATAAAAAATATTTCTGGTCGTAACTGTGTGTATGGGGGGGGGGGGGGGGTTCTAGCGCTTTTTCAAAATATCAAAATATAACCAAATTTTATGCATTTACTAACTTTTTTTAATTTTAATATTACATTTTTTGTCTAACTAGGTGACTTTAAAATGCAATCTGCTCCTCTTAGGCTAATAGGTATACAGCCATAGTACCCTTGGATTTTTTTTTATAAGAGCCCTACTTGGCAAGGAAGCCTATTTACACCACACAATCGTAAATGTGTATGCCAAGTGGGTGATAAAAAAAAGATTGCTTCCAGACCTTTTGGTTAAGATCAAGTGTAGTATATTTTGAAAAGACTGATTTTTTTGCCTGAGCTGCTCTATTGCATCATTATATCATGCACACTGGGAATGGTGTACTGGACAGTACACCGTGTGGGATATTATAATCATCTGGTGGAGACCCTGGCCCTCCAGGATTGAGGTCATTAGGTTAGGTACATTTGAGTGCATGAGGTGCACAGTGTCCCTGAGTTGGTGACCCTCGGGTGCCTTAACTCACTGAGTGTGGGAAACACAGTTGAGTTTATGGCACTTTTGCACTGTACTTCAATTTTTTTTATTCTTTTTGTGCACAAACACTTTTCCAGGCTTTTTGGCTAACATGGGAAATTTTTAAATTCCAGTCAAAGATCTGGCTAATATTGCACTAAAAAAGCTTCACTAGTTATTTAATTGTTTTCACTTTTGTGTCACGCAATCACTGTATGTCCTGGCACTTGGACTTTTCAGGGTGAGGCTCCTCATGGGTTCCCTCTTGATCGGTCTAGAAGGCGAGTGTGTGGCCATCAGGTTCCAATCTCCCCTGAAAAAAAACAGATTCTCTTCTCTCAGGAGAGGAGCTGACATATATTTTTCTTAGTTTTGCTATTGAGACTGAGATTGAGTCTCCCTTGGCTTTGTTTAAGATTGCTACTAGTCACCGACCTCCGTCATGGCCTTCTGGGTCTGAGAGAAAAGAATTAGGTATTGGAAGCCTTTCTTCTGTTAGACATCACCCATATTGACCGCATTCTAGTGCACTTTTTAGTGGAACTTTTTTAGCACATTTGTGGTCAAATAAAAAAAAGTCTCTAGAACTATTTATAAACCACATGGAAAATGTAATTGGTGACAGATTGAGAGTTACTTATCGAAAGATAATTGGATACATCCAAACAGACAGACATGGTAAGAAAAACAAGGGCTTCTCCCAAGCAATATAGTGACATACAAATAAATGCTGGTTAAACACTTGTTGTTTATAGAGGACAAATAAATAGAAAAGGAACTAATGTGAACAGTATAAAAATGTACAAGATGTACAAATCAGAACACATTGTACAGAAAAGGACAAATTTCCGCATTTTGGGTATAGAGGGACCATGTCTGAATAAAAGTAATTCTGAAGAGTAGTAGAGCGTCGGGTGGTTTCGTCAAACTCAATTTGACAGGTGGACATGCTCCTATCAAAGTGTATCAAAGTGTGTAACCCCACCCCTCCCCTGTCTTCTGACAGCAGCTGTGTGACTGCTGCCCCTCCCTTTTTGATATAGTTTAATATTATTATCACTGCATTTGATACAGTGTTTATTATCCCAGTAATTGTTTTATATTAGATTAATGTGCTGTATTAAAGTTTACTCTTGTTTGATAAGCCTGTGATAGCAGAAACACAGGCTCATTCTCCCTATCACAGTGTTTAATATTGTTAATGCAGTGTTTATTATCCCAGTAATACACAATGTAAGAGCCCCGTGATATTGGGATATGTCTGCAGGCATCATTTTACACAAGATTCAGGAATCCTGCAAGAATCACATGCCATGTCATTTGTGTCTTAGAAACATGACGTGTCATCTGTGTCTTAGATTAGTATTAGATGTTCATATGTAGCTGTTTTGAGAATAAGGGCATTGTGTGTCTTAGAATCACGAGTTTCACATGACAGACATGTCTGCAAATAGCATTTTACAGGGCGAGTGTGCCTGACCCCCCTCCCCCTTTCTGAGAGCCCAGACAGATGATCAAAACACAGAAAGCTTTATCAGAGATTTAGAGTCTGTATAATTATCGGACTTCAGTATCGCTGTAAGCTGCAGACTGCCCATTTGATAATAAATTGTTATCAAAGTGTCAGCAAAATGTATTAAATTGATTACTGATACTCTTCCAACAAATTGATAATAATATCAAAGTGTATTATTTTATTTATAGTTCCAATAATATTTATTCTCTTTTATTGACATTTTCATAAACCTATAGTCCCAATAATATTTATCTGACCAGCAGATAATTAATTAAAATCGCATAAAGCGTGTTAAATAGACAGCACACGGATACCGCAGTGAATCAAAATGTATTAAATTGATTACTGATACGCTTCCAACAAATTGATAATGATATCAAAAGTGTATTATTTTATTTATAGTCCCAATAATATTTATTCTCTTTTATTGACATTTTCATAAACCTATAGTCCCAATAATATTTATTTGACCAGCAGATAATTAATTAAAATCGCATAAAGCGTGTTAAATAGACATCACACCAAAATCATAGTGAATCAAAATGTATTAAATTGATTACTGATACGAGACTCACATGACATCTCATGGCTGCTGCCAGCAGCTGTGTGCCTGTCCCCCCCTCCCCCTTTCTGAGAACCCAGACAGATGATCAAAACACAGAAAGCTTTATCAGAGATTTAGAGTCTGTATAATTATCGGACTTCAGTATCGCTGTAAGCTGCAGACTGCCCATTTGATAATAAATTGCTGCTCCCCCTCCCTTTTTGATATAGTTTAATATTATTATCACTGTATTTGATACAGTGCTTATTATCCCAGTAATTGTTTTATATTAGATTAATGTGCTGATCATTTATCAGTTTTTCATGCGTATCACAGAAAGATTTAGCTTGATCTGTGCAAGTTTGTATTAATTTTATTAGATTGTGGAAGAATTTTATTGACATTTTCATAAACCTATAGACCCAATAATATTTATTTGACCAGCAGATAATTAATTAAAATCGCATATAGTTCAGCGATAATGTCAGGTGTTGGACAGACATTTATCAGTTTTTCATACGTATCACAGAAAGATTTTAGCTTGATCTGTGCGAGTTTGCGGACATATGTATATTCTGTGTTTGTGCATCATTATTTCATACTGTGATTCTCATTTTATGAGCTTTATAACACAGCAGACTGATTTACGGACATATTATGTTTAATTATTAGTTAATTGGGCAGGCATTTATCAGTTTTTCATACGTATCACAGAAAGATTTTAGTTTGATCTGATTTAAAATCATATAGTTCAGCGATAATGTCAGGTGTTGGACAGTCATTTATCAGTTTTTCACACGTATCACAGAAAGATTTAGCTTGATCTGTGCAAGTTTGTTGGCATATTAGAAAAAGTACATTTGTATTAATTTTATTAGATTGTGGGAGAATTTTATTGACATTTTCATAAACCTATAGCCCCAATAATATTTATTTGACCAGCAGATAATTAATTAAAATCGCATATAGTTCAGTGATAATTGGGTAAATGAATTGTCCAGTGCCAGCATAATTTTTCAGCGTGTCCAGGGGTTGTGTTTAACTATCCTTTTAGAGTGTCTAGTAGTTTATATTCTTTGTCTGATATATTTCTACACAAAGCTTCAAAACTATTTTGTAATTTATAATGTATCACAGTAGTTTCATATGAAGTTACATCTTAGGCTCTGTTCAGACTATTGCAATATCTGTAGCTTAAAATAGAGCCAAATAGCTACTTTCAAATCCGGACATACACCATTGATTTTAATGGGGTCTAAGGGGCTTCTATCAAGCTTTTCCACATAATAGTTATGGAAAGAATAATGCTACAGAATTGACCGCTCCAGTTATAAAATAAAAATGATGAAAATTATCCTGGCACTGGACAATTCATTTACCCATATTTATATAGAAAAGGTAAGAATCACAACTGAAGAAGACGCCGATAATACACGAACAAAAGTAGCATCAGGAAAATAAAATACTGTAACAATTATCACTGAACTATATGCGATTTTAATTAATTATCTGCTGGTCAAATAAATATTATTGGGGCTATAGGTTTATGAAAATGTCAATAAAATTCTCCCACAATCTAATAAAATTAATACAAATGTACTTTTTCTAATATGCCAACAAACTCGCACAGATCAAGCTAAATCTTTCTGTGATACGTGTGAAAAACTGATAAATGACTGTCCAACACCTGACATTATCACTGAACTATATGATTTTAAATCAGATCAAACTAAAATCTTTCTGTGATACGTATGAAAAACTGATAAATGCCTGCCCAATTAACTAATAATTATACATAATACGTCCGTAAATCAGTCTGCTGTGTTATAAAGCTCATAAAATGAGAATCACAGTATGAAATAATGATGCATAAACACAGAATATACATATGTCCGCAAACTCGCACAGATCAAGCTAAAATCTTTCTGTGATACGTATGAAAAACTGATAAATGTCTGTCCAACACCTGACATTATCGCTGAACTATATGCGATTTTAATTAATTATCTGCTGGTCAAATAAATATTATTGGGTCTATAGGTTTATGAAAATGTCAATAAAACTCTTCCACAATCTAATAAAATTAATACAAATGTACTTTTTCTAATATGCCAACAAACTCGCACAGATCAAGCTAAATCTTTCTGTGATACGCATGAAAAACTGATAAATGATCAGCACATTAATCTAATATAAAACAATTACTGGGATAATAAGCACTGTATCAAATACAGTGATAATAATATTAAACTATATCAAAAAGGGAGGGGGAGCAGCAATTTATTATCAAATGGGCAGTCTGCAGCTTACAGCGATACTGAAGTCCGATAATTATACAGACTCTAAATCTCTGATAAAGCTTTCTGTGTTTTGATCATTTGTCTGGGTTCTCAGAAAGGGGGAGGGGGGGACAGGCACACAGCTGCTGGCAGCAGCCATGAGATGTCATGTGAGTCTTGTATCAGTAATCAATTTAATACATTTTGATTCACTATGATTTTGGTGTGATGTCTATTTAACACGCTTTATGCGATTTTAATTAATTATCTGCTGGTCAAATAAATATTATTGGGACTATAGGTTTATGAAAATGTCAATAAAAGAGAATACATATTATTGGGACTATAAATAAAATAATACACTTATGATATTATTATCAATTTGTTGGAAGCGTATCAGTAATCAATTTAATACATTTTGATTCACTGCGGTGTCCGTGCGCTGTCTATTTAACACGCTTTATGCGATTTTAATTAATTATCTGCTGGTCAAATAAATATTATTGGGACTATAGGTTTATGAAAATGTCAATAAAAGAGAATAAATATTATTGGGACTATAAATAAAATAATACACTTTTGATATCATTATCAATTTGTTGGAAGCGTATCAGTAATCAATTTAATACATTTTGATTCACTGCGGTATCTGTGTGCTGTCTATTTAACACGCTTTATGCGATTTTAATTAATTATCTGCTGGTCAGATAAATATTATTGGGACTATAGGTTTATGAAAATGTCAATAAAAGAGAATAAATATTATTGGAACTATAAATAAAATAATACACTTTGATATTATTATCAATTTGTTGGAAGAGTATCAGTAATCAATTTAATACATTTTGCTGACACTTTGATAACAATTTATTATCAAATGGGCAGTCTGCAGCTTACAGCGATACTGAAGTCTGATAATTATACAGACTCTAAATCTCTGATAAAGCTTTCTGTGTTTTGATCATCTGTCTGGGCTCTCAGAAAGGGGGAGGGGGGTCAGGCACACTCGCCCTGTAAAATGCTATTTGCAGACATGTCTGTCATGTGAAACTCGTGATTCTAAGACACACAATGCCCTTATTCTCAAAACAGCTACATATGAACATCTAATACTAATCTAAGACACAGATGACACATCATGTTTCTAAGACACAAATGACATGGCATGTGATTCTTGCAGGATTCCTGAATCTTGTGTAAAATGATGCCTGCAGACATATCCTAATATCACGGGGCTCTTACATTGTGTATTACTGGGATAATAAACACTGTATTAACAATATTAAATACTGTGATAGGGAGAATGAGCCTGTGTTTCTGCTATCACAGGCTTATCAAACAAGAGTAAACTTTAATACAGCACATTAATCTAATATAAAACAATTACTGGGATAATAAACACTGTATCAAATACAGTGATAATAATATTAAACTATATCAAAAAGGGAGGGGGAGCAGTCACACAGCTGCTGTCAGAAGACAGGGGAGGGGTGGGGTTACACACTTTGATACACTTTGATAGGGGCGTGTCCACCTGTCAAATTGAGTTTGACGAAACCACCCGACGCTCTACTACTCTGAAGGCTTTGATGGCAATTTAAAATGTAGGTTAGTCATTTTGGCCTCCAGAGGAGCCAAACTTTCATATGGTTGAAATGGTGGAATTAGCTTTCTCAAAGTCATGTACACACCTCATATAGAGAGAACAGGTCCTATATTTATTGGCAATGCGTATTCTTTTAGCCATTAATATATATTGAAAAAATGTACAAGCAATTATAAAAGACGGAACCTCTGCTGTTTTGTGATTGTGACCTACCTTTTCTGAAGAATGAATCACCAAGTTTTCCATGAGTATTTTCTGATTGTTCTTTCATAGAGTTAAAAGAAGTGCGGCTTGCTACAAGTTCAATTTGTTCCTCATTCAATGGAAGCTGATAGAATTCTGATATTTTTTTCAGTGCTGTGGGAAAGTCCTTAATTCAAGGAAAAATAAATAAAAGGCGTGTATTCTTTAACTGGAATCTAACAGCTAATACATGCTGCCCAATCTATGGGCAGCATTGATCAGACACCGACTGTATGCCATCAGCCATATATTTGAATCTAAAACTCTACATTGAGAGAAAAACACTTTAAAAACTAATTCACTATATTGAGATGATATACATGCACATTTGAGTAAAAAGTCAGTCTTCCTCCGTTTTTATCATTTAATTTAAGAATATTTTCTGTACTATTGCTATAATTAGCTTAGCTCCTTAAGGGCTGCAATCCCTTTTTCCTCAGAAGAGTCCCCCAAATATCACAGAGAGTAATGCTAGTGGGACCTTCAGCAATGGATTGTAACTCAGTTTTCCTGCGGCACCTTAAGAGAGCAACTGATAATTGCACAGTGCCTAGTGACAGTGCCCATAGAAAAGCCAAGTCCTCAAATTCAGAGAAACTCCGATTATTAATGGAGGACTTAAGCAGAGTCATAGAATCCTAGAAGGTTAGAGTTGGAAGGGACCTCCAGGGTCATTGTGTCCATCCCCCTACTGAATGCAGGATTTACTAAACAATCTCAGACAGAAGTCTGTCCAGCCTTTGTTTGAAGACTTCCATTGCAGGAAAACGCACCACCTCTCGTGGCAGCCTGTTTCACTCATTGCTCACCTTCACTGTCAAAAAGCTTTTTCTAATATCTAATCTCTAAAATGATGCCGGGGGGGGGGGTTCTGAACTTATGAAATACAGTGTGCCTAACAGTATGTGCACAAGATGCCCTTTTCAGGGAGATTGCAGAATGGAAACTGCCTAAAAAACCTTGAAAACACTCAAATGGATGGAAACATGCATTTCTATATAAAAAAAAACCTTTCTGTTCATATATTCAGCCCTTTCAACATCTTTTAACTGCTTCAGGTTTCTAAAAGTGCTAAATGGTTTTAAAGAACATGGCTTTTCCATCCTTCTGGCATTTTCCCTTTGAAAATGTTCTGTTCTTTACAAATAACCCCCCCCAAAATTAAAAAACATGGCATGCCCCCCCCCCATTTTTACAACCAGCCTTGCTGAAGCAGACAGCTGAGTGTTGCAGCTCCCAGCTGTGAGTTGCCTGGTTGGTTATCAGAAATAGGGGGGAGTTCTGGCTCCTACAGACCAGTTAGACGCTCCTAATCAACTTGTTACCTGCATTAAAGACAGCTGTCTTACATAGTCACCTTTATTAAAGACTCCTGTCCACAGTCTCAATTAATCAGTCAGACTCTAACCTCTACCACATGGGCAAGACCAAAGAGCTTTATAAGGATGTCAGAGACAAGATCATAGACCTGCACAAAGCTGGAATGGGCTACAAAACTATAAGTAAGACGCTGGGTGAGAAGGAGACAACTGTTGGTGCAATGGTAAGAAAATGGAAGAAATACAAAATGACTGACAATTGATATCGATATAGGGCACCATGCAAAATCTCACCTCGTGGGGTATCCTTGATCGTGAGGAAGGTGAGAGATCAGCCTAAAACTATACAGGAGGAACTTGTTAATGATCTCAAGGCAGCTGGGTCCACAGTCTCCAAGAAAACCATTGGTAACACATTACGCCATAAAGGTATCCTGCAAGGTGCCCCTGCTCAAGAAGGCACATGTGCAGGCCTGTCTGAAGTTTGCCAATGAACACCTGGATGATTCAGTGAGTGATTGGAAGAAGCTGCTGTGGTCAGATGAGGTTTTTTGGCATTAACTCAACTCGCCATGTTGGGAGGAAGAGAAATGCTGTCTATGACCCAAAGAACACCGTCCCCACTGTCAAGCATGGAGGTGGAAACATTATGTTTTGGGGGTGTTTCTCTGCTAAGGGCACAGGACTACTTCACCGCATCAATGGGAGAATGGATGGAGCCATGTACCATAAAATCCTGAGTAACAACCCTCCGCCAGGACATTAAAAATCATTCGTGGCTGGATCTTCCAGCAAGACAATGACCCAAAACATACAGCCAAGGCAACAAAGGAGTGGCGCAAAAAGATGCACATTAAACTCATGGCCTAGCCAGTCTCCAGACCTTATTCACATAGAAAACTAATGGAGGGAGTTGAAGATCCGAGTTGCCAAGCAACAGCCTCAAAATCTTAATGATTTAGAAATGATCTGCAAACAGAAGTGGACCAAAATTCCTCCTGACGTGATCAAACCTCATCATCAACTACAAAAAATGTCTGACTGCTGTGCTTGCCAACAAGGGTTTAAGTCATGTTTGCCAGAGGGATCAAATACTTATTTCTCACTGCAAAATGCAAATAAATTTATATAATTTATACAATGTGATTTTCTGGATTTTATTTTTGATATTCTATCTTTCATTGTTAAAATTAACCTACCCTTAAAATTATAGACTGTTCATGTCTTTGTCAGTGGGAAAACTTACAAAATCAGCAAGGGATCAAATGCTTATTTCCCCACTGTAATTCTCATCATTTTCCTCTGCTCGCGCCGATCGGCGGCAGAGCAGGGGAAAATGATGAGAGCCGTCTTCAGCACCTGCCACCGGGGAACAGCGCTTACTGTAGCGCTTCTTCGCTGGCGCCGATGCGTGTGCACGTGTGCAGGATATTTTGCGGCCCATGCTGACGGTAAAAAACTGACATGTCTATGTGTGGGGCACACGGACACATGAAAATGAATGGGTTTACATGTGTCAGTGTCTCCGGTACGTGTGAAAACTGTCACCACTAGTGTTGAGCATTCCGATACCGCAAGTATCGGGTATCGGCCGATACTTGCGGGTATCGGAATTCCGATACCGAGATCCGATACTTTTGTGGTATCGGGAATCGGTATCGGGATTAATATCAATGTGTAAAATAAAGAATTAAAATAAAAAATAGGGATATACTCACCTCTCCGGCGGCTCCTGGACTTTACCGCCGTAACCGGGAGCCGTTGTACCTAAGAATGCGCGCTTGAAGGGCCTTAGATGAGGTCACTGCGCTCTGATTGGTCCGTAGCGGTCGCGCGACCGCTACGCGACCAATCAGAAGCTGCGGACGTCTTCTAAGGTATTTCAAGCGCTTGAAAGACCTTAGGTGACGTCACTGCTTTGTGATTGGTCGCGTAGCGGTCACGCGACCGCTACGGACCAATCAGAGCGCAGTGACCTCATCTAAGGCCCTTCAAGCGTGCATTCTTAGGTACAACGGCTCCCGGTTACGGCGGTAAAGTCCAGGCTGCGTCGGAGGGTGAGTATATCCCTATTTTTTATTTGAATTCTTTCTTTTACACATTGATATGGATCCCAGGGCCTGAAGGAGAGTTTCCTCTCCTTCAGACCCTGGGAACCATACAGGATACCGTCCGATACTTGGTGTCCCATTGACTTGTATTGGTGTCGGGTATCGGTATCGGATTAGATCCGATACTTTGCCGGTATCGGCCGATACTTTCCGACGGTATCGCTCAACACTAGTCACCACATGTACCGGAGACATGCATGTATAAAAGAGGCCTTAGGCATATGTAGCGCCCCACTGCCGCAGGGCCGAGGGGTACCCGGTACCGGGCCTCTGAGTCTCTGCTCTGGGGTTGTCACGGTGGCGAGGCCCCGGTCCGTGACCCTGCCGAAGGGCGCACAGTATCTGATAGATGTAGATGGTGGTGGTGGTGCGGTGCAGTAAATAACGAGGACACCAGGCTGCAGTCTCTTTACCTCTTTACTGAAGATCTCTGGGTCCTCAGTCCGGAATACGGTTCACCAGGCTACGCAAGTCCGGCCGGCCCAATGGCACCTCCAGAGTTCTCTTTGCAGGTGGAAATCTGTGCCTTCCCGCTAGCGCTATGTGTTGTGGTCCTCCCCTGCTGTGCTTACGGGATAGTACCCCACAACTGTTGTGTCTGTTTCTGATGTTCCCTCACAACTCGTTCGGATGATGTTCTTCTCCTCCGTCCCTCCCTGATGTTCTGGTTAGGACGGCACCCGTATGACGAGTAGGCTCGGAGCTCTTCCGGGACCCTAGCGTCGCCCCTCTCCTAGTGCGCCCCCCATGTCTTCATAGGTGATGTATGTGAGACAGCCCGCCTGAGACTGACTGTCCTGCCGTTGGTTTGAAGTATTGCTTGGAGCTAGATATATAAATACTTCCTCGGCGTTCCGGCCGCCGGTTGTGCGCCTCAGTAGGATGTTGCCTCGGTCTTACAGCACGACTCCTACTGGTATTTCTCCTCTATTTTTGATCTCGTTTCTCACTCAGCACAATATATCTCGCTTCTGTTCCTTTCTCAGGGCACCGCCGCTATGCTGAGCAGGCACGGTCCCGTGACGTTCTTTCTTGTAGCCAGGCCTCTGTCAGGGTCCCAAACCTGACAGGGACCCTACCGAATCTTCCCCCACAACACCCTCTGCCACCAGGTGTTGCCTGGTTCCAACCCAGTCAGCTTTCTGACTAACTTCCTGCCTGACCCCCAGTTTACCCACACGGTGAGGAGTGGCCTAATAAATAGCACCCTTAGCTCCCCCTGGAGGCCCGACTGTGAAATGTATTGGTGTATGTGATACCTGGTCAGATGAACTCCTTCAGTGCCATCAGACGTACCATAGCCCCCCTTAGCGGCGGAGCCACAGTACTGCAACGACCAGGACTCTGGGGCGCTGCACATAGGTCCTAGAATTATCCGGGGGAAACCCTTATATATAATACTAATTTAATATGTCATATAAATATAACTGCTTATCCTTCATAGTACAATGTATCTCATAAATATCATGCAAGTATGTGTTATATGAATGGCTATTCAGAAATGGCATAGTTAAAGGGAGTTAGAGGAAAATATAGACTCCTCTGTAGCAGGTGGTAAAGAAGTCTCAGTCCCTTTTTTTACTGCATATCTCAGTATGGTTGGATAAATGACCAAAAAGAATACTGGATAATTGATAAATAAAATGTCCAAACAAGAAGAAATCCTGGGTGGATTGTGGAAGTTAGAAGACGGAAAGATGTTTTCTGGGCTTATGTAAAATAAACTTTAATCATTATAGAAATTAAAATTTTTAAAACTTTCTTATATTAATGATGAAGATCTGTGATTTCAGTCTATAATCAGAAACTACAGTCTTTGCTTCCTTGTCCTGAAGACTTGCCCCAGTATTGATCAGCTACAAAAAGTACACGGTTCATTACATGGTAGACTTAATGAAGTTGTATGAAAGTAAAAAAAATATGTTTTTTTTTTCCCAGAAACAGCAACCTTCATGCCCAGGGGCTGCATATGGTAATTATGATAATGATGATCACTCTCATATAAATAAATCTATATTTTTTTCTCTGCCTCTTCCATTCATGCAATAGATAATGACCACACGATCTTATGGAAACCCAGCTTTGTGCAACCACTTTATTAATGACTGACAGCCTTCTGTACAAATACTTACAGAAATAACTGTACATTTATAATTAGGACTACCAGTTAACTACTAAACCCCGAATGAGCAGAGATTTTAAGAAAATAAAATTATATATATATGAAATTTTTCCATCAATCTGCTCAGTTTCCCATGCTTGGTATCCTGCTGCTGGCAGATCAGACTGCATGTCCGATATAACAGGTTCCCTTAAAGGGACAGGAAGTCACACTTACCATTTTCATTTCTTCAAATGTTATTGCCATCATAGTTTTATCATTGAAGTGTTTCTCCCAGGCCACAACAAAATCAAAATACTGCCCATAACACACTTTAGAAAAAAATAGAAAACAAGTTTTTAGATGAGGAATTTGAAGCAAACAAACAAATCCAAATGTCACATTCACTCTACATTCAAGGCTATTTAAAGTCTACCTTTTCCTTCACCTCAAATGTGCAGAAAAGCATCGCCTTCTCGCTGTCTGCAACTTGCTATCTACTCCTTTTAAGTGAATAGATATTCAGCAGCATTTTGCCAACAATGTAGGAGCTGCAACATCTTTTCTCTCACTTTTCATCTTGCATTGTTTCTGTGGTTATTTTCTTGCTTGTCCTGAACTGAAAGCTCACCCCACAATTATGGCTACATTCAGTTTCACAGACAGGAGAGCAAGAGCAGAGGGCCCATGAATGGGGCATTATAAATAACAAGGCAGGACTTCAGATCAGATTAAAAATGTGTATTGTAAGCCACAAAGGTGCAATAATTCGGCAATACATTCGCTTTTATCAAGCATGAAGGCAAAAATACAGCTGAAACACGGTTTTCTTTTTTGACTATGATACACTTTTTATGGCATCTGATGTAGAGTGCTGTCTTGTTCTTTATATTGATTGACTTCTCATTGGGTGAGTAGTGAAAAATTGCTCTCATCAGAGGGTGATCATTCCGTTCGTTAACTAAGCCAGGTATTCTGTTCCACTCTTTGGTTATTACAAGGCCTGACATCTTGCAATCTGTCTCAAGCTGGCCATACACATTAGATGGCTGTCTGTTGATCACTTAGCTGACAGACATCTTGGCCATCTCTCTCATACTCTGCAGTGCTCACTCAGCAGAGTGCTCCTGTGTTCTCCATGAGTTCTCCAAGAGAACAAAGTGAATGTCAGTTTAAAATCAGACATGCCCAATCAACATCTTTCCCGACCATCAGTTGTCCAGTGCCCCCATACACACTAGAATGTCAGTCAAACCTGTTGATATTTATAGTGCAATGTGTATGGCGAACTTCAGTGTCTCTTCTGCTGAAGGTACTGCTGAACCCTGCTGAGCCCTAACCACAAACCTAACCCCAACACACCCCTAACCCTAATCCCAACCCTAACCCTAATCCCAACCCTAATCCAAACCCTAACCCTAATCCCAACCCTAATCCTAATCCCAACCCTAACCCTAATCTCAACTCTAATCCTAATCCCAACCTTAACCCTAATCCCAACTCTAACCCTAATCCCAACCCTAACCCTAATCCCAACCCTAACCCTAACTTTAGCCTCAACCCTAATTTTAGCCCCAACCCTAACCCTAACTTTAGCCCAACTCACTTTAGCCCAACTGTAACCTAATGGGAAAATGGAAATAAATATATTTTCCTTATTTTATTATTTTTTCCTAACTACGGGGGTGATAAAGGGGGGTTAATTTACTATTTTTTGTATTTTGATCACTATGATAGGGTCTATCACAGTGACCAAAATGAACCAATAGGAAAAATCTACCTATTGTTGCCCGCCATTTCCTTCCTGGAAGAAGACATGGGGGGATGCAGGAGGATGAAAGCGGGCCCAGGCATACCGGGGGACACCAGGAGGTACAGGGGGGATCGGGGACCCTATTTCTCTCTAATCTGATGTTTGATCACATTGGAGGAGAGAGAAATTACATGGCAAATTGCACTTTTTTTTGCGGTCATCATTATATGGTTAATAAAGGCAATCGCAACCCCGCGGTCAGTAAAAACCGACCCGAATCATGTTCTCTGGGGTCTAAGCTACCACCGACTCTGAGGGGGCGCTATACACTTTTTCCACAGTGCCGTTAATTAACGGCGCTGTGATTTAAGTACCCTTAACTACCGCCGTTAAAAGGCGTTCGGCGGTCGTTAAGGGGTTAAATATTGTGTCTTGTGTGTGCTACAGGTGTCCACACCAAACTACGTAATAACAATTTTCCCTGGTTATTGCATTTTTTTATGCATTTTCCCTCTTATTTGATGTTTTTGGTGCAGATTTGAAGCAGAATTTTAATGTGTTTTTTATAAGAAAAACTTTGATTCTGCAGTTAAAAAAGTAATTGCCGTTTTTTAGGTTCCACATAGAAGCCTCTACAGGAAAAAGCACCAAAAGCTCCACAGTTCAACAATGTCTTTAGACGCACAGTGGCAGAGTTTTCGTGCAATCACAGCTTTGCTTGGACAGTTAAATATAGCAGAATTTATGTGCAAAAAAAGCAACAGAAAAAAACATTGCATTTATGCTACTTGTGAATATGGCCTATATGTCTGAACAAAGTGGATGGGATTTTATGAAAATGCCCGTTTTTCTGTTGTGATAAAACACAGATACATCTTACGAATTGGATCTGTGAAAGCTTCTAGAATAGGAGAATGCCGTGGTAAATATGGACAGATTTGCCCTACAGAAAAGCAAAGTGTTTGCCTTTGATCATATTATGGATTCACACTTTTAAATCGTCTGAATACACATGGAATTTTGAAAGAGCTCGAACTTTTTCTGCTTAACGTTACACGCGTGGTCACATAGTTTCCCTGCTCCTGCACACCTCAAGCCATTCAGATGAGCTGGTTACAATCTTCCTCCTTAGTACCCATTAATGACTCTGTACACACCCTCCATATCTCTCCGCATCCGATATCTGCTTCAATTACCTGTTCACAGTGGGGGTGACAGTGATTCAATGCTCTCAGCCTTTAATCTGTATAGCTCATAACTCCACTTATGACAGTACTTTTATAAAATATTTGTAATATTTTTTCCCATATTACAATCATTATTAAAAAATATAATTTTAAATCTTGCCATTTTTACACTGGGGCTTTTTGAGACTAACTTCCTGTTGTTTCAGGAAATCTACATGCACATTAGCAGCAATGAACTGACCCTATATTTCATATTAAAACATCTAATAAGTGTGTGCAAAGGTTTTCGGTAAGAGAGCAGAAGTACAAAGGCTGTGGCATCTTCTGCTGTTGGTGGATCCTATGTTCTCATCTGAGAATAGAGTTTATTATCAGTTTTTTAAATTCTGCTTTTGATGGTAAGAAGGCTGCTGTAAATTATAATGAAAGGATGGAAAGTGTTGTGAATTCTGTTCTCGAGCTCCCTCCTGTGGTTATGAATGGTACTTCGGCGAGTTCTGTCCATGGACTCCCTCTGGTGGCTGTGAGTGGAGCTGCTGGTTCTGAGATCCCTTCTCCAGCTGATCTCGTTTAGGCCTTGGCTGGCTGCTCTATTTAACTCCAGTCAGATCGTTACCTGATGCCAGCTGTCAATGTCCTAGTACTGGTTCAGTTTGCTTGGATCTTTCAGATGACCTGTCTACTTCAGCAAAAGCTAAGTCCCTGCTAGCTTATTTGTTACCATTGTGGTTTTGTCCAGCTTGCTATGATGATTTTGTCTTGTTAGCTGGAAGCTCTGGGATGCAGAGTGGCACCACCGCGCCGTGAGTCGGTGCGGTGCTCTCTTTTGCACACTCTGTGTGTTTTTTTGTTAGTTTTTATGCTGACCGCAAATATACCTTTTCTATCCTCAGTCTATTTAGTTAAGTCTGGCCTCGTTTGCTGAAACCTATTTCATTCCTGTGTTTGTGACTTCCATCTTAACTCACAGTCAATATATGTGGGGGCTGCCTATTTCTTTGGGGAATTTCTCTGAGGCAAGGTAGGCTGTATTTTCTATCTTTAGGGGTAGTTAGCTCTTAGGCTGTGAAGAGGCGTCTAGGCAGAGGCAGGAACGCTCCACGGCTATTTCTAGTTGTTGTGATAGGATTAGGGGTTGCGGTCAGCAGAGCTCCCACTTCCCAGAGCTCGTCCTGTATTACTAGTTTGCTCATCTGGTCATTTCTAGTGCTCCTAACCACCAGTTCAATCATAACAGTACAGCTGGCCCGTAAAGTGTTCATGCATCTCAATAGAGGGATAAGAGAAGTTCTGAGACCATTTTTTTTTTCCTCTGCAGCGTGTTTTGTTTCTCTTTTCCCCTAAATCTCTGGGTGGTTCAGGACACAGGTGTAGATATGGACATTCAAGGTCTGTCCTCTTGTGTTGATCAACTCACTGTAAGGGTACAAGGCATTCAAGATTATGTAGTTCAGAACCCGATGTTAGACACCCAGAATTCCAATTCCTGATTTGTTTTCTGGGGATAGATCTAAGTTCCTGAATTTCAAAAATAATTGTAGACTGTTTTTTGCTTTGAAACCCCGCTCCTCTGGTGACCCCATTCAGCAAGTAAAAATCATTATTTCTTTGCTGCGTGGCGACCCTCAAGACTGGGCATTTTCCCTTGCGCCAGGAGATCCTGCATTGCGTAATGTTGATGCGTTTTTTCTGGCGCTTGGATTGCTTTATGATGAACCAGATTCAGTGGATCAGGCAGAGAAAATTTTGCTGGCTTTGTGTCAGGGTCAGGATGAAGCGGAGGTATATTGTCAGAAGTTTAGAAAGTGGTCTGTGCTTACTCAGTGGAATGAATGTGCCCTGGCGGCAATTTTCAGAAAGGGTCTTTCTGAAGCCCTTAAGGATGTTATGGTGGGATTCCCCACGCCTGCTGGTCTAAATGAGTCTATGTCCTTGGCCATTCAGATCGATCGACACTTACGTGAGCGCAAAAATGTGCACCATTTGGTGGTGTTTTCTGAGCAGAGGCCTGAGCCTATGCAATGTGACAGGACCTTGACCAGAGCTGAACGGCAAGAGTACAGACGTCAGAATGGGCTGTGTTTCTACTGTGGTGACTCCACTCATGCTATCTCTGATTGTCCTAAGCGCACTAAACGGTTCGCCAGGTCTGCCACCATTGGTACGGTACAGCCAAAATTTCTTTTGTCCGTTACTCTGATTTGCTCTTTGTCATCCTATTCTGTTATGGCATTTGTGGATTCAGGCGCTGCCCTGAATTTGATGGACTTGGAGTTTGCCAGGCGCTGTGGTTTTTTCTTGGAGCCCTTACAGTATCCTATTCCATTGAGAGGAATTGATGCTACACCTTTGGCCAAGAATAAGCCTCAGTACTGGACTCAATTGACCATGTGCATGGCTCCTGCACATCAGGAGGATATTCGCTTTTTGGTGTTGCATAATCTGCATGATGTGGTCGTTTTGGGTTTGCCATGGCTACAGGTCCATAATCCAGTATTGGATTGGAAATCTATGTCTGTATCCAGTTGGGGTTGTCAAGGGGTACATGGGGATGTCCCATTGTTGTCTATTTCGTCTTCCCATCCTTCTGAAGTCCCTGAGTTCTTGTCAGATTACCGGGATGTATTTGATGAGCCCAAATCCAGTGCCCTACCTCCTCATAGGGATTGTGATTGTGCTATTAATTTGATTCCTGGTAGTAAGTTTCCGAAGGGCCGACTGTTCAATTTATCTGTGCCAGAACACGCTGCAATGCGGAGTTATATAAAGGAATCCTTGGAGAAAGGGCATATTCGCCCGTCGTCGTCACCGTTGGGAGCAGGGTTCTTTTTTGTGGCCAAGAAGGATGGTTCTCTGAGACCTTGTATAGATTACCGCCTTCTCAATAAAATCACCGTCAAATTTCAGTACCCTTTGCCGCTACTGTCTGATTTGTTTGCTCGGATTAAGGGGGCTAGCTGGTTCACCAAGATAGATCTTCGAGGGGCGTATAATCTTGTGCGTATTAAACGGGGCGACGAATGGAAAACAGCATTTAATACGCCCGAGGGCCATTTTGAGTACTTGGTGATGCCATTCGGGTTTTCTAATGCTCCATCTGTGTTTCAGTCCTTTATGCATGACATCTTCCGAAAATACCTGGATAGATTCATGATTGTATATTTGGATGATATTTTGGTCTTTTCGGACGATTGGGAGTCTCATGTGAAGCAGGTCAGAATGGTGTTCCATGTCCTTCGTGCTAATTCCTTGTTTGTGAAGGGGTCTAAATGTCTCTTTGGAGTTCAGAAGGTTTCATTTTTGGGCTTCATTTTTTCCCCTTCTACTATCGAGATGGACCCTGTTAAAGTTCAGGCCATTTATGATTGGACTCAGCCTACTTCTGTGAAGAGCCTTCAGAAATTCCTGGGCTTTGCTAATTTTTACCGTCGCTTCATCGCTAATTTTTCTAGTGTTGTTAAACCATTGACTGATTTAACCAAGAAAGGTGCGGATGTGGTCAATTGGTCCTCTGCGGCCGTTGAGGCTTTTCAGGAGCTGAAGCGTCGTTTTTCTTCTGCCCCTGTGTTGTGTCAGCCAGATGTTTCGCTCCCGTTTCAGGTCGAGGTGGATGCTTCTGAGATTGGAGCAGGGGCTGTTTTGTCTCAAAGAGGTTCTGATGGCTCTGTGATGAAACCATGTGCTTTCTTTTCTAGAAAGTTTTCGCCTGCTG
This sequence comes from Ranitomeya variabilis, assembly GCF_051348905.1. Classification (NCBI taxonomy): domain Eukaryota; kingdom Metazoa; phylum Chordata; class Amphibia; order Anura; family Dendrobatidae; genus Ranitomeya; species Ranitomeya variabilis. The sequence goes on along the minus strand of NC_135233.1, from coordinate 146,476,853 downwards.
AGCGCAATTATGATGTGGGCAATCGAGAGTTGTTGGCTATGAAGTGTGCGTTTGAGGAGTGGCGACATTGGCTTGAAGGAGCCAAGCATCGCGTGGTGGTCTTGACGGATCACAAGAATCTGACTTATCTCAAGTCTGCCAAGCGGTTGAATCCTAGACAGGCTCGATGGTCGCTGTTTTTCTCCTGCTTCAATTTTGTGGTTTCGTACCTTCCGGGTTCTAAGAATGTGAAGGCTGATGCCCTTTCAAGGAGTTTTGTGCCTGATTCTCCGGGAGTTCCTGAGCCGGCTGGTATTCTCAAAGAGGGGGTAATTTTGTCTGCCATCTCCCCTGATTTGCGGCGGGTGCTGCAGGAGTTTCAGGCTGATAGACCTGACCGTTGTCCAGCGGAGAAGCTGTTTGTCCCTGATAGATGGGCTAGTAGAGTTATCTCTGAGGTTCATTGTTCGGTGTTGGCTGGTCATCCTGGAATCTTTGGTACCAGAGATTTGGTGGCTAGATTCTTTTGGTGGCCTTCCTTGTCACGAGATGTGCGTTCTTTTGTGCAGTCCTGTGGGACTTGTGCTCGGGCTAAGCCCTGCTGTTCTCGTGCCAGTGGGTTGCTTTTGCCCTTGCCGGTCCCGAAGAGGCCCTGGACGCATATTTCCATGGATTTTATTTCAGATCTCCCTGTCTCTCAGAGGATGTCAGTTATCTGGGTGGTTTGTGATCGCTTCTCTAAGATGGTCCATCTGGTATCTTTACCTAAATTGCCTTCCTCCTCTGATTTGGTTCCATTGTTTTTCCAGCATGTGGTTTGTTTACATGGCTGTTGTGAATTTGGATTCTGGGCTCCCCCGGTGGCTACTGGTGGAATTGAACTTGTGACATCATCTTCCCTGTTCACCTGTTCTGATTAGATCTGGGTGTCGCTATATAACCTGGCTTCTCTGTTAGATGCTTGCCGGTCAACAATGTTATCAGAAGCCTCTCTGTGCTTGTTCCTGCTCCCAGACATCTACTAGATAAGTTGGACATTCGTCCATGTTTTGTTTTTTGTATTTTGGTTCCAGTTCACAGCTGCAGTTTCGTTACTGTGTCTGGAAAGCTCTTGTTGATCAGGAATTGCCACTCTGGTATTATGAGTTAATGCCAGAGTCCTAAAGTAATTTCTGGATGCGTTTTTTTTGGCCTTGGGCTTGCTGTATGAGGAACCTCATTTGGAACTTCAGGCAGAAAAAACTTTGATGTCCCTATCGCAGGGGCAAGATGAAGCTGAAATTTACTGCCAAAGATTCCGTAAATGGTCTGTGCTTACTCAGTGGAATGAGTGTGCCTTGGCGGCTACTTTCAGAGAGGGTCTCTCTGATGCCATTAGGGATGTTATGGTGGGGTTCCCTGTGCCTGCGGGTCTGAATGAGTCCATGACAATGGCCATTCAGATCGATAGGCGTCTGCGGGAGCGCAAACCAGTGCACCATCTGGCGGTGTCCACTGAGAAGACGCCAGAAAGCATGCAGTGTGATAGAATTCTGTCCAGAAGCGAGCGGCAGAATTTTAGACGGAAAAATGGGTTGTGTTTCTATTGTGGGGATTCTACTCATGTTATATCAGCATGCTCTAAGCGTACTAAAAAGCTTGATAAATCCGTTTCCATTGGCACTTTGCAGTCTAGATTTATTTTGTCTGTGACCCTGATTTGCTCTTTGTCATCTATTACTACTGACGCCTATATCGACTCTGGCGCCGCTTTGAGTCTTATGGATTGGTCCTTTGCCAATCGTTGTGGGTATGATTTAGAGCCTTTGGAAACTCTTATTCCTCTGAAGGGGATTGACTCCACCCCATTGGCTAATAATAAACCACAATACTGGACACAAGTGACTATGTGTATTAATCCGGATCACCAGGAGACTATTCGTTTTCTAGTGCTGTATAATCTACATGAGGATTTGGTGCTGGGATTGCCATGGCTGCAGTCTCACAACCCAGTCCTTGACTGGAGAGCTATGTCTGTGTTGAGCTGGGGATGTAAGGGGACTCATGGGGACGTACCTTTGGTGTCCATTTCATCATCTATCCCCTCTGAAATCCCTGAGTTCCTGTCTGACTATCGTGACGTCTTTGAAGAACCCAAGCTTGGTTCACTACCTCCGCACCGTGAGTGCGATTGTGCTATAGATTTAATTCCGGGTAGTAAATACCCAAAGGGTCGTTTATTTAATCTGTCTGTGCCTGAACATACTGCTATGCGAGAATATATAAAGGAGTCCTTGGAAAAGGGACATATTCGTCCATCGTCATCTCCCTTAGGAGCCGGTTTTTTCTTTGTGTCAAAAAAAGACGGCTCTTTGAGACCATGTGTTGATTATCGGCTTTTGAATAAAATCACGGTTAAATATCAATACCCATTGCCGTTGCTGACTGATTTGTTTGCTCGCATAAAGGGGGCCAAGTGGTTCTCTAAGATTGATCTCCGTGGGGCGTATAATTTGGTGCGGATCAGGCAGGGGGATGAGTGGAAAACCGCATTTAATACGCCCGAGGGCCACTTTGAGTATTTGGTGATGCCTTTTGGTCTTTCTAATGCCCCTTCAGTCTTCCAGTCCTTTATGCATGATATTTTCCGCGATTTTTTGGATAAATTTATGATAGTGTATCTGGATGATATTCTGATTTTTTCGGATGACTGGGACTCTCATGTCCGGCAAGTTAAGAGGGTTTTTCAGGTTTTGCGGTCTAATTCTCTGTGTGTCAAGGGTTCTAAGTGCGTTTTTGGGGTTCAGAGAATTTCCTTTTTGGGATATATTTTTTCTCCCTCTTCCATTGAGATGGATCCTGTCAAGGTTCAAGCTATTTGTGATTGGACGCAGCCCTCTTCTCTTAAAAGTCTTCAGAAATTTTTGGGCTTTGCCAACTTTTATCGTCGATTTATTTCTGGTTTTTCGGATGTCGTTAAGCCATTGACCGATTTGACTAGACAGGGTGCTGATGTTGCTAATTGGTCCCCTGATGCTGTGGAGGCCTTTCAGGAGCTTAAGCGCTGTTTTTCTTCTGCCCCTGTGTTGCGTCAGCCTGATGTGACTCTTCCTTTTAAGGTTGAGGTCGACGCTTCTGAGATCGGAGCTGGGGCAGTGTTGTCGCAGAAAAGTTCTGACTGCGCCGTGATGAGGCCTTGTGCCTTCTTTTCCCGTAAATTTTCGCCCGCTGAGCGGAATTATGATGTTGGGAATCGGGAGCTTTTGGCCATGAAGTGGGCGTTTGAGGAGTGGCGCCATTGGCTCGAGGGGGCCAGACATCAGGTGGTGGTATTGACTGACCACAAAAATTTGATTTATCTTGAGACCGCCAGGCGCCTGAATCCTAGACAGGCGCGCTGGTCATTATTTTTTTCTCGGTTTAATTTTGTGGTATCGTACCTACCAGGTTCTAAGAATGTTAAGGCGGATGCCCTTTCTAGGAGTTTTGAGCCTGATTCACCTGGCAACTCTGACCCCACAGGTATTCTTAAGGAGGGAGTTATCTTGTCAGCCGTTTCTCCAGACCTGCGGCGGGCCTTGCAGGAGTTTCAGGCGGATAGACCGGATCGTTGTCCGCCTGATAGGCTGTTTGTTCCTGATGATTGGACCAGTAAAGTCATCTCTGAGGTGCATTCTTCTGCGTTGGCAGGTCATCCTGGAATTTTTGGTACCAGGGATTTGGTGGCAAGATCCTTCTGGTGGCCTTCCCTGTCACGAGATGTGCGAGGCTTTGTGCAGTCTTGTGACGTTTGTGCTCGGGCCAAGCCTTGTTGTTCTCGGGCTAGTGGATTATTGTTGCCCTTGCCTATTCCTAAGAGGCCTTGGACACACATCTCGATGGATTTTATTTCAGATCTGCCTGTTTCTCAGAAGATGTCTGTCATCTGGGTGGTGTGTGACCGTTTTTCTAAGATGGTTCATTTGGTTCCCCTGCCCAAATTGCCTTCTTCTTCCGAGTTGGTGCCCCTGTTTTTTCAAAATGTTGTTCGTTTGCATGGTATTCCTGAGAATATCGTTTCTGACAGAGGAACCCAATTTGTGTCTAGATTTTGGCGGGCATTTTGTGCTAGGATGGGCATAGATTTGTCTTTTTCGTCTGCTTTTCACCCTCAGACTAATGGCCAGACCGAGCGGACTAATCAGACCCTGGAGACATATCTGAGGTGTTTTGTGTCTGCTGACCAGGATGATTGGGTTGCTTTTTTGCCATTGGCGGAGTTCGCCCTCAATAATCGGGCCAGCTCTGCCACCTTGGTTTCCCCGTTTTTCTGTAATTCGGGGTTCCATCCTCGATTTTCCTCCGGTCAGATGGAATCCTCGGATTGTCCTGGAGTGGATGCGGTGGTGGAGAGATTGCATCATATCTGGGGGCAGGTGATGGACAATTTAAAGTTGTCCCAGGAGAAGACTCAGCTTTTTGCCAACCGTCACCGTCGTGTTGGTCCTCGGCTTTGTGTTGGAGATTTGGTGTGGTTGTCTTCTCGTTTTGTCCCTATGAGGGTCTCATCTCCTAAGTTTAAGCCTCGGTTCATCGGTCCGTATAAAATATTGGAGATTCTTAACCCTGTTTCCTTCCGTTTGGACCTCCCTGCATCCTTTTCTATTCATAACGTTTTTCATCGGTCGTTATTGCGCAGGTATGAGGCACCGGTTGTGCCTTCCGTTGAGCCTCCTGCTCCGGTGTTGGTGGAGGGTGAGTTGGAGTACGTTGTGGAAAAAATCCTAGACTCCCGTGTTTCCAGACGGAGACTCCAGTATCTGGTCAAGTGGAAGGGATACGGCCAGGAGGATAATTCTTGGGTCACTGCATCTGATGTTCATGCCTCTGATCTGGTTCGTGCCTTTCATAGGGCCCATCCTGATCGCCCTGGTGGTTCTGGTGAGGGTTCGGTGCCCCCTCCTTGAGGGGGGGGTACTGTTGTGAATTTGGATTCTGGGCTCCCCCGGTGGCTACTGGTGGAATTGAACTTGTGACATCATCTTCCCTGTTCACCTGTTCTGATTAGATCTGGGTGTCGCTATATAACCTGGCTTCTCTGTTAGATGCTTGCCGGTCAACAATGTTATCAGAAGCCTCTCTGTGCTTGTTCCTGCTCCCAGACATCTACTAGATAAGTTGGACATTCGTCCATGTTTTGTTTTTTGTATTTTGGTTCCAGTTCACAGCTGCAGTTTCGTTACTGTGTCTGGAAAGCTCTTGTTGATCAGGAATTGCCACTCTGGTATTATGAGTTAATGCCAGAGTCCTAAAGTAATTTCTGGATGTGTTTTGTTAGGGTTTTCTACTGACCATGAAAGTATGCTTTCTGTCTTCTGCTATCTAGAAAGCGGACCTCAAATTTGCTAAAACTATTTTCCTGCTGCGTTTGTTGTTTCATCTCATATCACCGCCAATATATGTGGGGGGCCTCTGTCTCCTTTTTGGGCATTTCTCTAGAGGTGAGTCAGGTCTTATATTTCCCTCTGCTAGCATTATTTAGTTCTCCGGCCGGCGCTGGGCATATAGGGATAAAAAGTAGGACATGCTACCTGGCTACTTCTAGATGATGCGGTAGGTTTAGTTCATGGTCAGTATAGTTACATCTTCCAAGAGCTTGTTCCTATAGAGGCTTATGCTAGTTCTCTGGCCATGGAGATCATGACACATGGCATTCCGGAGAACATCGTGTTGGACAGAGGTTCCCAGTTTGTTTCAAGATTTTGGCGGTCCTTTTGTGCTAAGATGGGCATTGATTTGTCTTTTTCTTCAGCTTTCCATCCTCAGACAAATGGCCAAACCGAACGAACCAATCAGACTTTGGAAACATATCTGAGATGCTTTGTTTCTGCTGATCAGGATGATTGGGTGTCCTTCTTGCCTTTGGCTGAGTTCGCCCTTAATAATCGGGCCAGCTCGGCCACTTTGGTTTCGCCTTTTTTCTGTAATTCTGGTTTCCACCCTCGTTTTTCTTCAGGGCAGGTTGAGCCTTCGGACTGTCCTGGTGTGGATTCTGTGGTGGACAGGTTGCAGCAAATTTGGACTCACATAGTGGACAATTTAACATTGTCCCAGGAGAAGGCTCAACGTTTCGCTAACCGCCGTCGCTGTGTTGGTCCCCGACTTCGTGTTGGGGATTTGGTTTGGTTGTCTTCTCGTTATGTTCCTATGAAGGTTTCGTCCCCTAAGTTTAAGCCTCGTTTCATTGGTCCTTATAAGATTTCTGAAATTCTTAATCCTGTGTCATTTCGTTTTGACCTTCCAGCTTCTTTCGCCATCCATAATGTGTTCCGTAGGTCGTTGTTGCGGAGATATGTGGCTCCTATGGTTCCCTCCGTTGATCTTCCTGCCCCGGTGTTGGTTGAGGGGGAGTTGGAGTATGTGGTGGAGAAGATTTTGGATTCTCGTGTTTCGAGACGGAAACTTCAGTACCTAGTCAAGTGGAAAGGTTATGGTCAGGAGGATAATTCCTGGGTGGTTGCCTCTGATGTGCATGCTGCCGATCTTGTTTGTGCCTTTCATTTGGCTCGTCCGGATCGGCCTGGAGGCTCTGGTGAGGGTTCGGTGACCCCTCCTCAAGGGGGGGGTACTGTTGTGAATTCTGTTCTCGAGCTCCCTCCTGTGGTTATGAATGGTACTTTGGCGAGTTCTGTCCTTGGACTCCCTCTTGTGGCTGTGAGTGGAGCTGCTGGTTCTGAGATCCCTTCTCCAGCTGATCTCGATTAGGCCTTGGCTGGCTGCTCTATTTAACTCCAGTCAGATCGTTACCTGATGCCAGCTGTCAATGTCCTAGTACTGGTTCAGTTTGCTTGGATCTTTCAGATGACCTGTCTACTTCAGCAAAAGCTAAGTCCCTGCTAGCTTCTTTGTTACCATTGTGTTTTTGTCCAGCTTGCTATGATGATTTTGTCTTGTTAGCTGGAAGCTCTGGGATGCAGAGTGGCACCACCGCGCCGTGAGTCGGTGCGGTGCTCTCTTTTGCACACTCTGTGTGTTTTTTGTTAGTTTTTATGCTGACCGCAAAGATACCTTTTCTATCCTCAGTCTATTTAGTTAAGTCTGGCCTCGTTTGCTGAAACCTATTTCATTCCTGTGTTTGTGACTTCCATCTTAACTCACAGGCAATATATGTGGGGGGGCTGCCTATTTCTTTGGGGAATTTCTCTGAGGCAAGGTAGGCTGTATTTTCTATCTTTAAGGGTAGTTAGCTCTTAGGCTGTGAAGAGGCGTGTAGGCAGAGTCAGGAACGCTCCACGGCTATTTCTAGTTGTTGTGATAGGATTAGGGGTTGCGGTCAGCAGAGCTCCCACTTCCCAGAGCTCTTCCTGTATTACTAGTTTGAGTCTAAACAAGCCCACTTGGCCCTGGAGAAAATTGCAAGATTACCATTTTTTTAAGTAAAGACTGTGATATGATAAAAAAGAATGCCAAAATGTTTTAAAATAATATACTTAATTAAAAAAAGCTCTATTTAAACACATGTTCATTTTATTATGTCTTTTTGCCTTTAAAGTTCACTGAGTTTGAGCTTTTAGTGTCTGTAGAATAAATACCTTTTCCGCTTGTAAAGTCCTTAAAGAACATGTCCCAGGAATTATAGGAAGGAAGAGGAGGCAAGCTATTGTGAAAATTATAAAAGGAGATAGCTGTGTCTTTTGGGTTACGAAGAACCAGCAATATCTGTCAAAATATTAAAGCAGTAAATATTACATTTTCCACAAATTTTCTATCATATTTTACAATATTTTATAAGTTTGTTGTTTGGCCCAGTCTTTTACTTTCTTGTTTGAGCATGGATGTCCTCCTATGCCTACAGTACTGTTAATATTTACCGTATTTTCTGCTGTCTGGCGTATAAGACGACCCTCAACTTTTCCATATACTGTAAAATATGGAATTTGGGATATTCTTGCCGTATAAGACGGGGGTCATCTTATACGCCAAGTCATGTTATATGGCGTGTGTGGTGTGTATGGTTCCCAGGGTCTGGAGGAGAGGAGACTCTCAGGCCCTGGGATCCATATTCATGTAAAAAAAAGAATAAAAATAAAAAATATGGATATACTCACCCTCCGACGGCCCCTGGCTCTCAGCGGTGCAAGCGGCGGCCTCCGTTCCTAAGAATGCATTGAGCGTAGGACCTGCGATGACGTTGCAGTCACGCGACCGGTCACGCGACCGCGACGTCAACGCAGGTCCTACGCTCAATGCATTCTTAGGAACGGAGGCTGCCGCTTGCACCGCTGAGAGCCAGGGGCCGTCGGAGGGTGAGTATATCCATATTTTTTATTTTTATTTTTTTTTTAACATGAATATGGATCCCAGGGCCTGAAGGAGAGTCTCCTCTCCTTCAGACCCTGGGAACCATCCAGGATCGCTCCCTGCACATGCCGTACCCAGCGTATAAGACGACCCCCGACTTTTCAGACGATTTTCAGGGGTTAAAAAGTTGTCTTATACGCCGGAAAATATGGTAAGTAAAATAGTTTTTAAAATGAATATCCTATTGTAGAGGTTCTTGTTTGTGTATATTTATAGGCTGTACTCTGTGCTAGTAATGTAGAAGTGGGTATATGTAATTATAAACTGTTCCATTTTGTGAAGTATTTTTTGTAATTTTATTCTGCATACCATTATCTATTTTTAAAAAATAAAATAAAATATTGCAATATTACATTGGTGACTAATCCTAATATTAGGCTAATGCTATTTGTACAGTAATGAAGTCAAAATGACAGAATTGCCTTTGAGTCACCTCACCTGCCCAAGGCCGGGTTCACATTAGCGTTTCTGTGCGCTGCGTATGATCTGCATACATCCGCATGCGTCATGCGTACATATCTTTAAAATGGTGTATGCAGGGACATGCTATTGCAGAAGCGTACGCATGCGTCATTTCACGGAGTGCAGTGGTTTCCGGCGAACGCAACATGTTGCATTTTTTTAGGCGTCAAATATTGCGCAATCATATGCATGCGGATGATTGCAGATGAATCCGTAAAAAAAACGTATTATTATCTATGGAAACGCATTGGTACGCAAGGACATGCGTATGCATGCATTCGATACACATGCGTACTTTAGACTGTGCATGTCCAGGAAATGATGTCACCGCCTCCACCATGTGCATAAAAAACGCAAACGCATGCCAAAATACATTTAAACGCATGCACACGCAGCATTTTTTGGGTTTCATTTGCTGAGGCGTAAGCATGCATTTGCATGCGTTTTGGCATGCGTTTGCGTATGCAGATGATACGCTGTGCACAGAAACGCTAATGTGAACCTAGACTAACAGCTACATCGATGGAAAAGTAAAAACGTGAGTTTTTTAAACAATTTAACCCCTTAATGACAGAGCCAATTTGGTACTTAATGACCAAGCTAATTTTTACAATTCTGACCTCTGTCACTTTATGAGGTTATACCTCTAGAACGCTTCAACGTATCCCACTGATTCTGAGACTGTTTTTCGTGACGTATTGTACTTCATGTTAGTGGTAAAATTTCTTCGATATGACTTGCGTTTATTTATAAAAATTGAAATTTGGAAAAAAAATCGAAAATTTAGCAAATTTTCAAACTTTTAGTTGTTGTACACTTAAGGCCGGGGTTACACTTTCGAGTGCGATGTGAGAAACTTGCGCGAGTCTTTCGCATCAATACCCGGCACTGCTGACTACACTCGGACTGGAGCGTATGGCTGCATATATTTCTATGCAACTGCAGTCCGAATGCAGGCGGCAGTGCCGGGTATTGATGCGAAAGACTCGCAAGTGTGACACTGGCTGTTGTGAATTTGCTTTTTGCTCCCTCTAGTGGTTACTAGTTTTTTGACTCTGGTTTTTCTGTCATTCCTTTTATCCGCACCTGGGTCGTTAGGTAGGGGTGTTGCTATATAAGCTCCCTGGACCTTCAGTTCAATGCCTGGCAATGTAGTTATCAGAGCTAGTCTGCTGTGCTCTTGTCTACTGATCCTGGTTCCAGTTATATCAGCTAAGTCTGCTTTTTGCTTTTTGCTATTTGTTTTGGTTTTGTATTTTTGTCCAGCTTGTTCCAAATCTATATCCTGACCTTTGCTGGAAGCTCTAGGGGGCTGGTGTTCTCCCCCCGGACCGTTAGACGGTTCGGGGGTTCTTGAATTTCCAGTGTGGATTTTGATAGGGTTTTTGTTGACCATATAAGTTACCTTTCTTTATTCTGCTATCAGTAAGCGGGCCTCTCTGTGCTAAACCTGGTTCATTTCTGTGTTTGTCATTTCCTCTTACCTCACCGTTATTATTTGTGGGGGGCTTCTATCCAGCTTTGGGGTCCCCTTCTCTGGAGGCAAGAAAGGTCTTTTGTTTTCCTCTACTAGGGGTAGCTAGATTCTCCGGCTGGAGCGTGTCATCTAGAATCAACGTAGGAATGATCCCCGGCTACTTCTAGTGTTGGCTGTTGTGAATTTGGATTCTGGGCTCCCCCGGTGGCCGCTTGTGGAATTGGACTTGTCATCCTCTTTCCTGTTTCACCTGATTCCATCAGTAGTGGGTGTCGCTATTTAAGCTCATTTCTCTGGTGGTTTCTTGCCGGTCAACAATGTTATCTGATGCCTCTCAGTGCTTGTTCCTGCTTCTAGACTACTACTAGATAAGTTGGACTTTTGTCCATGTTTTGTTTTGCCTATTTGTTCCAGTTCACAGCTGAAGTTTTGTTACTGTGTCTGGAAAGCTCTCGTTGATCAGGGATTGCTACTCTGGCGTTATGAGTTAATGCCAGAGTTTAAGGTAATCTCTGGATGGTGTTTTGTTAGTGTTTTTCTGCTGACCATGAAAGTATACTATCTGTCTTCTGCTATCTAGTAAGCGGACCTCAAATTTGCTAAGACTATTTTCCTGCTGCGTTTGTTGTTTCATCTGAACTCACCGTCATTATATGTGGGGGGCTACTGTCTTCTTTGGAATATTTCTCTAGAGGTGAGCCAGGTCTTATATTTCCCTCTGCTAGCTATTTAGGTCTTAGGCCAGAGCTGGGCATCTAGCGATAAATAGGAAATGCTACCTGGCTATTTCTAGTTGCGCGGCAGGCTTAGTTCATGGTCAGTATAGTTCCATCTTCCGAGAGCTTGTCCCTCTATAGGCTTGCTATGATCTCTGCCTGCAGAGATCATGACAGTTTGACCGGCCCGTAAAGTGTTAAAGACCCAGGTTGAGAAAGGAGAGTTATAAGAAGTCTGCTGAAATTTTTTTTTTTTTTCCTCCAGTCTGCCTTGCTGCAGTCTTTTCTCTCTCTCTCCTCCTAATCTCTGTATGCTCTGTGTGCACCTGACAATAATGGATCTCCAGAGTGTAACTGCGGGTTTGAATAATCTCATCACGAAAGTACAAAATTTACAAGATTTTGTGGTACATGCTCCGGTATCTGAGCCGAGAATTCCTTTGCCGGAGTTCTTCACAGGGAATAGAGCTAGCTTCCAGAATTTCCGAAATAATTGTAAGCTTTATTTGTCCCTGAAGTCTCGTTCAGCTGGAGACCCTGCTCAGCAGGTTAGGATTGTGATTTCCTTGCTCAGGGGTGACCCTCAAGATTGGGCCTTCTCATTGCCAGCAGGGGATCCTGCGTTACGCGATGTGGATGCGTTTTTTCTGGCCTTGGGCTTGCTTTATGAGGAACCTCATTTGGAACTTCAGGCAGAAAAAACTTTGATGGCACTATCTCAGGGGCAAGACGAAGCTGAAGTTTTCTGCCAAAAATTCCGTAAATGGTCTGTGCTTACTCAGTGGAATGAGTGCGCCTTGGCGGCAACTTTCAGAGAAGGTCTCTCTGATGCCGTTAAGGATGTTATGGTGGGGTTCCCTTTGCCTGCAGGTCTGAATGAGTCCATGACAATGGCTATTCAGATTGATAGGCGTCTGCGGGAGCGCAAACCGGTGCACCATCTGGCGGTGTCTGTTTCCATTAGCACCATTCAGTCTAAGTTTATTTTGTCTGTAACCCTGATTTGCTCTTTGTCATCCATTGCCACGGACGCCTATGTTGACTCTGGCGCCGCTCTGAGTCTTATGGATTGGTCCTTTGCCAATCGTTGTGGTTTTGATTTAGAGCCTTTGGAGACTCTTATTCCTCTGAAGGGGATTGACTCCACCCCATTGGCTAATAATAAACCACAATACTGGACACAAGTAACCATGCGTATCAATCCGGATCACCAGGAGATTATTCGTTTCCTGGTGCTGTATAATTTACATGACGATTTGGTACTGGGATTGCCATGGTTGCAGTCTCATAACCCAGTCTTGGACTGGAGAGCAATGTCTGTGTTGAGCTGGGGATGTAAGGGTATTCATGGGGACGTACCTTTGGTTTCTATTTCGTCGTCCATTCCCTCTGAAATCCCTGAGTTCCTCTCTGATTATCAAGACGTCTTTGACGAACCCAAGCTTGGGTCGTTACCTCCGCACCGTGAGTGCGATTGTGCCATAGATTTGATACCGGGTTGTAAATATCCAAAGGGTCGTTTGTTTAATTTGTCTGTGCCGGAACATGCTGCTATGCGGGAATATATAAAGGAGTCTTTGGAAAAGGGACATATTCGTCCATCCTCTTCTCCCTTGGGAGCTGGGTTTTTCTTTGTCTCAAAAAAAGACGGCTCTTTGAGACCATGTATTGATTATCGGCTTCTGAATAAGATCACTGTTAAGTATCAATACCCATTGCCATTGCTTACTGATTTGTTTGCTCGTATAGAGGGTGCTAAGTGGTTCTCTAAAATTGATCTTCGTGGGGCGTATAATTTGGTGCGGATCAGGCAGGGGGATGAGTGGAAGACCGCATTTAATACGCCCGAGGGCCACTTTGAGTATTTGGTCATGCCTTTTGGTCTTTCTAATGCCCCTTCAGTTTTCCAGTCTTTTATGCATGATATTTTCCGCGATTTTCTGGATAAATTTATGATAATATATCTGGATGATATTCTGATTTTTTCTGATGACTGGGACTCTCATGTCCAGCAGGTCAGGAGAGTTTTTCAGGTTCTGCGGTCTAATTCTTTATGTGTGAAGGGGTCTAAGTGCGTTTTTGGGGTCCAGAAGATTTCCTTTTTGGGGTATATTTTTTCTCCCTCTTCCATTGAGATGGATCCCGTCAAGGTGCAGGCTATTTGTGACTGGACTCAGCCCTCCTCTCTTAAGGGTCTTCAGAGATTTTTGGGCTTTGCCAACTTTTACCGCCGATTTATTGCTGGTTTTTCGGATGTCGTTAAACCACTGACTGATTTGACCAGACAAGGCGCTGATGTTGCTAATTGGTCCCCTCATGCTGTAGAGGCCTTTCAGGAGCTTAAGCGCCGTTTTGCCTCTGCCCCTGTGTTGCGTCAGCCTGATGTGAATCTGCCTTTTCAGGTTGAGGTTGACGCTTCGGAGATCGGAGCTGGGGCAGTGTTGTCGCAGAAAGGTTCCGACTGCTCCGTCATTAGGCCTTGTGCCTTCTTTTCTCGCAAATTTTCGCCCGCAGAGCGGAATTATGATGTTGGGAATCGGGAGCTTTTGGCCATGAAGTGGGCGTTTGAGGAGTGGCGCCATTGGCTCGAGGGGGCTAGACATCAGGTGGTGGTATTGACTGACCACAAAAATTTGATTTATCTTGAGACTGCCAGACGCCTGAATCCTAGACAGGCGCGCTGGTCTTTATTTTTTTCTCGCTTTAATTTTGTGGTGTCATACCTACCGGGTTCTAAGAATGTTAAGGCAGATGCCCTTTCTAGGAGTTTTGACCCGGACTCTCCTGGTAATTCTGAACCCACAGGTATCCTTAGGGAGGGAGTAATTTTGTCGGCCGTTTCTCCTGATCTGCGGCGGTCCTTGCAAGAGTTTCAGGCGGATAGACCGGATCGTTGTCCGCCTGATAGACTGTTTGTTCCGGATGATTGGACCAGCAGAGTCATCTCTGAGGTACATTCTTCTGCATTGGCAGGTCATCCCGGAATTTTTGGTACCAGGGATTTGGTGGCAAGATCCTTCTGGTGGCCTTCTCTGTCACGAGATGTGCGAGTCTTTGTGCAGTCATGTGACGTTTGTGCTCGGGCCAAGTCTTGTAGTTCTCGGGCTAGCGGACTGCTGTTGCCCTTGCCTATTCCTAAGAGGCCTTGGACACACATCTCGATGGATTTTATTTCAGATCTGCCTGTTTCCCAGAAGATGTCTGTCATCTGGGTGGTCTGTGACCGTTTCTCTAAAATGGTCCATTTGGTTCCTCTGCCCAAGTTGCCTTCTTCTTCTGAGTTGGTTCCTCTGTTTTTTCAGAATGTTGTCCGATTGCACGGTATTCCTGAGAATATTGTTTCTGACAGAGGTACCCAATTTGTGTCTAGATTTTGGCGGGCATTCTGTGCTAGGATGGGCATAGATTTGTCTTTTTCGTCTGCTTTTCACCCTCAGACTAATGGCCAGACCGAGCGGACTAATCAGACCCTTGAGACATATCTGAGGTGTTTTGTCTCTGCTGACCAGGATGATTGGGTTGCTTTTTTGCCATTGGCAGAGTTCGCCCTCAATAATCGGGCCAGTTCTTCCACCTTGGTGTCCCCGTTTTTCTGTAATTCGGGGTTTCACCCTCGATTTTCCTCCGGTCAGGTGGAATCCTCGGATTGTCCTGGAGTGGATGCGGTGGTAGAGAGATTGCATCACATTTGGGGGCAGGTTATGGACAATTTGAAGTTGTCCCAGGAGAAGACTCAGCGTTTTGCCAACCGTCATCGTCGTGTTGGTTCTCGGCTTTGTGTTGGAGATTTAGTGTGGTTGTCTTCTCGTTTTGTCCCTATGAGGGTCTCTTCTCCTAAGTTTAAACCTCGGTTCATCGGCCCTTATAGAATATTGGAGATTCTTAATCCTGTTTCTTTCCGTTTGGACCTCCCTGCGTCCTTTTCCATTCATAACGTTTTTCATCGGTCGTTATTGCGCAGGTATGAGGTACCTGTTGTACCTTCAGTTGAGCCTCCTGCTCCGGTGTTGGTTGAGGGTGAGTTGGAGTACGTTGTGGAGAAAATTTTGGACTCTCGTGTTTCCAGACGGAAACTCCAGTATCTGGTCAACTGGAAGGGTTACGGCCAGGAGGATAATTCTTGGGTCAATGCATCTGATGTTCATGCTTCTGATCTTGTTCGTGCCTTCCATAGGGCTCATTCTGGTCGCCCTGGTGGATCTGGTGAGGGTTCGGTGCCCCCTCCTTGAGGGGGGGGTACTGTTGTGAATTTGGATTCTGGGCTCCCCCGGTGGCCGCTTGTGGAATTGGACTTGTCATCCTCTTTCCTGTTTCACCTGATTCCATCAGTAGTGGGTGTCGCTATTTAAGCTCATTTCTCTGGTGGTTTCTTGCCGGTCAACAATGTTATCTGATGCCTCTCAGTGCTTGTTCCTGCTTCTAGACTACTACTAGATAAGTTGGACTTTTGTCCATGTTTTGTTTTGCCTATTTGTTCCAGTTCACAGCTGAAGTTTTGTTACTGTGTCTGGAAAGCTCTCGTTGATCAGGGATTGCTACTCTGGCGTTATGAGTTAATGCCAGAGTTTAAGGTAATCTCTGGATGGTGTTTTGTTAGTGTTTTTCTGCTGACCATGAAAGTATACTATCTGTCTTCTGCTATCTAGTAAGCGGACCTCAAATTTGCTAAGACTATTTTCCTGCTGCGTTTGTTGTTTCATCTGAACTCACCGTCATTATATGTGGGGGGCTACTGTCTTCTTTGGAATATTTCTCTAGAGGTGAGCCAGGTCTTATATTTCCCTCTGCTAGCTATTTAGGTCTTAGGCCAGAGCTGGGCATCTAGCGATAAATAGGAAATGCTACCTGGCTATTTCTAGTTGCGCGGCAGGCTTAGTTCATGGTCAGTATAGTTCCATCTTCCGAGAGCTTGTCCCTCTATAGGCTTGCTATGATCTCTGCCTGCAGAGATCATGACAGTTGGCGTTAGGAGTAGATATATGGTCAACCCAGTTACCACTGCCCTATGAGCTGGATTTTTGTATTCTGCAGACTTCCTCGTTCCTCTGAGACCCTCGCCATTGGGGTCATAACAGTTTGCCAGGCCAGTATTAAATGTTTAATGCATTGCAGAAGAGGGATTATAAGAAAGAAGATTCTGAGTTTTTTTTTTTTTTTTTTCTTCTTCCCCTTTACCTCAGAGTGGCTATGCTTGCTGCAGACATGAATGTCCAGACCTTGATTACAAGTGTGGACCAGCTGGCTACTCGTGTGCAGGGCATACAAGACTATGTTATCAGAAATCCTAGGTCTGAACCTAAAATACCGATTCCTGAACTGTTTTCCGGAGACAGGTTTAAGTTTAGGAATTTCGTGAATAATTGTAAATTGTTTTTGTCCCTGAGACCCTGTTCATCTGGAGACTCTGCTCAGCAAGTAAAAATTGTTATTTCGTTCTTACGGGGCGACCCTCAGGATTGGGCTTTTTCGCTGGCGCCAGGAGATCCGGCATTGGCTGATATTGATGCGTTTTTTCTGGCGCTCGGTTTACTTTATGAGGAACCCAATCTTGAGATTCAGGCAGAAAAGGCCTTGCTGGCTATGTCTCAGGGGCAGGACGAGGCTGAAGTGTATTGCCAAAAATTTCGGAAATGGTCCGTGCTGACACATTGGAACGAGTGTGCACTGGCCGCTAATTTTAGAAATGGCCTTTCTGAAGCCATTAAGAATGTTATGGTGGGTTTTCCCATTCCCACAGGTCTGAATGATACTATGGCACTGGCTATTCATATTGACCGGCGGTTGCGGGAGCGCAAAACCGCAAATTCCCTCATGGTGTTGTCTGAACAGACACCTAATTCGGTGCAATGTGATAGAAAGACCGCAAATTCCCTCATGGTGTTGTCTGAACAGACACCTGATTTAATGCAATGTGATAGAATCCTGACTAGAAATGAGCGGAAAATTCATAGACGCCGGAATGGCTTGTGCTACTACTGTGGTGATTCTACACATGTTATCTCAGCATGCTCTAAACGTATAGCTAAGGTTGTTAGTCCTGTCACCGTTGGTAATTTGCAACCTAAATTTATTCTGTCTGTAACTTTGATTTGCTCACTGTCGTCTTATCCTGTCATGGCGTTTGTAGATTCAGGTGCTGCCCTGAGTCTTATGGATCTGTCATTTGCTAAGCACTGTGGTTTTATTCTTGAACCATTAGAAAATCCTATTCCTCTTAGGGGTATTGATGCTACACCATTGGCAGCAAATAAACCGCAGTATTGGACACAGGTTACCATGTGCATGACTCCTGAACACCGCGAGGTGATACGTTTCCTGGTTTTACATAAAATGCATGATTTGGTTGTTTTAGGGCTGCCATGGTTACAGACCCATAATCCAGTCCTGGACTGGAAGGCTATGTCAGTCTCAAGTTGGGGCTGTCGGGGTATTCATGGGGATTCCCTGCCTGTATCTATTGCTTCTTCTACGCCTTCGGAAGTTCCGGAGTATTTGTCTGATTATCAGGATGTCTTCAGTGAGTCTGAGTCCAGTGCACTGCCAGCAAATAACCCCCGTAAAATGGAAATATTTATTAGATAATCCTCTAAAACCGAAAGAAAAACCCCTATCTAATAAATAAATATTACACGAAATAACAGGGGAAAGGATATAATCCCCTAGATAAATTTCTAGACAACCAATGCTGGTAAGATACCACACATAAGTCACTAAAATATCCTATAAAAGTGATGTAACACTCGTGATATATAATACTTAGCTGTAGGGGTGTATGGATACAGGTGCAATATCCCTACCAACTACAACAATTTATAACCCTAAGGACCAATCCTACCTAGATGCGGAGGTTGGCACCCTAAAAGAAAAAACGAGAATGGCGCCCCCGCTCGTACGATGGCTGTCCCTGGTCTCCTACTATCTCCCTATAAGGGATAGAGTTTGAAACAGAAGGCCAGGTGGCTGATAACAACTTGTACAACTATGTGATGCCAATTAGACAGCAGCTCAGGCCCAGCCCCCACAATGTGATGTAAGATAAAGGAAAGATGTCCTAATCACGATATCAATAAATAAGAAACCAAAAATAATAAAGTTGCAACCATAGGACAAATAACGACCAATGCATATATAAAGTGTCACCAGCACTGTTATACACTGACTGATAATCAATGATACATCATGCTCCTACCATATAGTAAATAACAAAAGAACGCCACCACATACACTTAGATATCTCTTGTCATAAATTGATAAAGAAAGTTCAATGGGGAATGTAATTAATACCAAAGATATATATTGATAGTGATCATGGTATACTCATCTGCTATATTTAACATCCCCTGCTGCTCATGTATCCAGGAGTAGTGGCTCACAGAGTGACTCAGGGCGAAGCAAGATCCATAAAACACCTCTCGACGCGTTTCCCCCACATGCCTGGGTTCATCAGGAGAGTCAAGATAACATCATGGCAGTTGTAGATATACAGAAAGATAGGGCTGCAGCGATGTACCTGAGGGTCATGCTTAAATAGACTCGCAGCAATAAAGAAAGAAGAAGCAAACTTCCCGTTTCATGGTTAAAGCATGTAGCCATGCCTTTAGCTATGGTATACACACCCAAAAGGCCCCGCAGAGCCCCATGCGCCGCCATAATAGTAAAGTATAGCCGGCCCCACACGGAAGTGAAGAGCGATAAAACGCTCTAGTGATCAAAGAGCCCCGGAAATGCGGGGTAAGGCCGCTAGTAATGGCGCATGCGCCGCTCACCAAAAGAGACCTGCTTGCAAACGACAGAACCCCACCGGCCTCCATGATACTGGAGTGCTGGGTAAAGCCGCTAGTAATAGCGCATGCGCCGTATAACAAAGGAAGCCTGCTTACGTACGACAAAGCCCCACCAGCCGCCATGACACTGAGGTCAAAACGTAGATGGGGAACGTTACAGCGCTAAAACGGTAGAGATACATAGTGATATCGTTACTCACAGCGCGTACGCAGGCATTCATCTCAGAACCCCCACCACGGACACAAGGACGTATGCGTACCACACTCACCCATTACAAAACAAAATAAATCAGTGCCCTGGTACCATCAATGCACATAGGGAAGAGGGAGGGGGAACCAAGGTTTATACGGCGCATGAATATAAAATATAGAGGCTATTCCGGCAATGAACATATAATAACACAGCCACATACCCTGAAGGACGGCATAAGTGATGCATCATAGGTGTGATGTCTTATTACCATAGCTATGGGATAAAATGATGTAAAAATAACCAGAAGGAAACCACACGATATAACCATAACAGGTAAGTACATAGAAACTGCACACTTGATAATCATGAACATGGTAATATAGGAATCACCAACCCATTACCATACATAGAAATACTAAATTATAAAGACCCTATCAGGAAACTACAGAGAAGATACACGGTCATATATGATAAATAAACAAAGATGGATGATACACAACGGGTAATACAACCCGATTAAAAAAGGCTAGCTAATAATAATGGATCACCGAGTCACAAAAAACAGCAGTAATTTTGCTGCTCATTTAGGCCATTCGGCACAAGAGTACGCAGCCTAAAGATCCATTGACACTCCTTCTGAAGGAGTAATTTATCCAGATTACCACCCCGTGGGTTCCGCCGCACCACTTCAAGGACACAAAAGGAAATGGCTCTATTGTCATTCAAATGAACTAATCTGACATGCTTAGCTATGGGTGTGTCACGATTATGTTTAATGTCCCCCAAGTGTTCACCAATGCGTCTCCGCAGTTCTCTTTTAGAGAACCAAAAGGGTAGACTTTCCACCAGAACTTTTAGGAAACCAACCTCCACAAATGGTCTCCTCAGGTGGGATAGTTTCCATCCAGGCACTTTGCGTAAGGGTATCCCCAAAGGTCAATTTTTGCGCATAAGGAGAAATTGTTCTGATAATTATGAGTTCACTGAACAGGCCCATGACCTGAGGTGTAGGTTTGGCCAGAGGGGATACCCTGGGATGATCCTGGATGGTGCGTGGAGACATGCAGCTGGTCATACTCGGCATGAATTACTTCATCCGCCACCCAAGGAGGACTTGCCCGAAATTCCGAGAATTATTGGCATGTTCGACAATAAATCGAGTGCAATACAGAATATTTTGAAACGACATTGGGGGATTCTGAGGGCTGATCCGGATCTTAGGGACTTTGTTCCTTCTACCCCTAAAATTACATATAAGAAGGGCAGGTCCATTAAGGATCGATTGGTCCACAGCTTCTATGATCGTCCTAAAGCGTCTGGCACTTGGTTGGACCGTAAACCCTGTGGCACATTTAGGTGTGGTGGTTGTAAATTTTGTCTATGGGTTAGAAAAGAAAAAACATTTAAGAGTACCACATCAGACAAAATTTATTATATGAGGGACTTCGCTAATTGTAAATCGGAGGGAGTGGTGTACATGGCGACCTGTCTGTGTCCACTCAGCTACATTGGGAAAACTAAAAGAGAACTGCGGAGACGCATTGGTGAACACTTGGGGGACATTAAACATAATCGTGACACACCCATAGCTAAGCATGTCAGATTAGTTCATTTGAATGACAATAGAGCCATTTCCTTTTGTGTCCTTGAAGTGGTGCGGCGGAACCCACGGGGTGGTAATCTGGATAAATTACTCCTTCAGAAGGAGTGTCAATGGATCTTTAGGCTGCGTACTCTTGTGCCGAATGGCCTAAATGAGCAGCAAAATTACTGCTGTTTTTTGTGACTCGGTGATCCATTATTATTAGCTAGCCTTTTTTAATCGGGTTGTATTACCCGTTGTGTATCATCCATCTTTGTTTATTTATCATATATGACCGTGTATCTTCTCTGTAGTTTCCTGATAGGGTCTTTATAATTTAGTATTTCTATGTATGGTAATGGGTTGGTGATTCCTATATTACCATGTTCATGATTATCAAGTGTGCAGTTTCTATGTACTTACCTGTTATGGTTATATCGTGTGGTTTCCTTCTGGTTATTTTTACATCATTTTATCCCATAGCTATGGTAATAAGACATCACACCTATGATGCATCACTTATGCCGTCCTTCAGGGTATGTGGCTGTGTTATTATATGTTCATTGCCGGAATAGCCTCTATATTTTATATTCATGCGCCGTATAAACCTTGGTTCCCCCTCCCTCTTCCCTATGTGCATTGATGGTACCAGGGCACTGATTTATTTTGTTTTGTAATGGGTGAGTGTGGTACGCATACGTCCTTGTGTCCGTGGTGGGGGTTCTGAGATGAATGCCTGCGCACGCGCTGTGAGTAACGATATCACTATGTATCTCTACCGTTTTAGCGCTGTAACGTTCCCCATCTACGTTTTGACCTCAGTGTCATGGCGGCTGGTGGGGCTTTGTCGTACGTAAGCAGGCTTCCTTTGTTATACGGCGCATGCGCTATTACTAGCGGCTTTACCCAGCACTCCAGTATCATGGAGGCCGGTGGGGTTCTGTCGTTTGCAAGCAGGTCTCTTTTGGTGAGCGGCGCATGCGCCATTACTAGCGGCCTTACCCCGCATTTCCGGGGCTCTTTGATCACTAGAGCGTTTTATCGCTCTTCACTTCCGTGTGGGGCCGGCTATACTTTACTATTATGGCGGCGCATGGGGCTCTGCGGGGCCTTTTGGGTGTGTATACCATAGCTAAAGGCATGGCTACATGCTTTAACCATGAAACGGGAAGTTTGCTTCTTCTTTCTTTATTGCTGCGAGTCTATTTAAGCATGACCCTCAGGTACATCGCTGCAGCCCTATCTTTCTGTATATCTACAACTGCCATGATGTTATCTTGACTCTCCTGATGAACCCAGGCATGTGGGGGAAACGCGTCGAGAGGTGTTTTATGGATCTTGCTTCGCCCTGAGTCACTCTGTGAGCCACTACTCCTGGATACATGAGCAGCAGGGGATGTTAAATATAGCAGATGAGTATACCATGATCACTATCAATATATATCTTTGGTATTAATTACATTCCCCATTGAACTTTCTTTATCAATTTATGACAAGAGATATCTAAGTGTATGTGGTGGCGTTCTTTTGTTATTTACTATATGGTAGGAGCATGATGTATCATTGATTATCAGTCAGTGTATAACAGTGCTGGTGACACTTTATATATGCATTGGTCGTTATTTGTCCTATGGTTGCAACTTTATTATTTTTGGTTTCTTATTTATTGATATCGTGATTAGGACATCTTTCCTTTATCTTACATCACATTGTGGGGGCTGGGCCTGAGCTGCTGTCTAATTGGCATCACATAGTTGTACAAGTTGTTATCAGCCACCTGGCCTTCTGTTTCAAACTCTATCCCTTATAGGGAGATAGTAGGAGACCAGGGACAGCCATCGTACGAGCGGGGGCGCCATTCTCGTTTTTTCTTTTAGGGTGCCAACCTCCGCATCTAGGTAGGATTGGTCCTTAGGGTTATAAATTGTTGTAGTTGGTAGGGATATTGCACCTGTATCCATACACCCCTACAGCTAAGTATTATATATCACGAGTGTTACATCACTTTTATAGGATATTTTAGTGACTTATGTGTGGTATCTTACCAGCATTGGTTGTCTAGAAATTTATCTAGGGGATTATATCCTTTCCCCTGTTATTTCGTGTAATATTTATTTATTAGATAGGGGTTTTTCTTTCGGTTTTAGAGGATTATCTAATAAATATTTCCATTTTACGGGGGTTATTTGTTTGTAAGCTATTTGGTTTTTCCCTTGGTAATAAATGATTTTTTGTATAGTAAGCTCCAGTGCACTGCCTCCTCATAGGGACTGTGACTGTGCTATAGATTTGATCCCAGGCAGTAAATTTCCTAAGGGAAGACTGTTTAATCTGTCGGTACCTGAACATGCCGCTATGCGTTCATATATCAAGGAGTCTCTGGAGAAAGGACATATTCGTCCGTCTTCTTCCCCTCTTGGTGCGGGATTCTTTTTTGTGGCAAAAAAGGACGGATCTTTGAGACCTTGTATTGATTATCAGCTTTTAAATAAGATCACTGTCAAATTTCAGTATCCTTTACCGCTGTTGTCTGACTTGTTTGCCCGGATTAAAGGTGCCAAGTGGTTCACCAAGATAGACCTTCGTGGTGCGTACAACCTTGTGCGCATTAAGCAAGGTGATGAATGGAAAACCGCATTCAATACGCCCGAAGGTCATTTTGAGTACTTGGTGATGCCTTTTGGGCTCTCCAATGCGCCTTCAGTTTTTCAGTCCTTTATGCATGACATTTTCCGGAAGTATCTGGATAAATTTTTGATTGTTTATCTGGATGATATTTTGGTTTTTTCTGATAATTGGGATTCGCATGTGGAGCAGGTCAGGTTGGTCTTTAAAATTTTGCGTGAAAATTCTTTGTTTGTCAAGGGCTCAAAGTGTCTCTTTGGTGTACAGAAGGTTCCCTTTTTGGGGTTCATTTTTTCCCCTTCTGCTGTGGAGATGGACCCAGTCAAGGTCCGAGCTATTCTTGATTGGACTCAGCCCTCGTCAGTTAAGAGTCTTCAGAAGTTCTTGGGTTTCGCTAACTTCTACCTTCGTTTTATCGCTAATTTTTCTAGCATTGTGAAACCTTTGACGGATATGACCAAGAAGGGCTCCGATGTAGCTAACTGGGCTCCTGCTGCCGTGGAGGCTTTCCAGGAGTTGAAACGCCGGTTTACTTCGGCGCCTGTTTTGTGCCAGCCCGATGTCTCACTTCCCTTTCAGGTTGAGGTGGATGCTTAAGAGATTGGAGCAGGGGCCGTTTTGTCGCAGAGAGGCCCTGGTTGCTCTGTTATGAAACCTTGTGCCTTTTTCTCTAGGAAGTTTTCGCCTGCCGAGCGAAATTATGATGTGGGCAATCGGGAGTTGTTGGCCATGAAATGGGCATTTGAGGAGTGGCGTCATTGGCTCGAGGGTGCTAAGCATCGTGTGGTGGTCTTGACTGATCACAAAAATCTGATGTATCTCGAGTCTGCTAAACGCCTTAATCCGAGACAGGCCCGCTGGTCATTGTTTTTCTCCCGCTTTGATTTTGTTGTCTCGTATTTACCAGGTTCAAAGAATGTGAAGGCCGATGCTCTTTCTAGGAGCTTTGTGCCTGATGCTCCTGGAGTCGCTGATCCTGTTGGTATTCTTAAAGATGGAGTTATCTTGTCAGCTATTTCTCCGGATCTGCGACGTGTGTTGCAGAGATTTCAGGCTGATAGGCCTGAGTCTTGTCCACCTGACAGACTGTTTGTCCCGGATAAGTGGACCAGCAGAGTCATTTCCGAGGTTCATTCCTCGGTGTTGGCAGGTCACCCGGGAATTTTTGGCACCAGAGATCTGGTGGCCAGGTCCTTTTGGTGGCCTTCCTTGTCAAGGGATGTGCGGTCATTTGTGCAGTCCTGTGGGACTTGTGCTCGAGCTAAGCCTTGCTGTTCTCGTGCCAGCGGTTTGCTCTTGCCCTTGCCTGTCCCGAAGAGACCTTGGACACATATCTCCATGGATTTCATTTCTGATCTTCCGCTATCTCAGGGCATGTCCGTTATCTGGGTGATATGTGATCGCTTCTCAAAGATGGTCCATTTGGTTCCTTTGCCTAAGCTGCCTTCCTCTTCCGATCTGGTTCCTGTGTTTTTCCAGAACGTGGTTCGTTTGCACGGCATCCCTGAGAATATTGTGTCAGACAGAGGATCCCAGTTCGTTTCCAGGTTCTGGCGATCCTTTTGTAGTAGGATGGGCATTGATTTGTCGTTTTCGTCTGCTTTCCATCCTCAGACTAATGGACAGACGGAGCGAACCAATCAGACTTTGGAGGCTTATTTGAGGTGTTTTGTCTCTGCTGATCAGGACGATTGGGTGACATTCTTGCCGTTGGCTGAGTTTGCCCTTAATAATCGGGCTAGTTCCGCCACCTTGGTTTCGCCTTTTTTCTGCAACTCTGGTTTCCATCCTCGCTTTTCTTCGGGTCATGTGGAGCCTTCTGACTGTCCTGGGGTGGATTCTGTGGTGGATAGGTTGCAGCGGATCTGGAATCATGTGGTGGACAACTTGAAGTTGTCACAGGAGAGGGCTCAGCGCTTTGCCAACCGCCGCCGCGGTGTGGGTCCCCGACTACGCGTTGGGGATTTGGTATGGCTTTCTTCCCGCTTTGTTCCTATGAAGGTCTCCTCTCCCAAATTTAAACCTCGTTTTATTGGGCCTTACAAGATATTGGAAATCCTTAATCCTGTATCTTTTCGTCTGGATCTTCCTGTGTCGTTTGCTATTCACAATGTATTTCATAGGTCCTTGTTGCGGCGGTACATTGTGCCTGTAGTTCCTTCTGCTGAGCCTCCTGCTCCGGTGTTGGTTGAGGGCGAGTTGGAGTACGTGGTGGAGAAGATCTTGGATTCTCGCCTCTCCAGGCGGAGGCTTCAGTACCTGGTCAAGTGGAAGGGCTATGGTCAGGAGGATAATTCCTGGGTGGTCGCCTCTGATGTTCATGCGGCCGATTTAGTTCGTGCCTTTCATGCCGCTCATCCTGATCGCCCTGGTGGTCGTGGTGAGGGTTCGGTGACCCCTCACTAAGGGGGGGGTACTGTTGTGAATTTGCTTTTTGCTCCCTCTAGTGGTTACTAGTTTTTTGACTCTGGTTTTTCTGTCATTCCTTTTATCCGCACCTGGGTCGTTAGGTAGGGGTGTTGCTATATAAGCTCCCTGGACCTTCAGTTCAATGCCTGGCAACGTAGTTATCAGAGCTAGTCTGCTGTGCTCTTGTCTACTGATCCTGGTTCCAGTTATATCAGCTAAGTCTGCTTTTTGCTTTTTGCTATTTGTTTTGGTTTTGTATTTTTGTCCAGCTTGTTCCAAATCTATATCCTGACCTTTGCTGGAAGCTCTAGGGGGCTGGTGTTCTCCCCCCGGACCGTTAGACGGTTCGGGGGTTCTTGAATTTCCAGTGTGGATTTTGATAGGGTTTTTGTTGACCATATAAGTTACCTTTCTTTATTCTGCTATCAGTAAGCGGGCCTCTCTGTGCTAAACCTGGTTCATTTCTGTGTTTGTCATTTCCTCTTACCTCACCGTTATTATTTGTGGGGGGCTTCTATCCAGCTTTGGGGTCCCCTTCTCTGGAGGCAAGAAAGGTCTTTTGTTTTCCTCTACTAGGGGTAGCTAGATTCTCCGGCTGGAGCGTGTCATCTAGAATCAACGTAGGAATGATCCCCGGCTACTTCTAGTGTTGGCGTTAGGAGTAGATATATGGTCAACCCAGTTACCACTGCCCTATGAGCTGGATTTTTGTATTCTGCAGACTTCCACGTTCCTCTGAGACCCTCGCCATTGGGGTCATAACAACTGGCCCAAATCAGAGAGTGGTGTCGCCCAAATTATTAATAAATAACATTTCCCACATGTCTACTTTACATCAGCACAATTTTGGAAACATAATTTTTTTTGTTAGGACGTTATAAGGGTTAACCGTTGACCAGCGCTTTCTAATTTTTCCAACCAAATTTACAAAACCATTTTTTTTAGGGACCACCTCACATATCTAGCAGCATAAACTTATGGCTCTTTCTACTAACTCCATTGCCTTGCAATAATTTAAATATGGTCATATATTTGTTTGTGAGATACAATTCATGTAATGATGTATAACATATTTATACATGCCTGTTATTTCATGCATGAACCACGCTGCCCTAACTGGTTTTAAGGATTTGTTAAGGAGCTTTTTTGGACTGTCACTTTTTCACTGTGTGATTTATGTAATGAACATGTTTTGCTTAATTATGAAACTATTTCAATACATACTCTATCCATTATATTTAAAGTGGCGGTATTAGTCCGAATAGAATTCTTATAGTGGTTACCCCCACATATTACTACTTTTTTCTTATACGTTATGGGTCTAAAAATCCTTTTAGAAAAACACAATGGGGCAACCATCAGCTCACCAGGGGTGAGAAATTCCTAGAATAGGGGTGCGGTGCACAGAGACTTCAGGCTGGTTTCCTAAGTTAGGGTATGTGCACACGTTGCGGATTCGTGTGCTGATTTTTCCGCACAGATTCTGAAAAATCTGCAGCCGAATCCGCATCGTGTGCACATACCCTAAGTGAACCGTGAAAAAAAAGGAAAATCCAGCAACTGCCAAATTCCTTTTATCTGTATTTTTTAATGAAGACAGTGGATGTTAATACACAGTACCTTTAAGTTATACAACAGAAAGTTGATTTTACGTCATGCATTTATGATAAATTTCTGAGAATATTCTAGATTTCTTTTTAAAGTCACATAATAGGAACCTTCATTTTTACTTCCAGTGAATAGATATTTCATATCTGTTCAGGTTCAGGGCACTTGACAAGGACAGAAGCGCTTTCCATGGTGAATCCACTGAACTAAGAAAGGAATTGGAAGGTTTTCTTGTTGCTGCGCTGAACACCTACCTTAACCATTTTTTCAAATATAGACTTTGGAATATTATTGAATTGCAAATGAGTTGAAATAATCCTTGGTGAAGGGCGATCTTTAAATCTCTAAACAGAAAAAAACAGTAACATTTGGGGAACATTGATTTAATAGGTAAAATGTGCTAGATCACAAAACAAGTCAAAGTTCTTGACAATTTTTTTCACATACAGTGGGGAAAATATTTGATGCCCTGATGATTTTGCAAGTTTTCCCACCTACAAAGAATGAAGCGGGCTATAATTTTTATCGTAGGTACACTTCACATATGAGAGACAAAATCTAAAAATAAAACCCATAAAATCACATTGTATGATTTTTAAATAATGAAATTGCATTTTACTGCATAAAATAAGTACCGTATTTTTCGGTCTATAAGATGCACTTTTTTCCCCAAATTTTTTTGGGGAAAATGGGGGTGCGTCTTATAGTCCGAACGTACTTACCAGGAGTGTGGTGGCAGCAGGAGTCATGAGATTTTGCTGGCCCTTGACTGGGAAGAGGGGGTGTTCGGTTGTCCGACACCTGCGCATGCACCGCCTCCAACGGTCATTTTCCTGGAGGCCACCACATTCAGCAATGGATGTACAGGGCCTTCACAAAATGTCAACATAGCCCCCGCACCACCGAGCACCACTAAAACCACTGCACCAGCCTGGGATGCCAGATCATCGCTGGGCCCCGAACACCTACTGTGACACTACTCAATCAGCACTGCCAATTCCCCGGTAAGCTGAATTCGGACTGTAAGACAGATCTCCATTTGATGCATTCATTTTTTTTCCCTATTTTCCTTCTGAAAATTTGGGGTGCGTCTTATGGTCTGGTGCATCTTATAGTCTGAAAAATATGGTGTTTGATCTCCTACCAAGCAGCAAGAATTGTGTCTCTCACAGACCTGGTAATTTTTCTTTAAGAAGCCCTTCTACTCTGCACTCATTACCTGTATTACTTGCACCTGTTTGAACTCATTACCCGTATGAAAGACACCTGTCCACACACTCAATCACACTCCCACCTCGCCACCATGGCCAAGACCAAGGACCTGTCTAAGGACACCAGGGACAAAATTGTATACCTGGACAAGGCTGGGATGGGCTACAGGAAAATAGGCAAGCAGCTTGGTGAGAATGCAACAACTGTTGGTACAATTATTAGAAACTGTAAGGAACACAAGATGATTGTCAATCTTCCTCAGTCTTGGGCTCCATGCAAAATCTCGCCTCATGGGGAAAGGGTGATTCTGAGAAAGGTCAGGAATCAGCCCAGAAATACATGGGAGGACCTAGTCAATGACCTGAAGAGAGCTGGGACCACAGTCCCAAATATTAAAATTGTTCCAACATTAAAGAAATAGTGAAATGAACGGCACAAGAGGAGTACAAACTCTTTAGGACTTGGACTCATTAAAAACTGATCTGCAGTTGTCACGAACTCTCTGGGTGTATGGTGCTCTGCAATTCAAGCGTGTAGCTGAATGATCATCAAGAAAAAGAAAGTATGCGGCACTCACCCTTCTTTTGCTGTGTATTCGTGCTCTTTATTGGATTATAACATGCAAGTTCATACATCCATTTAGGACATCAGGTTTACAGGAGGGTGCAGTAGTGGAGAGTGGACACTCTCCACTACCGCACCCTCCTGCAAACCTGATGTCCTAAATGGATGTATGAACTTGCATAAGTTATAATCCAATAAAGAGCACGAATAGACAGCAAAAGAAGGGTGAGTGCCGCATACTTTCTTTTTCTTGATGACCAAATATTAAAATATTACTGTTGGTTACACAGTACACCATCATGGATTAAAATCCTACAGGGCACACAAGGTCCACCTGCCCAAGTCAGCACATGTCCAGCCCATTTGAAGTTCACCAGTGACCACTTGGATGATTCAGAGTAGGCATGGGAGATGGTCATGTGATCAGATGAGACCAAAATAGAACTTGTTGGTATCAACTCCACTCGGCGTCTTTGGAGGAAGAAGAAGGATGAGGATGAAGAAGGATGAGTACAACCCCAAGAACACAGTCCCAACCATGAAGCATGGTGGGGGAAATATCATACTTTGAGGGTGCTGTTGTACAAAGGGGACAGGATGACTGCACCATATTGAAGGGAGGATGAATGTATCATGAGATTTTTGCCAACAACCTCTTTCCTTCAGTAAGAGCATTGAAGATGGGTTCTGGCTGGGTTTTCCAGTATAACAATGATCCAAAACACACAGCCAGGGCAACTAAAGAGTGGCTCCATAAGAAGCATTTCAAGGTCCTGGAGTGGCCTAGCCAGTCTCCAGACTTGATCCCAATAGAAAATCTTTGGAGGGAGCTGAAACTCAATGTTGCCCATCGACAACCCAAATCCTGAAAGATCTGGAGAAGATCTGTATGGAGGAGTAGGCCTAACTCCTTGCTGCAGTGTGTGCAAACTTGATCAAGAACTATAGGAAACGTGTGACCTCTGTAAGTGCAAACACAGGTTTCTGTTTCAAATATTAAGTTCTGTTTTTCTATTGCATCAAATACTTATTTAATGTAACAAAAAAATGCAAATTAATTATGTAAAAATCATACGACGTGATTTTCTCTATTTTTTTTAAAGATTCTGTCTCTTACAATTGAAGTGTGACCTGGATTCATTTTAACTTTCCTCGTGCTTCAGATCATCAATACTGCATACTGCAGCCAACCAGTTACTTATTTGAGGATCACGACCTGGTGATCTGACACATTAAGTCAAAAAATTTTAGGGGGCGTTCTCCTGGTAAATTATATTAGGATTTCTTAGACTCTGCACCTTACTTTTGTAAGTGCCAGATTTTGGCGGTACGTAGCTCCACTGTCTTATTGTATTAATCCTAAAAGTGTACTTAGGAAGCAAGCAGACATTGCTCAAGCGATTGTTTTGCTGAAAAAGTCACATTGCAAGAGCAGTTTCAGAAAGAGAGTATTCAGTTCCTCCAGCGCCAGGATGCACAATATTTTTTGGTTCAAGGGCCTTAATGCCTTACTGAACCATTCCCAAGGGCCACAAAAAAATAATTATATAATGAGGGCTTTTATTAGTACATTAATACATCACCAGAACCAAGTTTAGAGTATTTGAGGAGGATTTGATGAAACTGCTCAGTTTCTGCTTGAAAAAATAAGTCTGAACATACAGTAACTTAGAACGCGTTTTTGGAGCAGAAACTGAGCAGAGTCTCACCAAATCCTCCTGATAATCTCAAAACTCTAAGTTTTATGGATTTGTAAGTTTTAACAAAGCCATGAAGCATGTTTTGGATTGCTAATTGTGTACAATATCAGAACCACTATCATCACATGAATACTGCACCAGAACAGCCATCAGTACATGAAAGAGCTTCAATGTATTGTCTTGAAATGTTGTGCTAAACAAAGCTTGAGAAATGCTATAAATCTAAGGGTACCGTCACACATTGAAATTTTCATCGCTGCGACGGCACGATCCGTGACGTCGCAGCGATCGTATGATCATCGCTCCAGCGTCGTAGACTGCGGTCACACGTTGCAATCACGGCGCTGGAGCGATGCCGAAGTCCCCGGGTAACCAGGGTAAACATCGGGTAACTAAGCGCAGGGCCGCGCTTAGTAACCCGATGTTTACCCTGGTTACCAGCGTAAACGTAAAAAAACAAACAGTACATGCTCACCCGTCGGTGTCCTTCAGGTCCCTTGCCGTCTGCTTCCTGCTCTGAGTGCAGCCGTACAGTGAGAGCAGATCGCAGCACCGCTGTGATCTGCTCTCACTTTCCGGCCGGCACTCAGAGCAGGAAGCAGACGGCAAGGGACCTGAAGGACACCGACGGGTGAGTATGTACGGTTTGTTTTTTTACGTTTACGCTTGTAACCAGGGTAAACATCGGGTTACTAAGCGCGGCCCTGCGCTTAGTTACCCGATGTTTACCCTGGTTACAAGCGAAGACATCGCTGGATCGCTGTCACACACAACGATCCAGCGATGTCAGCGGGTGATCAAGCATCTAAAGAAAGTTCCATACGATCTGCTACGACGTACGATTCTCAGCAGGATCCCTGATCGCTGCTGCGTGTCAGACACTGCGATATCGTAACGATATCGCTAGAACGTCACGAATCGTAACGTCGTAGCGATGGAAATTTCAATGTGTGACGGTACCCTAAGTTTCACTTGTTGTTTACATCATGTCTGCCCAGGGTTTGAAAATAGGCACAAACAAGGTGTCTACTATCCAGCTACATGACCGCTACTACAGACAATTAATACATACCTTTTCTTTGGTAGCTGTTCTTACCGCTGGCAAACATATGTACTGTAAAAGGTTAAAGTGTCACTCTTGATCTGAAGTGACAGTGTTAAAAAAAATATACTGTATATTTTTGTGTTAGGTTCATTCCAATATCCTTCGGTTACTATTTGTTCACATACAGCCTTGGACAGACACCTCCATGGGTTGTTTTGGACAAATTTCCAGAAATTACACCATTTGTTTTCTTGTAGAGATTACCCTGACCTCCAGTTGGCCAAACATTGTTTAAGGAAATGTTTCATAACTTTGACCTCACCATATGGTTTCAGATTTTAATTTCTGGCCAAATTCTGTAGGTCTTTGTGTACACTTTTGGAACTTTCTTTGTAAAGATATCATTTCTACACCAATATATAGACCGAATAGGAGAGTCGTTACTGCTCATTTTCTGGTTTTGACTCCTGGACAGAAATTTGATTTTACCTTTATTTTCTCTTTCAAGGATTGTGCAGTTAATTAATTTCCTTATTTTATCCCATTGCACCATAATGCTACCCTCAGTTCTGTCATTGCTGCATACTGCTACCAATTGGTGGCTACTTTGATGACTGTAACCTCAAAATCAGACTGTGGAATGGTACAAAGGGAACTACCATTACGGACACTCAAAATCAGACTACCGTAGTTAAGTCCAAATGTATGGTCCTATAGACTCTGCACCTCAGTTCAGTCAGTGGGAGACTGGTTACAGTGCTAAATTCCACTGTCCCAAAGTATGCGGCCTTACAGCTGCCTGCTAATTTCATTAAGAGGTAGTAGAAGAGAGAAGCTACTAGTTGCAACTATTGTGAAGCTTAGTATTTTGAGTTATCTGTCACCCCTATTGAACCAGTGATTCAATATTATAAAAACTTTCAGATACATTATAGAAACTAGCATCTATGTTATTAATTCATCCCTTACTCACCGCAAGTATTTCTGGACTCCCAAATTCAATCATTGTTGTATCAAGCAATGGTTCTTTATTGTGAATGACTGACACCATTTCATATAGTATCTGAATTACCCAATTTGTTCCTGAAACAAATAACATATGTTTGTTCAATATAACTATGTATTTTACAGATTGCTTTTCTTTATTAAGTTTATATATGCGGTATGGAAAGGCTGAGAGGACAATACAAGTGCAATAGGGTCTTATCCGATAAACTGGTATAGGAATAATTCTGTTGGCTGACCCCCAACAGAAGTTGTACGTATAAGAGACAAATTGTTCCAGCTGCTGCAACACCAACAGGTTGGAAGTATCAACATGCCAATCAAGTAGTGATTTTTCCACTACTCGACATTTTTGCACAAGCGACCTTAGTTGTGAATTTGTTATACCTATTTATTATATCATCCATATCAGCCATATCCTCCTTCTTCTCTTCTCGCTTCCTCAAACTCAATGTGGACAAACCTGAACTCATCATCTTTCCTCCATCTCATAGATCTTCCTTACCTGACCTATCTATCACAATTAACGACATCACGCTTTCCCCCGTACCGGAAGTCCGCTGTCTCGGAGTAACCCTAGACTCTGCCCTGTCCTTCAAACCGCACATCCAAGCTCTTTGCACCTCCTGTCGCCTCCAGCTCAATAATATCTCCAGAATCCGTCCTTTCCTCAACCGTCAATCTACTAAAATGCTTGTGCATGCCCTCATCATCTCCCACGTCGACTACTGCAACATCCTTTTCTGTGGCCTCCCTGCTAACAACCTTGCACCTCTCCAGTCCATCCTTAACTCTGCTGCCCGACTAATTTATCTCTCTCTTTGCTACTCCTCTGCTTCCCCACTCTGCAAATCTCTTCACTGGCTCCCATTCCCTCAGCGTATCCAGTTCAAATTACTAATACTGACCTACAAAGCCATCCATAACCCATCTCCTCCATATATCTCTGAACTAATCTCCCAATATCTTCCCTCATGTAATCTCCAGGTCCTCCCAAGACCTCCTTCTCTCCTCCACACTTATTCACTCCTCACCCAACCGCCTCCAAGACTTCTCCCGAATATCCCCCATCCTCTGGAAATCTTTGCCCCAACACGTCCGACTATCAAACACATTCGGATCCTTCAGACGGAACCTGAAAACCCACCTCTTCAGAAAAGCCTACAGCCTGCACTGACCCCGCTGCCTCCTCACCACTACTGGAGCTACCGCCTCACCAACTCCGGAGCTCCTGCAACCCTCGATCTACTGTCTCTTTCCCCACCATCCTGTAGAATGTAAGCCTGCAAGGGCAGGGTCCTCTCCCCTCTGTATCAGTCTGTAATTGTTAGTTTGCTTACTGTAAGTGATATCTGTAATTTGTACGTAACCCCTGCTCATGTACCGCACCATGGAATCAATGGTGCTATATAAATTAATAATAATAATAATAATAATAATATGAACGAAAAAGTAAGGATAACAGTACTCAACATTAAAATCCCATCTATTTAAAGGACCACTGTCACCCCCCTCCAGCCGTTATAAACTAAAAGAGCCACCCTGACAGGTCCTCTCTCGAACTCTCCCCAGCTACTTTCTCCCTGACTTCCTATCCAACCCCCAGTTTTACCCATGTGTGAGGAGTGGCCTAGTAGATAGGACCTTTAGCTCCCCCTGGCGGCCGGAGTGTGAAGTGTAATGTTTGTCTGTGATACCTGGTCAGGTGAACTCTTTTAGTGCAATCAGACGTAACATCGCTCCCCTTAGTGGCAGAGCGACATTACTGCAACGACCAGGACTCTGGGGCGCTGCACGTACGCAAGCGAATGTAAGACCTGGCGTACGCATGCGTTCCCATAGACTGCAATGCGTTTATTTGACACACTCCTCCGCAAGCGTCCACATGCGTATGTTGGCGGAAATTTGCCGCCACCAAAAATTCTACCATGGTGCGTCAGCCGCTCCCAGCGACAGACCGCGAAATTACGCATGAGTAAGTAAGGAGTAAGTAGGAAATCAAAACGCATGCGGATGTGTGCGTCCAAAACGCTGCAGACACAATCGCAAATGTGAAACCAGCCTAAGAACAGTGCAGCTTCCTACTGCATGTGCTGAAAGCCATCCATCCAAATAATACTGTAGCACAGGTTTCTATCAGTGTAACAGCCTTTTAATTCTATACTGATTACCTCCCTAGATAAAGTGGGTGTGATTTGCTAATTAATTGCTGATTTTCTATTTTATGATGATATACTGTGTGTATAATTATTAGATAGATAGATAGATAGATAGATAGATAGATAGATAGATAGATAGATAGATAGATACAGTACATACACTATGTTCCAAATTTTTATGCAAATGACATTTTTCTCGGATTTTCCTAAATGGTCGGTGCAAATGACAGTCAGTCTAATAAAAGTCATCACCCTTTAAGAGTATACATCGAATTTTATTGAAGAAACCTCCCAATGATAACAGTATAATCTCCAAAATGAATAAAAACTCAAAATGCACTGTTCCAAATTATTAGGCACAGTAGTATTTCTAAACATTTGATATGTTTTAAAGAACTGAAAATGCTCATTTGTGGAATTTGCAGCATTAGGAGGTCACATTCACTGAACAAAAAAGCTATTTAACTCCAAAACATCCTAACAGGCCAAGTTTCATGTTAACATAGGAGCCCTTCATTGATATCACCTTCACAATTCTTGCATCCATTGAACTTGTGAGTTTTTGGAGAGTTTCTGCTTGTATTTCTTTGCATGAAGTCAGAATAACCTCCCAGAGCTGCTGTTTTGGTGTGAACTGCCTCCCACCCTCATAAATCTTTTGCTTGCTGATACTCCAAAGGTTCTCTATAGGGTTGTGGTCAGGGGAAGATGGTGGCCACACCATGAGTTTATCTCCTTTTATGCCCATAGCAGCCAATTACTCAGAGGTATTCATTGTCATGCATGAAGATGATTTTGTTCCTGAAGGCACGTTTCTGCTTTTTAGACCATGGAAGAAAGTTGTCAGTCAGAAACTCTATTTACTTTGCTGAGGTCATTTTCACACCTTCAGGAACCTTAAAGGGCCCTATAAGCTGGTTCCCCATGATTCCAGCTCAAAACATGACTCCTCCACCTCCTTGCTGACGACGCAGCCTTGTTGGGACATGGTGGCCATCCACCAACCAACCACTACTCCATCCATCTGGACCATCCAGGGTTGCTCAACGCTCATCAGTAAACAAGACTGTTTGAAAATTAGTCTTCAGGTATGTCTGGGCCCACTGCAACCGTTTCTGCTTGTGAACACTGTTTAGGAGTGGCCGAATAGTAGGTTTATGCACCACAGCAAGCCTTTGAAGGATCCTACACCTTGAGGTTTGAGGGACTCCAGACGCACCAGCAGCTTCAAATAACTGTTTGCTGCTTTGTAATGGTATTTTGGCAGCTGCTCTCTTAATCCAATGAATTTGTCTGGCAGAAAACTTCCTCATTATGCCTTTATTTGCATTAACTCTGTCTGTGCTCTGCTTCAGTCACAAATCTCATCAGAGTATGATGATCACTCTTAAGTTTTCATGAAATATCTAATTTTTTCATACCTTGTCCAAGGCATTGCACTATTTAACTCTTTTCAGCAGCAGAGAGATCCTTTTTATTTCCCATATTGCTTGAAACCTGTGACCTGCATAATAATGTGGAACATCATTTTTGAGTAGTTTTCCTTTAATTAGAATCACCTGGAAAACTAATTATCACATGTGTGTAAGATTGATTTCAGTGATTCATTGAGCCCTGAGACACAATACCATCCACGAGTTTATTTGAAAAACAAAACAATTAAATCTTTATGACACTTAAATCCAATTTGCATAATAATTTGGAACACAGTGTACAGTGGGTACGGAAAGTATTCAGACCCTTTAAATTTTTCATTGCAGCCATTTGATAAATTTAAAAAAGTTCATTTTTTTCTCATTAATGTACACTCTGCACCTAATTTTGACTGAAAGAAACAGAAATGTAGAAATTTTTGCAAAGTTATTAAAAAAGAAAGTATTCAGACCCTTTGCTCAGTATTGAGTAGAAGAAACCTTTTGAGCTAATACAGCCATGAGTCTTATTGTTAATGATGCAACAAGTTTTTCACACCTGGATTTGGGGATTCTCTGTCATTCTTCCTTGCAGATCCTCTGCAGTTCTATCAGGTTGGATAGTGAACGTTGGTGGACAGCCATTTTCAGATCTCTGCAGACATGCTCAATTGGGTTTAGATCAGGGCTCTGGCTGGGCCAGTCAAGAATGGTCACATAGTTGTTTTGAATTCACTCCTTTGTTATATTTTAGCTGTGTGCTTACGGTCATTGTCTTGTTGGAAGGTGAACCATCGACCAAGTCTGAGGTCCAGAGCACTCTGGAAGAGGTTTTCATCCAGAATATCTCTGTAATTGGCCACATTCATGTTTCCTTCAATGGCAACCAGTCATCCTGTCCCTGCAGCTGAACAACACCCCCATAGCATGATGCTGCCACCACCATGTTTCACTGTTGGGATTGTATTGGGCAGGTGGTTAGCGGTGCCTGGTTTTCTCCACACATACCTCTTAGAGTTATCACCAAAAAGGTATACCTTCATCTCATCAGACCAGAGAATCTTACTTCTCATAGTCTGGGAGTCCTTCATGTGTTTTTTAGCAAACTCTATGCAGGCTTTCATATGTCTTGCACTGAGGAGAGGCTTCTGTCTGGCCACTCTGCCATAAAGGCTTGACTGGTGGAGGGCTACAGTGAAAGTTGACTTTGTGGAACTTTCTCCCGTCTCCCTACTGCATCTCTGGAGCTCAGCCACAGTGATCTTGGTGCTTTACCTCTCTCACCAAGGATCTTCTCCCACGATTGCTCAGTTTGGCTGGAGGGCCAGGTCTAGGAAGACTTCTAGTGGTCCCAAACTTTTCCATTAAAAGATTATGGAGGCCACTGTGCTCTTAGGAACCTCGAGTAAAGCAGACATTCGTTTGTAACTTTGGCCAGATCTGTGCCTTTCCACAATTCTGTCTCTGAGCTCTTTGGCCAGTTCCTTTGACCTCATGATTCTCATTTGGTCTGAAATGCACTGTGAGCTGTGAGGTCTTATATAGACAGGTGTGTGCCTTTCCAAATCAAGTCCTATCAGTTTAATTAAACAAAGCTGGACTCCAATGAAGCAGTAGAACCATCTCAAGGAGGATCACAAGGAAATGGACGGCATGTGACTTAAATATGAGTGTCTGAGCAAAAGGGTCTGAATACTTATGACCATGTGATATTTCAGTTTTCCTTCTTTAATAAAGATGCAAAAATTTCAATATTTTTGTTTTTTTTTGAGTCAAGATGGAGTGCAGAGTGTACATCAATGAGAAAAAAATGGTTTTTTCTCATTTACCAAATGGCTCCAATGAAACAGAGTGAAAAATTTAAAGGGGTCTTAATACTTTCCGTACCCACTGTACATCATCATATAATGAAAAAATGTACTCTAGAATCAACAATTACAAACACATACATTTTTATTAACCCCTTTCTCCCATTTGACATACTATCCTGTCAATGTGACCTGGGCCTTAATTCCCAGGAATGGGATAGTACATCAAATGCTATTAAACGCGATCGGACGCGCACACGATCGCGGCCGGGTGTCAGCTGATTTTCACAGCTGACACCCGGCACTAAGTGCCACGGACCTTTCCTGGCACTTTAGCCCCCGGCACACTGCCATCAAATATGATCGCAGTGTTCCGCCAGCTGCAGACAGGCTGACAGCCCCTCTGCATTTGGATCGGAGACCCCGTGGAGTCCCGATTGTTCCCATGGGCACCCGATGTCGTCACGACAACATCCGGGTCTCCAGAGCAAAGAGACTTCCTGACATGCGCAGTGTATGTCAGGAAGTCTCAGGTTAGTGCACAGAGAAGCTGCAGTGCTGCAAGAGTCACGGAGTTACTGCGAAAGAGCAGTACCAGAAGACCGCAGCGTTTGATGGCTCCTGCTACATCGCTGAGAAGAAGCACTTCTCTAGTATATTAAATGTGTTTGTTTTCTTTCAGCAGGACGGGGGTTAATCGGCCATGTGGTAATTCCTGCATTAAGCTGTGCTGGGTTAGCCACTCCTCTCTCCTATAAAAGCTAGGCCTTCAGGCTAGATCCTTGTCTGAGATAGCACTTGCTAGACCTGAAGAGTGAAGATCTGGTGTCTGGAGAGCTGGATGAGTTTATTGTGCGACTGTTGCTTGGTTTGTACGCTTGTAAATTCCTCATCCTTTCTTTATTTTCTTCCCCCATCCTTCACACCCTGGTGAATACTTCTGTTATTTGTGAGAGTATAATTTGTGTGAGTTGAATTTTCTTTTACCCTTGTCTTTGTTCTCCTGTCTGTCGGGTTGGTGTACTGCGGTACACGGTAGCACCTCTCTTCCCCGGGTGGGGGAAGGGGACAGACGCAGGGCTGCAGTTAGGAGACAGGGCAAGGGTGGCGGCCCAGGCATCCTCGCCATCTGAGGTATCCTGGGGAACAGGGCGAGTTAGGTCACCCCCTAGTGCTAAGGCCAGGAAAGGTGCCCCTGGTCCTGGTTTACTCGCCAGTCCTATCGTGACAGCAAGCTTCTATAGCATGCAGATGCTGCTTCATCTGCATGCTATAGCAGCGATCAGCCTGCAGAAAATGAGTGTCCCATAGTGGAACAAAGTGTAAAACTAAGAATTAAATAAAACATTTTTTTTAAAGAAATGTAAAAATATTTTTAAAAAATAATTAAAAAATCAATATTTATTTATCAATAAATAAATATTTTAGTGAAAAAAAATCTAAATAATAAAAGTACACATATTTAGTATTCCCGCGTCCATAACGATCCGCCCTATAAAACTGTCCCACTAGTTAACCCCTTTAGTGAACACCATAAAAAAACCAAGGCAAAAAAACAATGCTTTCTCATGATACTGTTGAACAAAAAGTGGAATAACACGCAATCAAAAAGACGGATATAAATAAACATGGTACCACTGAAAATGTCATCTTGTCCCACAAAAAACAAGCCCACGTACAGTGCAATAAGCAAAGAATAAAAAGTTATAGTCAGAATAAAGCGATGCAAAAATAATTATTTTTTCTATAAAATAGTTTTTATTGTATAAAAGCGTCAAAACATAAAAAAAATGCAAATGAGGTATCGCTGTAATCGCAATGATCCGACAAATAAAACTGCCTTATCAGTTTTACCACATGTAGAACGGTATAAACACCCCCCCAAAAGAAATTCATGAATTGCTGGTTTTTGTTCATTCTGCCTCCCAAAAACCGGAATAAAAGCGATCAAAAAATGTCATGTGCCGGAAAATGGTACCAATAAAACTGTCACCTTGTCCCACAAAAAAAAGACCTCACATGACTCTGTGGGCCAAAATATGGAAAAATTATAGCTTTCAAAATATGGTGATGCAAAAACTTTTTGGCTATAAAAAGCATCTGCCATGTGCCCAAACAGTGGTTTACCCCCACATATGGGGTATCAGCGTATTCAGGACAAATTGCACAACAACTTTTAGGGTCCAATTTCTCATGATACCCTTGGGAAATTAAAAAATTGGGGGCGATTGTGGAAAAGTTATGATTTTTTATTTTTATGGCTCTACGTTATAAACTTCTGTGAAGCACTTGGGGGTTCAAAGTACTCACCACACATCTAGATAAGTTCCTTAGTTCTACTTTCAAAAATCATGTTAGTTTTGGGGGGTTTCTACTGTTTAGGCACATCAGGGGCTCTCCAAACGCGACATGATGTCCGATCTCAATTCCAGCCAATTCTGCGTTGAAAAAGTCAAACGGCGCTCCTTTCCTTCCGAGCTCTGCCATGCGCCCAAACAGTGGTTCCCCCCCACATGTGATGTATCTGCATACTCAGGACAAATTGCACAACAACTTTTGTTGTCCAATTTCTCTTATTACCCTTGGTAAAATAAAAAAAATTGGATCTGAAGTAAATATTTTGTGAAAAATAGTTAAATGTTAATTTTTTTTTAAACATTCCAAAAATTTCTGTGAAGCACCTGAAGGGTTAATAAACTTCTTGAATGTGGTTTTGAGCACGATTAGGGAAGCAGTTTTTAGAATGGTGTCACTTTTGGGCATTTTCTATCATATAGACCCCTCAAAGTGACTTCAAATGTGATGTGGTCCCTAAAAAAAATTGTGTTGTAAAAATGAGAAATCGCTGGTCATCTTTTAACCCTTATAACTTCCTAACAAAAAACAATTTTGGTTCCAAAATTGCGCTGATGTAAAATAGTTATTATTTTGTGTGTTATATCTCTCTGATTTAAGGGCATAAAAATTCAAAGTGTGAAAATTGAAACATTTTCAAAATTTTTGCCATATTTCTATTTTTTTCATAAATAAACACAAGATATATCGAAGAAATTTTACCACTACAATGTCATAAGAAAACAGTGTCAGAATCGCCAAGATCTGTTGAAGCCTTCCAGATTTATAACCTCATAAAGGGACAGTGGTTAGAATTGTAAAAATTCGTCCGGTCATTAACATGCAAACAACCCTCGGGAGTAAAGGGCAGGGCCGGCTCCAGGTTTTTGAGGGCCCCGGGCGAAAGAGTCTCAGTGGGCCCCCCCTTTAACACATACCACGATTCATGATGCACAGATACAGCAGAGAAATATAGGTATAGTACAATGCCAGATTTCACTTCTTACATGAGTGATAGCTATTGTAATTTCTACAATACCACACAGCAGAGGGGCTTTATATAAGTCAACCCCTTATATGCCAATTATGCGAGAGCGATGCGCGAGCCTTGCATTGCATCACCCGAAATATCCGTATTTCTATGCAGCTGCACACTCCTGTCTAAAGAACGGGTGGTTGTGCAGGGTGAAGTGATGCAAGGCTCTGGCAAGTGGAACTCTGACCTAATATATAGTAATGATTGGTCACTTAGTCACTTAGTAGTGCACGCGTGTTCTGGAAAATAATTCCTGATAGTGGCGTTTTGGCACTGTGTCACTCTTGGAGTAGGTGACATGTAGATCCTGTGCTTTAGCAGATGGCTATCTCTGGTGATCTAAGATCCACAGGTCTCAGGGTATCAGTACCTGTAATATTAGAGGCAAATATACATTATAGAATACTTTTGGGTTTTCATTGGCTGTAGGCCATAATGGAGCGCCCCCAGACGCGGGGCCGCGGGGTACTCGGTACCGGGCTTCTCTGTCTCAGTTCTGGGGTTGTCACGGTGGCTAGACCCGGTCCGTGACCCTGCTAAGGGGCGTCCAATGAATGTTGTAAGTGGTGGTGCATGGTGCAGGTCGCAATGAATAACGAGGACACAGGGTTGCAGTCTCTTTACCTCTTTACTGAAGGCTTCAAGGTCCTCAATCCAGAGTACGGTTAACAGGGCTGTCTGAGACTGGCCGGTCCGATGGCACCTCCAGAGTTCCCTTTGCAGGTGGAAATCTGTGCCTACCTTCTAGCGCCTGTGTGTTGTAGTACTTCCCTGCTGAGCACCACGGGATAGTCCTCACAACTGTTGTGTCTGTTTCTGATGTTCTTTCCCATAACTTATATCTGTTCTGATGTTGCCCCCTATGTCTGCTTAGGTGATTTAGGTGAGACAGCCAACCTATAATTAACTGTCCTGCCGTTGGTTTGAAGTAATGCTTGGAGCCCAATACTTCCTCGGCGTTCCGGCCACCGGCTACGCGCCTCAATAGGATGTTGCCTCGATCTTACAGCACGACTCCTATTGGTGTTATCTTCTTTCTGCTTTGATCTCGTTTCTCACTCTCCACAATAAACCTCCTTTCTTGAGATACCGCCGCGATGTAGTGCAGGCGCGGTTCCTTAACGTTCTTTCCTGTTCGCTAGGCCTCTGTCAGGATCCCACTCCTGACAGGGACCCCCCTGAATCTTCCCCTGCAACACCCTCTGCCACA
This sequence comes from Ranitomeya variabilis, assembly GCF_051348905.1. Classification (NCBI taxonomy): domain Eukaryota; kingdom Metazoa; phylum Chordata; class Amphibia; order Anura; family Dendrobatidae; genus Ranitomeya; species Ranitomeya variabilis. Next base: position 146,434,214 of record NC_135233.1, on the reverse strand, counting down.
GGATGTTGCCTGGTTCCAACCCAGTCAGCTTCTCTCTAACTTTCTATCTAACCCCCAGTTTTACCAGATTGTGAGGAGTGGCCTAATACATAGCACCCTTAGCTCCCCCTGGAGGCCAGACTATGAAGTGTATTGGTGTCTGTGATACCTGGTCAGGTGAACTCCTTCAGTGCCATCAGACGTACCATCACTCCCCTTAGCGGCAGAGCATCAGTACTGCAATGACCAGGACTCTGGGGCGCTGCAATAATCATTTACATTAACAGAAATATACACTTGATCACATAGATCACTATTTGTATAATGACTATATAATATGGAGTTTCATTTTTTGTATTGAGGAACTGAAATAAATAAACTTTGATGATATTCTAATTTTGTGAGCAGCACCTGTATGCATACAACTTGATGAATAGGCAGCATTTTGCTTAGTATGATACATCCCATAGTCCTCCATATATTATAATGTTCACCACAGTCCTCCATATAGTATAATACACTCCTCAGTCCTCCATATAGTATAATACAATCTTCAGTCCTCCATATAGTATAATACACTCCTCAGTCCTCCATAAAGCATAATACACTCCTCATAGTCCTCCATATATTAAAATACACTGCTCAGTACTCCATATAGCATAACACACTCCTCATAGTGCTCCATATAGTATAATGCACCGCCATAGTCATCCATGTAGTACAATTCACTTCCCATAGTATATTGCACCCCATATTTCTTCATATAGTGTAATGTATTCCCCATAGTCATCAATACAGTATAATGCAGCCCACATATAGTATAATACTGCCACCTCACAGAGTATAATGCAGCCACCCCACAGAATATATTGTAGCCCCCTGAGTATAATGTAACCCTCAAAGAATATAATGCAGCCCCCTCATACAGTATAATGCATCCCCTGCATAAATAATATATGGTAGCCCCCTCATAGAGTATAATGCGGTCCCCCATAAAATATAATGTAGCCCCTCCATAGAATACAATGCAGCCCTTCTCATACAGTATAATGCAGCCCCCTCATATAGTATAATGGATCCCCTGCATATATAATATATATGGTAGCCCCCTCACAGAGTATAATGCAGCCCCCATAGAATATAATGTAGCCCCTCCATATAATACAATGCAGCCCTCCTCATATAGTATAATGCAACCCCCCATACAATATAATGTAGCCCCTTCTTAAAGTATGATGCAATCACCCCTCATAGAATATAATAAATTTAATACATAGAATACATTTAATACATAGAAGATAATACAGCCTACCTTCCCATAGAATATAATCTAGCCCCATAAAAGATTATGATGCATTCCTCCCTCATAGAATATAATACACCCCCATAGAATATAATGTAGCACCCCAGAGAATATAATACAGCCCCCCATAGAATATAATACAGCCCCCATAGAATATAATACAGCACCTCATAAAATGTAATACAACCCCCCATAGAATATAATACAGCATCCCATAGAATGTAATACAGCCCCCCATATATTGTAATACAGCCCCCCCATAGAATGTAATACAGCTCCCCAAAGAATATAATACAGCACCCCATAGAATGTAATACAGCACTCCATAGAATGTAATACAGCCCCCCATAGAATATAATACAGCACCCCAAAGAATGTAATACAGCCCCCATATAATGTAATACACCCCCCCCGCCATAGAATGTAATACAGCCCCCCCATAGAATATAATACAACACCCCATACAATATAATACAGCCCCGATAGAATATAATACAGCCCCCCACAGAATGTAATACAGCCCCCCATAGATTATAATACAGCACAGCACCCCATAGAATGTAATACGACCCCCCAGAGAATATAATACAGCACCCCATAGAATATAATACAGCCCCTCCATAGAATATAATACAGCCCCCCATAGAATGTAATACAGCCCCCCATAGAATATAATGCAGCACCCCATAGAATGTAATACAGGCCTCCCATAGAATATAATACAGCCCCCACAGAATGTAACACAGCTCCCCATAGAATATAATACAGCACAGCACCCCATAGACTGTAATACAGCCCCTCATAGAATGTATTGCAATACAGCTCCCCATAGAATGTAATGTAATACAGCCCCCCCATAGAATATAATACAGTCCCACCATAGAATATAATACAACTCCCCACAGAATATAATGTAACCCCTCCCGAGAATGGCCACACAATCCAGTTATCACTCATTGATAGATTTAAAAAAAAAACCACACAATCCTCACCTCTTCTCGTGCCCCACGCTGCTCAAGTCTCGGCTCTGGTCTGAGCAGCTGCAGTCCGCCCGGCACACAGCAGGTACGCGATGATATGATATCATCGCGCACCCGCAGTGTCAGAGGCAGAGAGGAATGATGGGAGAGGGAGCGTCATCTGACGCTTTTTCCTCCATCATTGCATTGAACTGTACCGGCATCATAGACGCCGATATAGTTCAATATGGCGGCGCTGGCAGGGGGTGAGTCGGCTCTGGCGGGAAGTGAGTTGGCGCTGGTGGGGGGTGAGTCGCCTGTATCCCAGACAGTGTGAGTGGGCCCCCCATCTCACCAGGGCCCCAGCACTTGCCCGGGTGCGCCGGGTGCTGACGCCGGCCCTGCCCCCATAGAATGTAATGTAATACAGCCCCCCCAAAGAAAATAATACAGACCCCTCATATAATATAATACAACCCCCCCATAGAATATAATGTAGCCCCCCCGAGAATGGCCACACAATCCAGTTATCACTCATTGATAGATTTTAAAAAAACACACAATCCTCACCTCTCCTCGTGCCCCGCGCTGCTCCAGGCTCGGCTCCGGTCTGAGCAGCTGCAGTCTGCCCGGCACACAGCAGGTACGCGATGATATGACATCATCGCGCACCCGCAGTGTCAGAGGCAGAGGGGAATGATGGGAGAGGGAGCGTCATCTGACGCTTTCTCCTCTATCATTGCATTGAACTGAACCGGCATCATAGACGCCGGTATAGTTGAATGCGGCGGCTCTGTCGGGGGGTGAGTCGGCGCTGGTGGGGCGTGAGTCGCCTGTATCCCAGACAGTGTGAGTGGGCCCTCCGTCTCATCAGGGCCCCGGGCACTTGCCCGGGTGCTGACGCTGGCCCTGGTAAAGGGGTTAAATACTGAAATTTTTTTACATATATAGACTAAGCATATTAAAAAGTGGGAAACTACAAGGTGGTGCAAAAATACTTAAAACCTCCAGACACAAAGCTTACAGAGTCATTAATAAATTGTGAGTGAAAGTAGGTCAATTAAACAGATACCTATGGTGGGGATATGCATATGAAAAAGGGAGTAGGTACCTATGGTTAGATGTTAACCAAGGGCCCTACATGGCCAAACATTATTTGCCACTCTGATAAATCCACACCTAATGTGAAACAAAAGCACCCATTCCACTTCAACGGCAGTATACAAATGTATTACACATGAAGCAATACTTGCACACCATAAGACCCTTGTCATATATAGTTTAATGTACCCCATAGTGATATAATGCACCCTATAGTATAATGCACCCCGATAGTAGTATAATGCACCCCCATAGTAGTATAATGCACCTCCTTGTCATAAATAGTATAATGCACCCCATGGCAGTATAATGTGCCCCTTGTCATATATAATAAATTGCACCCCCATAGTATAATGCACCCCTTTGTAATATATAGTATAATACACCCCCGTAGCATAAAGCACCACGTTGTCATATATTATAATGCACCCCAATTTATAATGCACCCTTTTGTCATATATAGTATAATACACCCCAAAGCAGTATAATGCAGCCCCATACTGCAGCTTTAAAAATAAAAAAATAAAAAGATTCTCCTTACCTAGCTGAGGTCCAGCGGTATCCTCCCCTGCGATTCATGCAGCATCGTTCCGGCGTATGACAGTGACGTCATACATTAGCGACGTGCGTGCTGATGTCAGCTGCCGGCCTGTGATTAGCTGGCAGCTGTTAACTGTTGCCGTGAGGGAGAAATCTCCTGCACAGCAAGAGATTTTAACTGCTTCTCTTGATATCTCACTTAACTACTCATCCCCCTCACAGTCCAATGTGATGCTTACATACAGTAGCTCTTTCCAACTCTAATCCCCTTTACTCTATGGTAACAACATCCAAAATTAGGTAGCACTTCAAGGTGTTCAAGTTCTATTATAGAATTTACATACGGACATTACACACTTAATCCTTTTGTCACGGACAACTGTTTAAAAAAATATGGGCTTAATTTTCACGTTTCTCAGGCATATCATATTTTCAGAAGGTATACTGTATAAGGATATACTAGATAAAACTGCAATATGATATGCTACTGCTGAAAAAAATGTAGAATAACATCATATCATGTTGACCATTTCAAAACTGACATTTTTACAATTTTAAGGAAAATAGATTTGATTTTCATAGTGATTTCCATTCCCTAGGTTAACAAATATAGTTACCTCAATGCTCCACTGCAACATACTCAAAAGTTAAATCTGCAACCATTGGACTAACGCAGATGCAGACTTATTTAGTAGATGAACTATATCGACAGTATCTACAGTGGGGGAAATAAATATTTGAACCCTTGCTGATTTTGTAAGTTTTCCCACTGAAAAAGAATTTTAAGGGTAGGCAAATGTTAACATTGAGAGATAGAATATTAAAATATAATCCAGAATATCACATGATATAAATTATATAAATTGATTTGCATTTTCCAGTGACAAATAAGTATTTGATCCCTCTGGCAAACAAGACCTAATAATTGGTGGCAAAACCCTTGTTGGCAAGCACAGCAGTCAGACATTTTTTGCAGTTGATGATGAGGTTTGCGCACATGTCCGGAGGAACTTTGGTCCACTCTTCTTTGCAGATCATCTCTAAATCATTAAGATTTTGAGTCTGTTGCTTGGCAACTCGGAGCTTCAACTCCCTCCATAAGGTTTCTATGGGATTAAGGTCTGGAGCCTGGCTGGGCCACTCCATGACCTTAATGTACTTCTTTTTGAACCACTCCTTTGATGGCTTGGCTGTATTTTTTGGGTCATTGTCTTGCTGGAAGACCAAGCCACAACCCATTTTTAATGTCCTGGAGGAGGGAAGGAGGTTGTCACTCAGGATTTTACGGTATATGGCTCCATCCATTTTCCCATTGATGCGGTGAAGTAGTCCTGTGCCCTTAGCAGAGAAACACTCCCAAAACATAATGTTTTCACCTCCGTGCTTGACAGTAGGCATGGTGTTCTTTGGGTCATAGGCAGCATTTCTCTTCCTCCAAACACTGTTAGTTGAGTTAATGCCAAAGACCTCAATTTTTGTCTCATCTGACCACAGTTTCTTCTCCCAATCACTCACAGAATCATCCAGGTGGCAAACTTCAGACAGGCCTGTACATGTGTCTTCTTGAGAAGGGAGACCTTATGGGCACTGCAGGATTTTAAACCTTTATGGTGTAATGTGTTACTAATGGTTTTCTTGGTGACTGTGGTTCCAGCTGCCTTGAGATCCTTAACAAGTTCACCCCCCATGTAGTTTTAGGCTGATCTCTCACAATCCTCATGATCAAGGATACCCAATGAGATTTTGCATGGTGCCCTAGATCGATGTTGATTGACAGTCATTTTGTATTTCTTCCATTTTCTTACTATTGCACCAACAGTTGTCTCCTTCTCACCAGCATCTTACTTATGGTTTTGTAGCTCATTCCAGCTTTGTGCAGGTCTATGATCTTGTCCTTACAAAAGACAAAAACTGACTGGCACATCCAGACTAGTGTGAATAGGTATAAAGTGCCAGTATGCACCAAAAATTTTTTATTAAATAGTAAAATAAAATAAGCAAAAAACAACAACAGTATGTACATGGTAACTGCTAAGAAGCAGGGACAACCACAATTAGTTATAAGTACTAATAATAATCCACACTTGTGCCTGTATGCACACACAATACACATAAATCCATCAACTACATTGTGTAGGGGTAAAACACCCTGTAAGAATACATGATGGCGATGTGATGGAACAAGAATAAAATCAAAGGTAAACAGCGGCACTTACATGGAAGGATGTCTGTGATGTGTGGCGTCCCCGCCGCCCCAACGCACATTTCGCTTCTTTGTCACGAAACGTGCGTGTGGATTATTATTAGTACATATAACTAATTGTGGTTGTCCCTGCTTCTTAGCAGTTACCTTGTACATACTGTTGTTGTTTTTTGCTTATTTTATTTTACTATTTAATAAAAAAATTTTGGTGCATACTGGCACTTTTTACCAGTTCTCTCTCTGTGTTGGTTTATAGTATAATTGTTTTTTGTGCCTTGGAGATTGGATATGGGTTCAGTGGTGTAGTTAGTGTGAATAGGTGCATACCAGGAGGAGCTACCTCCATATACAATATACAAAAAAAGGTTGCACTCTATCATGCTAAAGCATGTCAATTTGGAATAGGCAATACCGCTTTGGAGGATTAGGAAAAAATAAGCGTCTCATATTTTTTCCTAATCCTCCAAAGCCATATTGCTGTTCAAATATCACATATTCCAAATTGACATGCTTTAGCACGATAGAGTGCAACCTTTTTTGTATATTGTATATGGAGGTAGCTACTCCTGGTATGCACCTATTCACACTAGTCTGGATGTGCCAGTCAGTTTTTTGTCTTTTGTAATGTTAGCTTACTGACCGAGCACTCCGCCCTCCACCAGGTGATTTTAATTACAGCAGGTCCCTACTTACCCATAAATACAGGCATTGCTGACAGAGGTGTCCACATTCACCCAGGAATTCAGTCATCAGCCTTTGAGAGGTATTCACAAAGGTTAGGGACCCATCAGGCTGAGACCACGTTGACGATGGTTGACGGGCACATGATATTTGGCCAAATTTTATGCTAAGCATCTCATATATTTTCCTAATCCCCCAAAGCCATATTGCTATTCAAATTTCACATATTTCAAATTGACATGCTTTAGCATGATAGAGTGCAACCTTTTATTGTATATGATCTTGTCCTTGACATCCTTATAAAGCTCTTTGGTCTAATCAACGAGTTGATTAGGAGCGTCTAACTGGTCTGTAGGAGCCAGAAATCTTAATGATTGGTAGGGGATCAAATACTTATTTCCCACTGCAAAATGCAAATAAATTTATATCATTTATACAATGTGATTTTCTGGATTTTATTTTTGATATTCTATCTCTCAATTTTAAAATTAACCTACCCTTAAAATTATAGACTGTTCATGTCTTTGTAAGTGGGCAACTTACAAAATCAGCAAGGGATCAAATACTTATTTTCCCCCACTGTAATTATTATTTTTTTCATTCCCCAATGGTATAAAATTCTGTGACATTTCTGTACATTTTCTTCTCTTACCCTTGTGAAAAACAAAAAATTGCTACTAAAGCAAATTTTTGCTTGAGATGTATAGCTAACAAAATGAAGTAACTTGCTGGGGATTTCCACTGTTTTATGCACATCCAGGGCTCTGTAAACACAACATGGCGCATACTATCTATTCCAGCAAAAAGTCAAAATGTGCCCCTTCGCCTCTAAGCCCTGCCACGTGTCCAAACAGTAGTTTTCGATCACATACAATACCGTTCAAACGTTTAGGGTCACTTAGAAATGTCTTTATTTTTGAAAGAAAAGCCCAGTGTTTTCCAACGAAGCGAACCTTTAATGATTCAGAAATACACTCTATACATTGTTAATGTGGCAAATGACTGTTCTAGCTGCAAACATCTGGTTTGTAATGCAGTATCTTCATAGGTGTATAGAGGCCCATTTCCAACAACCATCATTCCAGTGTTCTTATGGTACTTTGTGTTTGCTAACCGTGTAAGAAGGCTAATGGATGGTTAGAATACCCTTGAAAACCCTTGTGCAAATATTTTATCACAGCTGAAAACAGTTTGGATGATTAGAGAACCTATAAACCTGACCTTCCTCTTAGCTAGTTGAGAATCTGGAACATTACATTTGTTGGTTCCATTAAACGCTCAAAAAGGCCAGAAAAAACTCAACAGTCTATTCTTATTCATAGAAATGAAGGCTATTCCATACGAGAAATTGCCATGAAACTAAAGATTTCCTACAACGGTGTGTACTACTCCCTTCAGAGGAGAGCACAAACAGGCTCTAACCAGAGTAGAAAGAGAAGTGGGAGGCCCCGCTGCACAACTGAGCAACAAAACAAGTACATTAGAGTCTGTAGTTTGAGAAATCAACGCCTCACAGGTCCTCAACTGGCAGCTTCATTTAATAGTACACGCAAAACTCCAGTGTCAACGTCTACAGTGAAGAGGCGACTCCAGGATGTTGGCCTTCTGGGCAGAGTGACAAAGAAAAAGCCATATCTGAGACTGGCTAATAAAAGGAAAAGATTAATATGGGCAAAAGAACACAGACATTGGACAGAGGAAGATTGGAAAAAAGTGTTACGGACAGATGAATCCAAGTTTGAGGTGTTTGTATCACACAGAAGAACATTTGTGAAACGCAGAACAACTGAAAAGATGCTGGATGAGTGCCTGACACCATCTATCAAGCACGGTGGAGATAATGTGATGGTCTGGGGTTGCTTTGGTGATGGTATAGTGGGAGATTTGTACAAGGAAAAAGGGATTTTGAATGAGGAAGGCTATCACTCCATTTTGCAACGCCATGCCATACCCTGTGGGCAGCGCTTGATTGGAGCCAATTTAATCCTACAGCAGGACAATGACTCAAAGCACACCTCCAAATTATGCAAGAACTATTTAGGGAAGAAGCAGGCAGCTGGTATTCTATCTGTAATGGAGTGGCCAGCACAGTCACCAGATCTCAACCCCATTGAGCTGTTGTGGGAGCAGCTTGACCGTATGGTAAGCAAAAAGTGCCCATCAAGCCAAACCAACTTGTGGGAGGGGCTTCTGGAAGCATGGGGTGAAATTTCTCCAGAATACCTCAGCAAATTAACTGCTAGAATGCCAAAGGTCTGCAAGCTGTAATTGCTGCAAAGGGGGCATTCTTTGACGAAAGCAAAGTTTGAAGGAGAAAATTATTATTTCAAATAAAAATCTTTTTTTCGAACTTTGTCAATGTCTGGACTAGATTTTCAATTCATTTGGCAACTCATTTGGTTAATAAAAGTATGAGTTTTCATGGAAAAGACAAAATTGTCTGGTTGAACCTAAACTTTTGAACGATAGTGTATATGGTACCGATGTACACAGGAGAAATTGTGCAACAAATTGTATAATCCGTTTTCTCATGTTACCCTTGGGAAAATGAAAAAAATGAGACTAAAGCAACATTTTTGTGGGAAAATTGATGTTTTCATCTTCACGCCTCAACGTTATAAAATTCTGCGAAGCACCTGCGGGTTCAAGGTGCTCACCCCACCTATATGCAAATTCCTTGAAGGGTGTAGTTTCCAATATGGAGTCACTTGTGGGGAGGTTTCCACTGTTTCCACCTCAGGGGCTCTGTAAATGCAACATGGTGTCCGCTATCTATTCCAGCTAATTTTGCTCTTCAAAAGTAAAATGGTACTCTTTCTTTCGGAGATTTGTCGTGTGCCCAAACAGTACGTTTCTACCACATATAGGGTATCTATATAAACATATCAGAACTGATTATATACAGTATTATGACCATATTCATAAGGAATACTCTTAAAAGAGCTATATGAAATACATATATAGCTCATACATAGCAAAAATGTTTGCCATAATAAATATGAAAAAAATTTATATCTTTATTCATAATTCAATACAAAACAGGCAAACAAGTGCACATAATAAAACACCAAAAATACTGGACAGATCAGATAAGCAATGATGCAAACTAGCAGGGGCAGGCAATTCGTAACATGAGAACACTCAAAATGGACAATACATACACCAAATTTAAATTATTGAGTCATACAGATACACATGTGTGTGTATAATGGAGTGCCCTCATGAAAAGCGTATATATATAAAATGCCAAAAGTACATATATATCGAAGATAAGTACTTCTTACCCCCAAAGAAGCAGCAGCGAAACGCGCGTTGGGATATCTGCGCAGTGGTACTGGCATTCTATGGGTAAGAAGTACTTATCTTCGATATATATGCACTTTTGGCATTTTATTGTTGGCTCTTAAAGGGAACCTGTCACCTGAATTTGTCAGGTCCTTTTTTGGGTCATATGGGCGGTGTTTTCGGGTCTTTTATTAACCCCTTTCTTTCCCGCTGGCCGCACGTTGGTTGAGAAATTGACTTGACGTTGATTTGCTTGCCTCCCTAGTTAACGTGTGCGCAAAGCAATCTTGCCGCGCTCACGCGCAGTATGCTTTGCCCAACTTCGGGCAAAGCCAAAAACCATTAGTGCGCATGCGCCGGCGCACTAAGTCCTGGAACACAGCGAAATACTTCCGGGACATAGTGCGCCGGTGCATGCACACAAATGGTTTTCGGCTTTGCCCGCAGTTGGGCAAAGCATACTGCGCGTGCGCAAGGCAAGATTGCTTTGCGCACGCGTTAACTAGGGAGGAAAGCGAATCAACGTCAAGTCAATTTCACGACCAGCGTGCGGCCAGCGGGAAAGAAAGGGGTTAATAAAAGACCCAAAAACACCGCCCATATGACCCAAAAAATGACCCACAAAATTCAGGTGACAGATTCCCTTTAAGGTGTGTGCCATACTACAGTGCCTTGCGAAAGTATTCGGCTCCCTGGAACTTTTCAACCTTTTCCCACTTATCATGCTTCAAACATAAAGATACCAAATGTAAATTTTTGGTGAAGAATCAACAACAAGTGGAACACAATTGTGAAGTTGAACGAAATTTATTGGTTATTTTAAATTTTTGTGGAAATTCAAAAACTTAAAAGAGGGACGTGCAATATTATTTGGCCCCTTTACTTTCAGTGCAGCAAACTCTCTCCAGAAGTTCATTGTGGATCTCTGAATGATCCAATGTTGTCCAAAATGCTTAATGATGATAAATATAATCCACCTGTGTGTAATCAAGTCTCTGTATAAATGCACCTGCTCTGTTATAGTCTCAGGGTTCTGTTTGAAGCAATCGGCGGCGGAGTGATACAATGCGGAGGATTATCTCCGTCATTGTATAACCGGAGCCCCTTAGCTAATGTGACAGCTCTCCACGGGAGATCGTCGTGGGACAATTGTATTTATTGGATTACATCGTACACACTGAGTATATTGTTGGTTTATTGTTTACATTTTTTTTCAGGTGAGTGAGGGCTTCGGGGATTAGGTGTAGATGGTGAGTATGAACTATATATGTACTGTATGTGTTGCTGTTTTTTTTACATTCAACACATTAGCCGGATGAAGGGACTACTACTGTCCCATCATTGGCTAATGTGTAAATCACTGTCACTTTAGCAGGCATAGCTGAATGGGACTTGTAGTCCCATCGGACTATGCCTGCACACACACACACTCACACACACACACACACACACACACACACACACACATACACACTGGCACAGCCCCGGCAGACCCCCACACAGCCCCGCAGACTCCTGGACTGCCCACAGACCCACCCACAGCCCCGGCAGACCCCCGCACAGCCCCGCAGACCCCAGTACTGCCCACAGACCCCTAGACAGCCCCAGCAGACCCCCGCACAGCCCCGCAGACCCCCGGACAGCCCACAGACCCCCACACAGCCCCAGCAGACCCCCGCAGACCCCAGGACTTGTCCACAGACCCCCAGACAGCCCCAGCAGACCCCCGTACAGCCTCGGCAGACCCACACACAGCCCCGGCAGACCCGCGCACAGCACCGCAGACCCCAGGACTGCCCACAGACCCTCGGACAGCACGCAGACCCCCACACAGCCCCAGCAGACCCCGGACAGCCCGCAGACCCCCGGACAGCCCGCAGACCCCCGGACAGCCCGCAGACCCCTGGACAGCCCCGCAGACCCCCCACACAGCCCTGGCTGACCCAGAACAGCCCCGGCAGACCCCTGCACAGCCCCGCAGAACTCCGGACAGCCCGAAGACCCCTGGAAGACCCTCAGACAGACCCCCGGACAGCACGCAGACCCCCCGCACAGCCCTGGCTGACCCCAGCACAGCCCCGGCAGACCCCCGCACAGCCCCGCAGACCCCTGGAAAGCCCACAGACCCCTGGACAGCCCCGCAGACCCCCCACACAGCCCTTGCAGACCCCCACACAGCCCCGGCAGACCCCCGCACAGCCCCGGCAGATCCCCACACAGCCCCACAGACCCCACCCCTGCAAGCCTTGGCAGACCCCTGGACAGCCCCAAAAGACCCCCGCACAGCCCCGCAGACCCCCGCACAGCCCACAGACCCCCACACAGACCCCGGGACAGCCCGCAGACCCCCGGACAGCCCGCAGACCCCCAGACAGCCCTGCAGACCCCCCACACAGCCCTGGCAGACCCCAGCACAGCCCCGGCAGATGCCCGCACAGCCCCGCAGACCTCCGGACAGCCCAAAGACCCCCGGACAGCCCCGGAAGACCCTCGGACAGCCCCGCAGACCCCTGGACAGCCCACAAACCCCCGCACAGCCCCAGCAGACCCCCCACACAGCCCCAGCATACCCCTGCACAGCCCCAGTAGACCCTGCACAGCCCCGCAGACCCCCAGACAGCTCGCAGACCCCGCACAGCCCCGCAGACCCCATCCCAGCACAGCCTTGGCAGACCCCTGGACAGCCCCAAAAGTCCCCCGCACAGCCCCGCAGACCCCCGCACAGCCCACAGACCCCCGCACAGACCCCTGGACAGCCCGCAGACCCCCAGACAGCCCCACAAACCCCCCACACAGCCCCGGCAGACCCCCTCACAGCTCCGGCAGACCCTGGCACAGGCCTTTTAGAGACAATTTCATTTACAACTTTCTTAACTGTTCACAATAACGGTAATATTGACTAGGGCTGCCCAAACGTTTACATGCCACTGTATCTTATTTAAGGGCATAAAAATAAAAAGTTTCAAATTGAGAAATTTTCAAATTTGTTGTCAAATTTTCATAAATAAATGCAAATCATATCTACCAAAATTTACCACTAACATAAATGTACAATGTGTTATGAAAATACAATCTCAGACTCGCTTTGATATGTTGAAGCATTCCAGAGTTATTACCTCATAAAGTGACACTAGTCAATTTGGCCTGGTTATGAAGGTGAAAACATGCTCGGGATGAATGGGTTATGGGTGATTTTAATTCTTCTTTTATCTTGAGCCTATTTTGAAGTCTATTTTCTAGCTGATCCTCTGTTCTTCTCTGTTCACCATTGAGAGTATAGTTTTATACAGATGTTTGTAGCTGATTCATTATTTGCAGCAATTTAAAAAGTCACACTTTTTTTTGCAGTTCAGTTTTCCCCTGCACTGAGGTTTTTTTTTTCTTCGAGTCATATGTGGCTTTGTAATGGTTTAAACACTCTATATAGGCACAAAAAAAGATAAAAGAAAAAAATTAAGGGTATTTTTCATTGTGAACTTTTTTTAAGAATTTGGTTCTAATATAAAAAAAATAATGAAAAATGAGCACAAATGATGAATCCAACCCTAAGTGTTGTGATGAAGTAATAGCAAAAGAAATTGTTATGTATTAACAGAATTTTTGTCATTTGAAGGAGTTGTCCGCCATTTAGTTTTTAATTTTCATTTTCCAAAACCAATTCATGCTCTAAAATAAAAAATAAAACCTCATCTAAACAATCCTATACCACTTGTCTGCCAGTGCTGCCCACTACCCAAGCAGAAGTTCCATACTCTTCCAACTGGAAAAAGAAGCATGTTGATTGTGAGTGGGACTCGAACAGTAGTTACAGGATCGGTAAGGTGAAAAAAAATAATTTCTTTTTTTCATTTTTCATTTTTCAGTATGCTATGCTTAATGGTAAACAACCTCTTCAAAGGTGTTTTCTGCTATGAGATAATTCAGTTGGAGATGCCATGATGGTCAGTTGATCCACGCAGATTTGACTCTAAGCATACAGATGATTTTGCTGGGGGAAGTCTAGGTAAGGCAACCATTAACAGCTATTAAGATGTATGGACAACCACGTAATATAGTGAAACAGTTGTTACTGAGATGCTCTCCTTAATAGGAATCCATCATCAGGATTTACCCCTATAACTGTTAGAAGCAATGTATCAACCTCTTAACAATATACATGGACTTTTCCAAGACTGCTGCCATTCATTCCTAAACATCACTGTTATGACGCTAACCTTAGCATGATTGACATTGTGTGCCGGGAAAGTGCAAGGAAGAGACGAGAGGTGACTGTTGTATAAAAGATCCAACAGTGTGTTATGGTTTTTTTTGTAAATGAAAACCACAATGTGAACATAGCTTTTGTGAATGACTTTTACAAGCATGTGACATATATAGTGCATACTGTATGCTTACATAAGCATTTGCTCTATCATAAACTGCGTTATCAGAGACATTCTTTGGCTGTAAACAAAATTCAAAGTGCTAATATCATGATTCCATTTTAACACAACTCACCGTTTTTAGGATAGGTTACAATCAATAAATCATCTTCTCTTGCTTCAAAAGTTTCCAATGCTTGAAATGTCTCCAAGCTACATAGAATTCTAGGATATAATGTGCCCTTATAAGAAATCAGCAAATCTTCAGCTGATGTTTTGCTAGTTGAATGCATCATTTCCAGCAACATTGCACGATCATGTTGACCTGATTGCTTACAATCACTCATCTTCTACTATTGTGATCCTGACCAGAAATGTCCACTCTCTTCTGATGCATCTGGCTTATGTAGACAACGGTAATATGTACATAATAGGGAATAAGAAATGCCAAAAATGTTCAAATCATTTGCCAATGTGAGTGTAACATGATATTCCAGGGAAACAGCTACCAATTGTATAAGTATTATCCCTGTAATAAATACTAAAGCATGGTAATAATAGATTTGGAGGCGAATCAGGCGATTTATTTTTATTGTTCATTTGCTTCACAAATAATAATTAAATAGTCTTTATAAAAAGATTCCTACCATTTTGATGAAGCAAACTCTGTGTAACTCCCATATATAGTAGGCTCTGGTGCTGCTTCTAAGGGCACAGTCATACTTTATAACACAGACAATGATCGCATCGCAGTGCATGGACTGGCCAGCGACTCTCTTGACTAGTGTTGAGCGATACCTTCCGATATTTGAAAGTATCGGTATCGGATTGGATCGGCCGATATCCCAAAAATATCGGATATCGCCAATACCGATACCCGATACCAATACAAGTCAATGGGACACAAATATTGGAAGTGATCCTGGATGGTTTCCAGGGTCTGAAGGAGAGGAAACTCTCCTTCAGGCCCTGGGATCCATATTCATGTAAAAAATAAAGAATAAAAATAAAAAATATGGATATACTCACCCTCGGACGAGCCCTGGCTGTCACCGCTGCAAGCGTCTGCCTCCGTTCCTAAGAATGCAGAGAGTGAAGGACCTTCGATGACGTCGCGGTCACGTGAGCGGTCACATGAGCGGTCACGCGACCAATCACAAGACCGCGATGTCATCGCAGGTCCTACACTCACTGCATTCTTAGGAACGGAGGCTGCCGGTTGCACCGCTGAGGTCCAGGGTCCGGGGGGTGAGTATATCCATATTTTTTATTTTTATTCTTTATTTTTTACATGAATATGGATCCTAGGGCCTGAAGGAGAGTCTCCTCTCCTCCAGACCCTGGGAATCATACGCACCGCACACGCCTGGGAAGTTATAGGAACTTCCGATTCCGATATCACAAAAATATCAGAACTCGGTATTGGAATTCCGATACAGCGAATATCGGCCGATACCCGATATTTGCAGTATCGGAATGCTCAACACTACTCTTGACCTGAGCTTGACAGATTGTATATCCATGCAACTGTCACACTGGGGTCAGGACAGCTGCCAGCCAGTCTAAGCATTGTGTCATGCCCTCAGCCACAGGTCCGGTCTCTGCTGCGCAGGGAGACCAGCGCCTATCACACAGTCTTACTCACCCTGTCTGTGGCTCCAGACGATCAGCGGCTCCTTTCTCTGCTAAGAACCTGCATCCTCTTGGCAGGTCTCCTGGAAATGCTCTTAGGAGCAACGCCCCACTTCCTGCACATACTTGAAACAGTAGGGCACCTGTTCCCCATTAGGGCTGTTTGTGCTATGATGCGCTGTGCATAAAAAGCATCCTCCCCTTAAGGGAGGTGCCTGGGCAACGTGTTCATTCTCTGGGATTGTTGCCTCAGCTTCGGGCCACGCTCTGCTGTACTCTGCAGTATACTTACATTTCTATTTTCACGGAGTCCTCTTCTGGTGATTCCTATCCTGGATCCCTCTGGTCTCTCCGATTCCCACTCCAAGTTGACATGCGTCTCCTCATGGAACCCTCCAGATCCTGCTACCGGCAGGATCAACCTTTCTGGATTTCATAGAGCTTCCGGGATTCTCTCCACCAGCAGAACCAAGTATTCCACAGTGTTTCTAGTCTGTCAATACGGGTCGTCCTCTGGTCCTGGATTCGCGGCATTCAGACCACATGGTGTTGTGATGGGGGAATCCCTGTATAGGGGTACACCTTGCCCGCTGCTCCACTACGTGGTACAGTGTCGTGATCCAGAGGTTCTTTCCCTCTGACACCTTTTTCCTTTTTGTTTAACCTTGTTAATAAATATCTTTTGGTTTATGAGGTCCACTCTCCTGTCTTTTGAGTATCGGGTATACAACCGCCACTGCACCATCAGTGGTCTAGTGAGTCCACTCTCCTTTGTCTCGCCCTGTGGATGTAACCGTTTCTCCAGGCCATGGACTCCGCTGATACCCGATTCTCAGTCCAGAGAGAGCTAGCTGCGCTCTGTCAGAGCCAAGATCAGCTAGTTGCCTTTATGCAAACTCTGGATACCTGCTTGTCTACTCTACAGGCTGCCGAGCCCACCAACGTGACCCAGCTAGCAGAGCTCCATCTGGAATTCAACCGCCAACATGAAACGCAGACCCGCTTGTTTGACTACATGACCTCCGTGGATGACCGGTTAACTAAGGTACAGAATGCAAGGGTTGTGCCCACTATGAAACCCTGTCCTCGTCTCTGCAAGCCTCCTCGTTACTATGGTGACCCCAAGTTGTGCAGAGGATTTCTCTACCAATTCTTGCTGCATTTTCATTTTTTGCCTCAGCATTTTCTGACTGACATGGCCAAGGTGGCTTTCCTTGCCTCTCATCTGGAAGGAGAGGCTTTAGCTTGGTTCAACCCCATAATGGAGCGGAATGATCCCATCCTGTCTGATCTGCAGGTTTTTATAGACACATTCCGCAAGATATTTGAGCCTGGTCGTGCCACATCTGCCATGGAGTCTCTCTTCAATTTGCAACAGGGCTCTCTCTCTGTCGGTCAGTATGCCATCCATTTCCGCACCCTGGCTTCGGAGCTCTAGTGGACCAATGAGCCCCTGGTTGGAGCCTTCCGGCCAGGGTTATCTGGAAGGATCAAGGGTGAATTGGCAGGCAGGAACCTACCTGAGACCCTGGATGATCTCATATCCCTCACCATTTGGATTGACCTGCATCTTCAGCAGCGCTCCAGAGAGAGGCTTCTCGAGAAGCAATTCCCTCATCCAGCGTCTTCTTCACCAAAACCTCGGTTTCCTCCTTGTCCCGCTCTGGTCTCTGAGGATGAATCCATGGAGCTTGACGGCGTAAAGGTGAAGAGGAATCAGCAGGAGAAGATTCCCACTAGGAATCCATATTGCTATGGTGGACGCTCCGCTTCCGGTCAATACAGTGGAACTGAGAGGCCGGAAGAATTCTTCCACCTAGGACAGGTAAAGGAGGCCTCCCTAGGTGAGAATGATTCCTCTCTCCCGTTAACCATATCCATACAGGTGATCTTCGGGAAGGTGCATTTCTCCGAGATGGCCTATCTGGACTCTGGGTCTGGTGGAAATTTCATCCAGCAAGCTTTGGCCAGGCGGTTCGGGATTCCAATCGTTCCACTGCAGCGGTCCCGCAAATTGTCTCTGTAGATGGTAGACCCCTGAAAGATGCCATTCTCTGTATCACCGAAGAGGTGGAGCTTCTAATTGGAGCACTCCCCAGGGAGAAAATTACCTTCTATGTGTTACTGAATCTTTCGCTGGCATTCCTACTAGGTCTTCCGTGGCTGCGCCTTCATGAACCTGTCCTGGATTGGCAGTCTGGAGATGTCCTTCGATGGGGTCAGTCTTGTCACGAACACTACCTCAAACCAATATGGCCTGGTTCTACCCCGAAGTCCCCTGCAACTTTACCCAGGTTACCTTCTGCCTACTGGTCCTTCACAGATGTATTCAACAGGAGGGAAGCCGAGACACTTCCGCCTCAGAGGCCTTATGATTGCCCCATCGATCTAATCCCTGGATCTACTCCACCTCGAGGTAGGATCTACCTTCTTTCTCCCACTGAGACTCAAGCCATGTCCGATTACATCAAGGGGAATTTGGCTAGAGGGTTTATCCAGAAGTCCTCCTCCCCAGCTGGAGCTGGGATCCTCTTCGTCAAGAAGAAAGATGGGTCTCTTCGCCCGTGCTTTGACTACCGTGGTCTCAACCTAATAACGGTAAAGAACAGATACCCTCTTCCCTTAATTCCAGAGCTCTTTGATCGGCTTCAAGGTTCCAGGATTTTCACCAAGTTGAATCTCCGTGGGGCTTACAACCCCATCAGGATACGATCTGGGGATGAGTGGAAAACCGCCATCAGCACGCGAGATGGTCACTACGAATATCGGGTCACGCCTTTCGGGTTAAGCAATACGCCCGCCGTCTTTCAGGAGTTTGTGAATGACGTATTCTGTGATCTGCTCTATGTTTGTGTGGTGGTGTATCTGGATGACATCCTGGTGTTTTCTCCCGACTTACCTACTCACAGGAGGAATGTTCGTCTCGTTCTTCAAAGATTGAGGGAGAATCATCTCTCCATGCAAAGTTTGAGAAATGTCTGTTGGAACGGAGGTCTTTACCCTTTCTTGGCTATATTATTTCTGATACTGGTCTTGAGATGGATCCAGAGAAGGTCTCTGCCCTGTTTAAGTGGCATCGACCTGAGGGAATCAAGGCCATTCAGCAGTTCCTAGGATTTACCAACTACTATCGGCAATTCATCCCCCACTTTCTCCTCTCTGGTAAGACCACTCTCCGCCCTGACTTGCAAAGGTGCCAAACCTAAGGATTGAACTCCTGAGGCCAAATCAGCTTTCAACCCCCTTAAACAAGCCATCTCAACCGCCCCAGCTCTTCATAGGCCTATAATCAATAAACAGTTTTTCCTTGAAGTGGACGCTTTGCCATTCGGAGCCGGAGCAGTCCTTACACAAAAACTGCCTACCGGTAAGATGGTGACCTGTGGTTTCTTCTCCAAGTCATTATCACCCTCTGAACGTTACTACTCACTTGGCAATAGAGTTACTGGCAATTAAGCTAACCTTAGAAGAATGGCGATATCTGCTTGAAGGCACAGTTCATGCAGTCATCATTTACACTGATCATAAGAATCTGTCCTATCTTCAGTCTGCTCAAAGACTCAATCCTCGCCCGGCTCGTTGGTCATTAATCTTTGCTCAGTTCAATTTCTCTCTCCATTTCCGTCCTGCAGAGAAAAATATCAAAGCTGATGCGCTTTACAGGTCCTTCTTGTCAGACGACCTCGAAGAGGAGCCTCAGCATATAATTGAACTGTCCAAGATGATCACGGTGGCTCCAGTCAAGCTGTCACAGCTCCCTCCCGGTAAGACACTTGTAACTGAAAGAGACTAGAAGCGAGTTCTATGCTGGGGTCATTCTTCTAAGTTTGACGGACATACCGGTCAAAAGAAGACGTTACAACAAATATCTCAACACTACTAGTGGTCCGCCTTGCGCCAAGATATTCTGAACTTTGTTGCACCCTGTCCCTCCCCTAATAAAACACCCAAGAAACTGCCAGCCGGTCACCTCCTCCCACTCCTGATTCCGTCTGCTCCTTGGCAACACATTGATATGGACTTTATTACAGATCTGCCAGCATCATCCGGTTGTACAGTAATCTGGTTTGTTGTGGACCGGTTCTCCAAGATGGGACATTTCACTCCACTGTCTGGTCTTCCTTCTGCTCCTAAACTAGCAGAGCTTTTCATTCAGCATGTCCTTCGGCTTCACGGACTTCCACTCCACATTGTCTCCCACAGAGGAGTTCAATTTATCTCCCGGTTCTGGTGGTCCCTCTGTAAACTGTTGGATGTCACCCTGGACTTCTCCTCGGCCTATCACCCACAATCTAACGGCCAAGTGAAGAGAGTGAATCAAGTCCTCACCAACTATCTGCGACACTTCGTGAATGGTCACCACAGCGACTGGGCCGACCTGCTGTCGTGGGCTGAGTTTTCCTACAACAATAATGTTGGTGAGTCCTCAATTAACTCCCCATTTTTCATTGTTTATGGACAGCATCCTAGGATCCCAACTCCACTGCCTCTTGCTTCCGGCAATCCTGCAGCTGAGTCCCTGGCCAAGGACTTCACAACGGTCTGGAATGAGACCTGGACCTCACTGGAGCAGGCATCGGTTCAAACCAAGTAACATGCGGATAAGAGACGTCTGGATCCTCCACCTTTCCAATCCGGAGATAAGGTATGGCTGTCTTTCAGGCACATCCGTCTTAAGGTCCCTTCTTATAAGCGGGCTCCTCGTTTCATCGGTCACTTTCAAGTATTCCACCGGATCAATGATGTGTGCTATCGTTTGAAATTGCCTGCCTCCTTATGGATCCATAACTCCTTCCATGTATCCCTGCTGAAGCCAGTTGTTCTCAGTCGCTTCACCCAGGATCCAGGTAATTTTCCTTTTCCTGTCAGTTCCGAGGACATCTGTGAAGTGAAGGACATCCTGGCCATGAGGAAAAGAGGGAGCAGGTCACTCATTCTGGTGGACTGGAAGGGATACGGCCCTGAAGAGAGATCCTGGGAGTCTGAGGAGAACATTAATGCCCCAGTTCTTAGAAAGTTCCTGGCAGGCTTGAAGAAGGGGAGGCGTAAAGGGGGGGTACTGTCATGCCCTCAGCCGCAGGTCCGGTCTCCGCTGCGCAGGGAGACCGGCGCCTATCACACAGTCTCACTCACCCTGTCTGTGGCTCCAGATGATCAGCAGCTCCTTTCTCTGCTAAGAACCTGCATCCTCTTGACAGGTCTCCTGGAAATGCTCTTAGGAGCCGCGCCCCGCTTCCTGCACATACTTGCAAGCATTCTTTCCTTAAGGGAGGTGCCTGGGAAACGTGTTCATTCTCTGGGATTGTTGCCTCAGCTTCAGGCCACGCTCTGCACTATACTTACATTTCTATTTTCACGGAGTCCTCTTCTGGCGATTCCTATCCTGGATCCCTCTGGTCTCTCCGGTTCCCACTCCAAGTTGACTTGCCTCTCCTCACGGAACCCTCCAGATCCTGCTACCGGCGGGATCAACCTTTCAGGATTTCATAGAGCTTCCGGGATTCTCTCCACCAGCAGAGCCAAGTATTCCACAGTGTTTCTAGTCTGTCAATATGGGTTGTCCTCTGGTCCTGGATTCGTGGCATTCAGACCACCTGGTGTTCTGACGGGGGAATCCCTGTATAGGGGTAGACCTTGCCCCGTGCTCCACTACGTGGTACAGTGTCGTGATCCAGAGGTTCTTTCCCTCTGACATCTTTTTCCCTTTTTGTTTAACCTTGTTAATAAATATCTTTTGGTTTATGAGATACACTTTCCTGTCTTTTGAGCATCGGGTACGCAGCCGCCACTGCACCATCAGTGGTCTAGTGAGTCCACTATACTTTGTCTCGCCCTGTGGGCATAACACATTGCAATGTGATAGTTGATCATGTTATACGGCCATCTGGCTGCTCTCTAATATAGCTCGTTCAGCACATTTCTCCTGGTGTGTTACATCTCTATTCTTACTGTTATTTCTCCAAGAATTGTTTTAATAAATCAACAACTGGGTTCTACCAAAAGGCGTGTTCCTATTCATTCTAATTCACAATTTGCTGATGGCAACTAGACCCTAACTAAAGATTTTTAATTAAAATATAACTTTTATTACTAATTTTAAATTATATCACAAGGAATAAAGTAATTCACTGACTATTGTTTAGGGAAAGCGTTATTATTTCCCTATATGTAAAGCATAGTATAGGACCGCAATTCAATGTTGTCCATTTAAATAATATCCATTTAAGAGTGACACTGGACCACTGCTTAGTAAATGTTACCAATATAGACAGTCTGCTCTATACATTAACCAGCTGTCTTCCCGACATGTTTCGCCATTGCTGGCTTCTTCAGGTAATGAGGCTGCAAAAGCCCATTATGTGTAACCTTATGGCTTATATAAGTTTGGTTCATGATGTCATTAGAGTGATCCTATCGGCAAGATTTACACTTTGGCCAATCCACATAGGTATGATAGATTCATAAGATCACTTAGATACAGGTACAGGTACAGGTATAGGTACAGTTGCTTCTCACAAAATTTACCATTACCAATAATACTATCATGAATTCTAATTAATCAAATTAAACTCATTATGAATGATATTCAATTTTTGTGACACTTCCATTTAATAACTAAATGATTAACTCTTTCTTTTGTAAGTTCAAGGCACCATAATTCATTTAAATTAATATTTATAACTCTTCATCAATTTATTATATTGAAAAGCAGAAATTTTGACATAAAAAATGGGGTACTGCACTAACAGTTAATTGACACATTTAAAGAAACTCTGTATAGGTGAAAACCCTCAATGAGACCTACATGGCTTTGTGACTGCAGTCGGTATAATCATCTAGCCTCCTCTTTCTTGTCTATATTTCCCCCTCGGATCACTAAAGTTAAATGTCTAATTCCCCAGAATTTTATATTGAGTGGGTTGGATGCATGTTTTGTCCTCATATGGAGTGATAACGGAGTATCAACTCCTGTGTTGATTGTGGTAATATGTTTAGAAATACTCCAGCAAAATTCTTGAACCGTCTTACCCACATATACGTAGTTTAGGACATGAGCGTTTTGCTACATACACTACTGCTTTGGTTTTGCAGGCAATCTTATCTTTAATAGTAAACTTATGATCATCAAAAGGATTGTGGAATTCTCTGATACTGTCTGTCTCTCGCAAAGTCGGTCGTCTCTCTGATATTCTCGATTGTGCAAAATGGCTATGTACTAATTGTTCTTGTAAGCTGGGGCCTTTTCGATATGCCACCGAAGTGTAGGGAGGAATCACTTTCCTCATTTCAGGGTCTGCCTGCAGTATAGGCCTGTATCTGCGCAGTATATTCATGACTCCAATGTTTTGGCCATCGAAAGTCCCTATAAATCTAATCTGGGAATTTTCTTTTTCTTTTACTCCTGGTCTCAGAAAACTGTCTTTCTCCATTGATTTTGCCCTATTAAAGGCTTTATGTAGAACTTTTGGGGGGTAACCTCTTGCTACAAATCTATTTAAGAGATTATTGCTTTCCCTCCCAAAGCTTTTATTGTCTGAGCAAACTCTTCGGCCCCTCAAGTATTGTCCCATTGGTATGCCCGAGAGGCCTGTAATTGACATTATAGGTAGACCACAACTATGAGAATCAAAATAAGAAAACAAATCCAGAAAATCACCTTGTCTGATTTGGCAAGATTTATTTTGCAAATTATGGAGGAAAGTAAGTATTTGGTCACCTAAAAACATGCAAGATTTCTGTCTCTCACAGACCCATAACTTCTTCTTTAAGAGGCTCCTCTGTCCTTCACTCATTACCTGTAGTAATGGCACCTGTTTGAACTTTTTATCAGTATAAGGCCGGGGTCAGACCTGACGTATAAAAATACAGTCAGTTTTCTTATGGCCGAGATACACAGAAAAGTTCCTGAACAGTGATCCGTATTCAATGCGAGGATGCGATTTTTTTCTCCCAAAAGTATCCGTGTGTCATCTGTATGGCATCTGTATGGCGAGATTTTCTCACTGGCTGGCAAAATGGACATATAATGGATCCATGGGCTCAAATATTCATGAAAACATATACAGTCTCTCTCTCTCTCTCTCTCTCTATACTGTGTGTGTGTGTGTATATATATATATATATATATATATATATATATATATATATATATATATATATATATATATATATATATATATATATAATGTCAGTGAGACACATATAGAGATATATCTAATATATAAAGCTGAATGTATGTATGTGTGTATGTGTGTATGTCCGGGATTGGCATCTGAACTGTCGCAGCTACAGCCACAAAATTTTGCACAGTCACACGTCTGGACCCCGAGAGCGTCATAGGCTATGTTGTGAGGTGAAATTTTAACCCCGCGCTTTCCAATTCACCAAACAATTTTGCCCCTATCTACATAATGGGGAAAAAGTGAAAGGAAAAGTGTTGGAGGCGTCGCAGCTACAGGCACAAAATTTTGCACAGTCACACGTCTGGACCCCGAGAGCGTCAAAGCTATGTTGTGAGGTGAAATTTTAACCCCGCGCTTTCCAATTCACCAAACAATTTTGCCCCTATCTACATAATGGGGAAAAAGTGAAAGGAAAAGTGTTGGAGGCAAATTAACAGCTGCCAGATGTGAACAAGGGGGACTTAAAGAATGAGAGCGATGGCGCCAAAGAGTATATACTGTACAGTTGCTAAGGTGGGGCCCCGACATGGGATAATCACCACACCACCACGGGGATATGAACACACACACAAAATGCGCCACACACTACCACGTGCTCGAACACATATACCACCCTCAGCGCACATTTCACCACACATACACCAACCTCGCCACATAAAAGTCGAAACACAAAAGTCGCCGCTCAAAACTCGCCACGCGCAAAACTCTCCACATGCAAAACTCGCCACACGTGCAAAACTCACGTCATGGAAAACTCGCCACACGTAAAACTTGAACACGCGGAAAAATTTGCCACATGCACAAAAGTTGTAACACATGCAAAAGTTGCCTCACACAAAACTTGCACATACTCAAAAGGCACCACACATAAAACTCGCCATGCGCAAAACTCGCCATGCGCAAAACTTGCTGCACACAACTTGCTACACTAACCTGTCACATGCAACTCGACACACAAAAAGTTGCTACACGCATGTCGCCACACAAAAATCATCTCACAAAAGTCGCTACATGCATGTCGCCACACGCAACTCAACACACACAACTTGACACACGAAACTCGCCTTAAAACACACACAAGTCTTGTATTATCCTTCAAAAATAAAAATCTGATTAATAAGCAGACAAACTACAAGAGCAACAAATGTACCATATAGGAACCTGGCAGCTGTCAGTCACATGACCTGTCTATTATGTGTATGTGTGAGCTAATATATACTGCCAGGGGGTGGGCTTACTGTAGGCTGGGGATTTATCAGGCTGCCAATTTAGCT
The DNA here is from genome assembly GCF_051348905.1 of Ranitomeya variabilis. Classification (NCBI taxonomy): domain Eukaryota; kingdom Metazoa; phylum Chordata; class Amphibia; order Anura; family Dendrobatidae; genus Ranitomeya; species Ranitomeya variabilis. Next base: position 146,408,713 of record NC_135233.1, on the reverse strand, counting down.
TACAAATACTGAGGTAAAAATACTGACCAAATAAGGTGTGAACGAGGTCTAATACAGGAGGAGATGACATACAGATATATACTATTTACAGGGGAGATGACACACAGGTATATACTATATACAGGAGGAGATGACACACAGATATATACTATATACAGGAGAGATAACACACAGGTATATAATATATAGAGGAGGAGATGACATACAGGTACATACTACATACAGGAGGAGATGACATACAGGTATATACTATATACAGGAGGAGATGACACACAGGTATATACTATATACAGGAGCAGATTACCTACAAGTATATAGTATATACAGGAGGAGATGACATACAGGTATATGCTATGTATAGGAGGAGATGACATACAGGTATATACTATATACAGGAGGAGATGACATACAGATATATACTATATATAGGTGAGATGACACACAGGTATATACTATATACAGGAGGAGATTACATACAGGTATATACTATATATAGGAGGAGATGACATACAGGTATATACTATATACAGGGGAGATGACACACAGCAGGTATATACTATATACAGGGGAGATGACATACAGGTATATACTATATACAGGAGATGACATACAGGTTTATACTATATATAAGGGAGATGACAAACATGCATATACTGAGGTGAAAATGAGAGGTGTGAGATGAAAATGAAAAGGTGTGAGTGCAAAATGAGAGGAGTGAGGGAAAATAGTGAAGTGATCGGAAAATGACAGATGTGAGGTCGAAATGACAAGTGTTAGGGGGGAATGAGAGGAGTGAGGGGGAAAATAAGAGGAGTGAGGGGGAAAATGAGAGGTGTGAGGGAGAAAATGAGAGATGTGAGGGGGAAAAAGAAAGATGTGATGGGGAAAATGAGAGGCGTGATGGGAAAATAAGAGAAGTGAGGTGCTATAACTAACCACAGATATTTACTATGCCCAGGCAATGCCGAGCTCTTCAGCTAGTATATATATATATATATATATATATATATATATATATATATATATATATATATATACATATATATATATTTAACCCCTTCATGACCCAGCCTATTTTGGCCTTAATGACCTTGCCGTTTTTGCAATTCTGACCAGTGTCCCTTTATGAGGTAATAACTCAGGAACGCTTCAACGGATCCTAGCGATTCTGAGACTGTTTTTTCGTGACATATTGGGCTTCATGTTAGTGGTAAATTTAGGTCGATAATTTCTGAGTTTATTTGTGAAAAAAACGGAAATTTGGCGAAAATTTTGAAAATTTCGCAATTTTCACATCTTGAATTTTTATTCTGTTAAACCAAAGAGTTATGTGACACAAAATAGTTAATAAATAACATTTCCCACATGTCTACCTCACATTTGAAGTCAGTTTGAGGGTTCTATATGGCTGAAAATACCCAAAAGTGACACCATTCTATAAACTGCACCCCTCAAGGTGCTCAAAACCACATTCAAGAAGTTTATTAACCCTTCAGGTGTTTCACAGCAGCAGAAGCAACATGGAAGTAAAAAATGAACATTTAACTTTTTAGTCACAAAAATGATCTTTTAGCAACAATTTTTTTATTTTCCCAAGGGTAAAATGAGAAACTGGATCACGAACATTGTTGTCCAATTTGTCCTGAGTACGCTGACACCTCATATGTGGGGGTAAACCACTGTTTGGGCGCACGGCAGGGCTCGGAAGGGAAGGAGTGCCATTTGACTTTTTGAATGAAAAATTGGCTCCAATCTTTAGCGGACACCATGTCGCGTTTGGAGAGCCCCCGTGTGCCTAAACATTGGAGCTCCCCCACAAGTGACCCCATTTTGGAAACTAGACCCCCCAAGGAACTTATCTAGAAGCATAGTGAGCACTTTAAACCCCCAGGTGCTTCACAAATTGATCCGTAAAAATGAAACAGTACTTTTTTTTCACAAAAAAATTATTTTAGCCTCAATTTTTTCATTTTCACATGGGCAACAGGATAAAATGGATCCTAAAATTTGTTGGGCAATTTCTCCTGAGTACGCCGATACCTAATATGTGGGGGTAAACCACTGTTTGGGAGCCCCTGTGTGCCTAAACATTGGAGCTCCCCTACAAGTGACCCCATTTTGGAAACTAGACCCCCCAAGGAACTTATCTAGATGCATAGTGAGCACTTATAACCCCCAGGTGCTTCACAGAAGTTTATAACGCAGAGCCGTGAAAATAAAAAATAATTTTTCTTTCCTCAAAAATGATTTTTAGCCCAGAATTTTTTATTTTCCCAAGGGTAATAGGAGAAATTGGACTCCAAATGTTGTTGTCCAGTTTGTCCTGAGTACGATGATACCCCATATGTGGGGGTAAACCACTGTTTGGGCACACGGCAGGGCTCGGAAGGGAAGGCATGCCATTTGGCTTTTTGAATGGAAAATTAGCTCCAATCATTAGCGGACACCATGTCGCGTTTAAAGAGCTCCTGTGTGCCTAAACATTGGAGCTCCCGCACAAGTGACCCCATTTTGGAAACTAGACCTCCCAAGGAACTAATGTAGATGTGTGGTGAGCACTTTGAACCCCCAAGTGCTTCACAGAAGTTTATAACGCAGAGCCATGAAAATAAAAAATAATTTTTCTTTTCTCAAAAATGATTTTTTAGCCCACAATTTTTTATTTTCCCAAGGGTAAAAGGAGAAATTGGACCCCAAAAGTTGTTGTCCAGTTTCTCCTGAGTACGCTCATACCCCATATGTGGGGGTAAACCACTGTTGGGCACATGCCGGGGTTCGGAAGGGAAGTAGTGACATTTTGAAATGCAGACTTTGATGGAATGCTCTGTGGGCGTCAGGTTGCGTTTGCAGAGCCCCTGATGTGCCTAAACAGTAGGAACTCCCCACAAGTGACTCCATTTTGGAAACTAGACCCCCAAGGGAACTTATCTAGATGTGTGATGAGCACTTTGAACCCCCAAGTGCTTCACAGAAGTTTATAACGCAGAGCCGTGAAAATAATAAATGTGTTTCCTTTCCTCAAACATATTTTTTTAGCCCAGAATATTTTATTTTTGCAAGGGTAACAGGAGAAATTTGACCCCAAAAGTTGTTGTCCAGTTTCTCCTGAGTACGCTGGTACCCCAAATGTGGGGGTAAACCACTGTTTGGGTGCACGTCGGGGCTTGGAAGGGAGGGAGCACCATTTGACTTTTTGAACGCAAGATTGGCTGGAATCAATGGTGGCGCCATGTTGCGTTTGGAGACCCCTGATGTGCCTAAACAGTGGAAACCCCTCAATTCTAACTTCAACACTAACCCCAACACACCCCTAATCCCAACTGTAGCTATAACCCTAATCACAACCCTAACCCCAACACACCCCTAACCACAACCCTAACCCCAACACACCCGTAACTTTAATTCCAACCCTAATCCTAACCCTAATCCCAACCCTAACCACAACTGTAACCCCAACACACCCCTATCCGTAACCCTAACCACAAGCCTAATCTTAACCCTATTTCCAACCCTAGCCCTAATTCCAACCCTAACCCTAAGGCTATGTGCCCACGTTGCGGATTCGTGTGAGATTCTTCCGCACAATTTTTGAAAAATCTGCAGGTAAAAGGCACTGCGTTTTACCTGCGGATTTACAGCAGATTTCCAGTGTTTTTTTGTGCGGATTTCACCTGCGGATTCCTATTGAGGAACAGGTGTAAAACGCTGCGGAATCCGCACAAAGAATTGACATGCTGCGGAAAATACAATGCAGCGTTTCAGCACGGAATTTTCCGCACCATGGGCACAGCGGATTTGGTTTTCCATAGGTGTACATGGTACTGTAAACCTGATGGAAAACTGCTACGAATTCGCAGCGGCCAATCCGCTGCGGATCCGCGGCCAATCCGCTGCGGATCCGCGGCGGATCCGCAGCCAAATCCGCACTGTGTGCACATGCCATAACCCTAACCCTACCCCTAACCCTACCCCTAACCCTAACCCTACCCCTAACCCTACCCCTAGTTCTAACCCTAACCCTAGTGGAAAAAGAAAAAAAAATATTTTCTTTATTTTATTATTGTCCCTACCTATGGGGGTGATAAAGGGGGGGGTTATTTATTATTTTTTTATTTTGATCGCTGTGATAGAACCTATCACAGCGATCAAAATGTACTTGTAACGAATCTGCCGGCCGGCAGATTCGGCGGGCGCATTGCACATGCGCCTGCCATTTTGGAAGATGGCGGCGCCCATGGAGAAGACGGATGCACACCGGGAGCCTCAGTAAGTATAAGGGGGGAGATCGGGGCACGGGGGGGCATCGGAGCACGGGGGGGTGGCATAGGTGCACGGGGGGAGTGGACAGGAGGACGTGGGAGCGGAGCACAAGACGGAGGGGAGCGGAGCACAGATCGGTGGCTTGGGCGGGCGAGCGGTGGGGTGGGGGGGTCACATAAGTGTTTCCAGCCATGGCCGATGATATTGCAGCATCGGCCATGGCTGGATTGTAATATTTCACCAGTTTTTTAGGTGAAATATTACAAATCGCTCTGATTGGCTGTTTCACTTTCAACAGCCAATCAGAGCGATCGTAGCCACGGGGGGGTGAAGCCACCCCCCCTGGGCTGAAGTACCACTCCCCCTGTCCCTGTAGATCGGGTGAAATTGGAGTTAACCCTTTCACCCGATCTGCAGGGACGCGATCATTCCATGACGCCACATAGGCGTCACAGGTCGGATTGGCACCGACTTTCATGACGCCTACGTGGCGTCAAAGGTCGGGAAGGGGTTAATACAGAGTTAGATAGCATAAAAGCCAGTAATTCAATTGCCGGCTTTTGCTAACTCCTTACCAAACCCGACAGGATATGAGACATTGTTTACATACAGTAAACCATTTCATATCCGTTAGATTTTTATATATCCCTCACTAATAATGTTATGAGTTTGTGTGTGCAAATTTTTGGAGCTCTAGGTGTTAAAATAAAGGGTTAAATCACGGAAAAAACTGGCGTGGGCTCCCTCGCAATTTTCTCCACCAGAGTGGGAAAGCCAATGACTGAGGGCAGATATTAATAGCCTAGAGAGGGACCATGGTTAAAAACATCTGCCCCCAGCCACCCCAGAAAAGGCACATCTGTAAGATGTGCCTATTCTGGCACTTAGCCACTCTCTTCCCACTCCCCTGTAGCGGTAGGATATGGGGTAATAAGAGATTAATGTCACCTTGCTATTGTAAGGTGACATTAAGCCTGGTTAATAATGGAGAGATGTCAATAAGACACCTATCCATTATTAATCCAATATTAGTAAAGGGTTAAAAATACACACACGCATTAAGAATAAAGTATTTTAATGAAATAAATAAACACTTGCGGTTTTATTATCTTTCTTGTATGCTCAATCCAACTGAAGACCCTCATTCTCCGGAAAAGGAAAAAAAAAAGCAACAATATCCCATACCTGTCCGCAGTACAGTCATGTCCCACAATGTAAATCCATCTGAAGAGGTTAAATACAGTTACAACCAGGAGCCTGCTAATGCAGCCACTCCCGGCTGTAAGAGACTGGAGAATGAATGAAATGAAGGTGACATAGCATCGGGGACTCGCGGTGCCGTCACCGAAGCTGTGCCCCCTGGTGGCATAAACTCATTTGAACTGTAGCATGAGAAAATATTCAGAAAAATTCCCACGCTACAGTTCACATGAGTTTATGCCACCAGGGGGAAGCTTCAGTGATGGCTTTTTTATTTTCCTTTTTTTCAGGAGAATGAGGGTCTTCAGTTGGATTGAGCATAAAATAAAGATAATAAAACCCCATGTGTTTATTCATTTCATTAAAATACTTCATTCTTAACGTGTGTGTGTATTTTTAACCCGTTACTAATATTGGATTAATAATGGATAGGTGTCTTATTGACATCTCTCCATTATTAACCAGGCTTAATGTCACCTTACAATAGCAAGGTGACATTAACCCCTTATTACCCCATATCCCACCACTACAGGGGAGTGGGAAGAGAGTGGCTAAGTGCCAGAATAGGTGCATCTTACAGATGTGCCTTTTCTGGGGTGGCTGGGGGCAGATGTTTTTAGCCGGAGGGGCAATAACCATGGTCCCTCTCTAGGCTATTAATATCTGCCCTCAGTCACTGGCTTTCCCACTCTGGTGGAGAAAATTGCACGGGAGTCCAACTGCACATTCAGAGTCTCCCACTCCCACACTACCTCCTCATCCCAACCTCTCTCTGTTGGAGTTCCCCAAGGTTCTGTTCTAGGACCCCTACTCTTCACAATCTATACACTTTGCCTGGGACAACTCATAAAGTCCCATGGATTCCAGTACCATCTGTATGCTGTTGACACTCAGATCTACCTCTCTGGCCCAGACGTCACCTCTCTGCTGTCCAGAATCCCGGAGGGTCTATCAGCCATATCCTCCTTCTTCTCTCGCTTCTTCAAACTCAATGTGGACAAATCTGAATTCATCATCTTTCCTCCATCTCATAGATCTTCCTTATCTGATCTATCGCAATTAATGACATCACAATTTCCCCCGTATTGGAAGTCCACTGCCTCGGAGTAACCCTTGACTCTGCCCTGTCCTTCAAACCGCACATCCAAGCTCTTTCCACCTCCTGTCGCCTCCAGCTCAAAAATATCTCCAGAATCCATCCTTTCCTCAACCGTCAATCTACTAAAATGCTTGTGCATGCCCTCATCATCTCCTGCCTCGACTACTGCAACATCCTTCTCTGTGGCTTCTCTGCTAACTCCCTTGCACCTCTCCAGTCCAAGAAAATACACCAAAAACAGGCAGAGATGCTTACCTGTCTAAATGGGCCTCAATACAAATGCACAAGCAGGGTGCAGTGGACCCAAATAAAATAGCAAATGCACAGGTGCAATACCTAATGAAACAGCCAGCCTTCAATAAGGGTTTGGCCGTGTGGTACACCAATGCACTGAGATACATACTCTGTATGTGGCGTGTTCACACAAGGAATGCAAAGCAGTCCATCCTTAACTCTGCTGCCAAACTAATTCATCTCTCTCCTCGCTACTCCTCTGCTTCCCCCCCTCTGCAAATTTCTTCACTGGCTCCCATTCCCTCAGCGTATCCAGTTCAAATTACTAATGCTGATCTACAAACCTGTCTCCTCCATATATCTCTGAACTAATCTCCCAATATCTTCCCTCACGTAATCTCCGGTCCTCCCAAGACCTCCTTCTCTCCTCCACACTTATTGGCTCCTTGCCCAACCGCCTCCAAGACTTCTCCCGAATATCCCCCATCCTTTGGAATTCTTTGCCCAACACGTTCGCCTATCAACCACATTCGGATCCTTCAGATGGAACCTGAAAACCCACCTCTTCAGGAAAGCTTACACCCTGCACTGACCCCACTGCCTCCTCACCAGTACCGGAGCTACAGCCTCACCAACACCGGAGTTCCTGCAACCCTCGACCTACTATCTCCTTCCCCACCAATCTGTAGAATGTAAGCCCGCAAGGGCAGGGTCCTCGCCCCTCTGTATCAGTCTGTAATTGTTAGTTTGCTTACTGTAAGTGATATCTGTAATTTGTATGTAACCCCTTCTCATGTACAGCACCATGGAATCAATGGTGCTATATAAATAATAATAATCATAATAATAATAATATGTTCTGTAGGACTGGTATCTATCACTAACCATATGGCGGTAATACCTATGTTGGTCTTCATATAGAGATTATCTTCAGTAACAGCGCGGTCATCTGCTGAGGTCCTCCTCCACTATTAGGGCTCGTCACCGAGTTGTAATCAAGGTTACCTTTGTTAGGGGCCCACTCAGAAGTTTCACCCCCCCGAACCAAAACCCTAGCTACGCCACTGGGGGCTTCTGAGGGAGGATACATTATATTCTAAGAAGGGGGCTGCTGTATATTCTATGAGGGGCTACATTATATTCTATCACGGGGCTACTTTATTTTCTATGCGGGGGCTACCCCAACCCCTGTTACATAATTAAGACGTGTACTACCTTATATTATACCCTGATATTAGCGCGCTTTACCGCAAAATTGGTGGTCTTGTATTTATTTCTATGTAGCTACATAGTGGGCCCCAAGAATGATTTTCTCTGGTGGGCCCAAGGTGTTCCAGTCTGACGCTGGTTATGCGTCTTATTATGTGCAGTTATTAATGGTTGTCTGTTGTGAATTTACCTTTTGGCTCCCTCTAGTGGCTACTAGTGTTTTTACTCTGGGTATGTCTATCATCCCTTGTATGCTCACCTGGGTCGTTAGGTCAGGGGTGTTGCTATATTAGCTCCCTGGACCTTCAGTTCAATGCCTGGCAACGTTGATATCAGAGCTAATCTGTAGTGCTCTTGTCTACTGATCCTGGTTCCTGCTTGATTAAGCTAAGTCTGCTTTCTTGCTTTTTGCTATTGTTTTTGTTTGCATTTTTGTCCAGCTTGTACATAATCTGTATCCTATCCTTGCTGGAAGCTCTAGGGAGGCTGGAGTTCTCCCCCCGGGCCGTTAGACGGTTCGGGGGTTCTTGAATCTCCAGTGTGGATTTTTGTAGGGTTTTTGTTGACCATATAAGTTATCTTACTACATTCTGCTATTAGTGAGTGGGCCTCTCTTTGCTAAACCTAGTTCATCTCTGTGTTTGTCATTTCCTCTTACCTCACCGTTATTATTTGTGGGGGGCTTGTATCCAACTTTTGGGGTCTATTCTCTGGAGGCAAGAGAGGTCTTTGTTTTCCTCTTCTAGGGGTAGTTAGTCCTCCGGCTGGCGCGAGACATCTAGCGACCAACGTAGGCATGTTCCCCGGCTACTTCTAGTGTTGGCGTTAGGAGTAGATATATGGTCAACCCAGTTACCACTGCCCTATGAGCTGGATTTTTGTACTTCGCAGACTTGCTGATATCTCTGAGACCCTCGCCATTGGGGTCATAACAGTTTGCCAGGCCAGTATTAAATGTTAAATGCATTGCAGAAGCGGGATTATAAGAAAGAAAGTTCTGAGTTTTTTTTTCTCTCTCTCATTTTTTTTTCTTTTCCCCTTTACCTCTGAGTGGCTTGTGATTGCTGCAGACATGAATGTCCAGACCTTGATTACAAGTGTGGACCAGCTTGCTGCTCGTGTGCAGGGCATACAAGATTATGTTACCAGAAATCCTATGTCAGAACCTAAGATACCGATTCCTGAACTGTTTTCCGGAGACCGATTTAAGTTTAGAAATTTCAGGAATAATTGTAAATTGTTTTTGTCCCTGAGACCCTGTTCCTCTGGAGACTCCGCTCAGCAAGTGAAAATTGTTATTTCTTTTTTACGGGGCGACCCTCAGGATTGGGCTTTCTCGCTGGCGCCAGGAGATCCGGCATTGGCTGATATTGATGCGTTTTTTCTGGCGCTCGGTTTGCTTTATGAGGAACCCAATCTTGAGATTCAGGCAGAAAAAGCCTTGCTGGCTATGTCTCAGGGCCAGGACGAGGCTGAAGTGTATTGCCAAAAATTTCGGAAATGGTCCGTGCTGACCCAGTGGAACGAGTGTGCATTGGCTGCAAATTTTAGAAATGGTCTTTCTGAAGCCATTAAGAATGTGATGGTGGGTTTTCCCATTCCCACAGGTCTGAATGATTCTATGGCCCTGGCTATTCAAATCGACCGGCGGTTGCGGGAGCGCAAAACCGCAAATTCCCTCATGGTGTTGTCTGAACAGGCACCTGAATTAATGCAATGTGATAGAATCCTGACTAGAAATGAGCGGAAAATTCATAGACGCCAGAATGGCTTGTGTTACTACTGTGGTGATTCTACACATGTTATCTCAGCATGCTCTAAACGTCTTACTAAGGTTGTTAGTCCGGTCGTCATTGGTAATTTGCAACCTAAATTTATTCTATCTGTAACTTTGATTTGCTCACTGTCATCGTATCCTGTCATGGCGTTTGTGGACTCAGGTGCGGCCCTGAGCCTTATGGATCTGTCATTTGCCAAGCGCTGCGGATTTGTTCTTGAGCCATTGGAAAATCCTATCCCTCTTAGGGGTATTGATTCTACGCCATTGGCAAAAAATAAACCGCAGTTTTGGACACAGGTTACCATGTGCATGACTCCCGAACATCGGGAGGTAATACGTTTTCTTGTTCTGCATAAAATGCATGATTTGGTTGTTTTGGGTTTGCCATGGTTACAGACCCATAATCCAGTCTTGGACTGGAAGGCTATGTCAGTGTCAAGTTGGGGCTGCCATGGAATTCATGGAGATTCCCTGCCCTTGTCTATTGCTTCTTCTACGCCTTCGGAAGTTCCGGCGTATTTGTCTGATTATCAGGATGTCTTCAGCGAGTCTAAGTCCAGTGCACTGCCTCCTCATAGGGAATGTGACTGTGCAATAGATTTGATCCCTGGCAGTAAGTTTCCTAAGGGGAGACTGTTTAATCTGTCGGTACCTGAACATACCGCGATGCGTTCATATATCAAGGAGTCTCTTGAGAAGGGGCATATCCGTCCTTCTTCTTCCCCTCTTGGTGCGGGATTCTTTTTTGTGGCCAAAAAGGACGGATCTTTGAGGCCTTGTATTGACTATCGACTTTTAAATAAGATCACTGTCAAATTTCAGTATCCTTTGCCGTTGTTGTCAGATTTGTTTGCCCGGATTAAAGGTGCCAAGTGGTTCACCAAGATAGACCTTCGTGGTGCGTACAACCTTGTGCGCATTAGGCAGGGCGATGAATGGAAAACCGCATTCAATACACCCGAAGGTCATTTTGAGTACTTGGTGATGCCATTTGGGCTCTCTAATGCACCTTCAGTTTTTCAGTCCTTCATGCATGACATTTTCCGGAAGTATCTGGATAAATTTTTGATTGTTTATCTGGATGATATTCTGTTTTTTTCTGATGATTGGGACTCGCATGTGGAGCAGGTCAGGATGGTTTTTGAGATTTTGCGTGAAAATTCTTTGTTTGTAAAAGGCTCAAAGTGTCTCTTTGGTGTACAGAAGGTTCCCTTTTTGGGGTTCATTTTTTCCCCTTCTGCTGTGGAGATGGATCCAGTCAAGGTCCGAGCTATTCATGATTGGACTCAACCCTCGTCAGTTAAGAGTCTTCAGAAGTTCTTGGGTTTTGCTAACTTCTACCGTCGTTTTATCGCAAATTTCTCTAGCGTTGTTAAACCGCTGATGGATATGACCAAGAAAGGCTCTGATGTAGCTAACTGGGCTCCTGCTGCCGTGGAGGCTTTCCAGGAGTTGAAACGCCGGTTTACTTCGGCGCCTGTTTTGTGCCAGCCTGATGTCTCACTTCCCTTTCAGGTTGAGGTGGATGCTTCGGAGATTGGGGCAGGGGCCGTTTTGTCGCAGAGAGGCCCTGGTTGCTCTACTATGAGACCTTGTGCCTTTTTCTCTAGGAAGTTTTCGCCGGCAGAGCGAAATTATGATGTGGGCAATCGGGAGTTATTGGCCATGAAGTGGGCATTTGAGGAGTGGCGTCATTGGCTCGAGGGTGCTAAGCATCGGGTGGTGGTCTTGACTGATCACAAAAATTTGATGTATCTCGAGTCTGCTAAACGCCTGAATCCTAGACAGGCCCGCTGGTCATTGTTTTTCTCCCGTTTTGACTTTGTGGTCTCGTATTTACCAGGTTCTAAGAATGTGAAGGCCGATGCTCTGTCTTGGAGCTTTGTGCCTGATGCTCCTGGAGTCGCTGAACCTGAGGGTATTCTTAAGGAAGGAGTTATCTTGTCAGCGATTTCTCCAGATCTGCGACGTGTGTTGCAGAGATTTCAGGCTGGTAGGCCTGACTCTTGTCCACCTGACAGATTGTTTGTGCCTGCTAAATGGACCAGCAGAGTCATTTCCGAGGTTCATTCCTCAGTGTTGGCAGGGCACCCGGGAATTTTTGGCACCAGAGATCTGGTGGCCAGGTCCTTTTGGTGGCCTTCCTTGTCAAGGGATGTGCGGTCATTTGTGCAGCCCTGCGGTACTTGTGCTCGAGCTAAGCCTTGCTGTTCTCGTGCCAGCGGGTTGCTCTTGCCCTTGCCTGTCCCGAAGAGACCTTGGACACACATCTCTATGGATTTCATTTCGGATCTCCCGGTGTCTAAAGGCATGTCTGTCATCTGGGTGATATGTGATCGTTTCTCCAAGATGGTCCATCTGGTTCCTTTGCCTAAGCTGCCTTCCTCTGCTGATCTGGTTCCTGTGTTCTTCCAGAACGTGGTTCGTTTGCACGGCATTCCTGAGAATATTGTGTCGGACAGAGGATCCCAGTTTGTTTCCAGGTTCTGGCGATCCTTTTGTGGTAGGATGGGCATTGATTTGTCGTTTTCGTCCGCTTTTCATCCACAGACTAACGGACAAACGGAACGAACTAATCAGACTCTGGAGGCGTATTTGAGGTGTTTTGTCTCTTCTGATCAGGATGATTGGGTGACCTTCTTGCCGTTGGCTGAATTTGCCCTTAATAATCGGGCTAGTTCTGCCACCTTGGTTTCGCCATTTTTCTGCAACTCCGGTTTCCATCCTCGTTTTTCCTCGGGACATGTGGAGCCTTCTGACTGTCCTGGAGTGGATTCTGTGGTGGATAGGTTGCAGCGGATCTGGAATCATGTGGTGGACAACTTGAAGTTGTCACAGGAGAAGGCTCAGCGTTTTGCCAATCGCCGCCGCGGTGTGGGTCCCCGACTTCGTGTTGGGGATTTGGTATGGCTGTCTTCTCGATTTGTTCCTATGAAGGTCTCCTCTCCCAAATTTAAGCCTCGATTCATTGGTCCTTACAAGATATTGGAGATCCTTAATCCTGTATCCTTTCGCCTGGATCTTCCGGTGTCGTTTGCCATTCACAACGTATTTCATAGGTCCTTGTTGCGGCGGTACGTTGTGCCTGTGGTTCCTTCTGCTGAGCCTCCTGCTCCGGTGTTGGTTGAGGGCGAGTTGGAGTACATGGTGGAGAAGATCTTAGATTCTCGTCTCTCCAGGCGGAGGCTTCAGTACCTGGTCAAGTGGAAGGGCTATGGTCAGGAGGATAATTCCTGGGTGGTCGCCTCTGATGTGCATGCAGCCGATTTAGTTCGCGCCTTTCACGCCGCTCATCCTGATCGCCCTGGTGGTCTTGGTGAGGGTTCGGTGACCCCTCACTAAGGGGGGGGGGTACTGTTGTGAATTTACCTTTTGGCTCCCTCTAGTGGCTACTAGTGTTTTTACTCTGGGTATGTCTATCATCCCTTGTATGCTCACCTGGGTCGTTAGGTCAGGGGTGTTGCTATATTAGCTCCCTGGACCTTCAGTTCAATGCCTGGCAACGTTGATATCAGAGCTAATCTGTAGTGCTCTTGTCTACTGATCCTGGTTCCTGCTTGATTAAGCTAAGTCTGCTTTCTTGCTTTTTGCTATTGTTTTTGTTTGCATTTTTGTCCAGCTTGTACATAATCTGTATCCTATCCTTGCTGGAAGCTCTAGGGAGGCTGGAGTTCTCCCCCCGGGCCGTTAGACGGTTCGGGGGTTCTTGAATCTCCAGTGTGGATTTTTGTAGGGTTTTTGTTGACCATATAAGTTATCTTACTACATTCTGCTATTAGTGAGTGGGCCTCTCTTTGCTAAACCTAGTTCATCTCTGTGTTTGTCATTTCCTCTTACCTCACCGTTATTATTTGTGGGGGGCTTGTATCCAACTTTTGGGGTCTATTCTCTGGAGGCAAGAGAGGTCTTTGTTTTCCTCTTCTAGGGGTAGTTAGTCCTCCGGCTAGCGCGAGACATCTAGCGACCAACGTAGGCATGTTCCCCGGCTACTTCTAGTGTTGGCGTTAGGAGTAGATATATGGTCAACCCAGTTACCACTGCCCTATGAGCTGGATTTTTGTACTTCGCAGACTTGCTGATATCTCTGAGACCCTCGCCATTGGGGTCATAACAGTTGTCTAAGGAATGTTCTACCACATTATATGCATTTGGGCATGCAAATCATCGAGATTCTGTACTGGCAGTTCCCTTTGCAACTGCCAACCAATGAAGTTCAGATGTGCTTGATAGGAGAGAGATCCGTGGACGCTGCACACCATGGTAGCAAGTTTAGGCCACACAGGCTGCTCACAATAGCATGTCATGGCATCTGCTAACTCATACGCTGAATGGTGGAAAATGGGGCCAGCAGCCCTGTTCTTCATCAATGTATTCACCGCTAAAAAGTGGATAGCATTGAAAGCAGGCAGAAGAGGGCTTGGTGCGACCAGTGGGCAACGGTTTTCAGCCCCTTGGCTGTCTTAGTCCGTGGTCTGGACTGGAATAGACAGAGGGCTAGATGTGGCCCCTTCACCACATTTTGTCCAGCTCTTTCCTTGCCTGACCCACCATATTCTACACTGTGCGGTTTCTGCCACTGGCGCTGGATGTCTGCCCCACACATATCTCATGTGTTTGTCCAGTTTATTGTATGGCTATTTCAAACTGCTGCTGCGAAGTTTACCCCTTTTCACATGCACAAACATGAAACTGTTCCCAAAATAGGGATAATTTTTACAGCTTGTTGACAAGTTACTTTTGAAATGGCTAACCTGTTCCTGACTGGTAAATAAATAATATGGATCATTTTTGACATCTTGAAAAAAAAGCCATTGTAATTTTTTATTTTACAAATAGCAAACCTGTTACAGATCCCCAAAATGAGATCATTTTTATATAGCTAAAAACTTGCTATACAGCTTCTTTTCTATCTAAACATTGAATTTGCTATGGTCTAGTGTATATAAGTGAGTATATCTATCTATATATATATATATATAATTGTCTAAGGGGTACTTCCGTCTTTCTGTCTGCAACTTCCGTAATGGAAATCCCGTGTTGCTGATTGGTCTCGCCAGCTGCCGGTCATGCCTGCAGTGACCAATCAGCGACGGGCACAGTCCGATTAGTCCCTCCCTACTCCCCTGCAGTCAGTGCCCGGCGCCCGCTCCATACTCCCCTCCGGTCACCGCTCACACAGGGTTAATGCCAGCAGTAACGGACCGCGTTATGCCGCGGGTAACACACTCCGTTACTGCTGCTATTAACCCTGTGTGTCCCCAACTTTTTACTATTGATGCTGCCTATGCAGCATAAATAGTAAAAAGATGTAATGTTAAAAATAATTAAAAAAACAAAAAAACCTGCTATTCTCACCCCAGTCCGACGATGCGCTCGCGCCTGCCGCCATCTTCCGTTCCCAGAGATGCATTGCAAAATTACCCAGAAGACTTAGCGGTCTCGCGAGATCGCTAAGTCATCTGAGTAATGCATCCTGGGAACGGAAGATGGCGGCAGGCACACGTGCATCGCCAGAGCTTCACTGGATCCCGGCGAGTGAGTATATAACTATTTTTTATTTTAATTTTTTTTTTTTAACAGGGATGTGGTGCCCAAACTTGCTAAATACTACGTGGGCAGTGTTATATACCGCTTGGCTGCTATATACTACATGGGCAGTGTTATATATTGCGTGGGCTGTGCTATATACTACGTGCCCTGTGTTATATACTGCGTGGCCTGTGTTATATACTGTGTGGCTGCTATATACTGCGTGGGCTGTGTTATATAGTACGTGGGCTGTGTTATATACTGTTTGGGCTGTGTTATATACTGCGTGGCCACTGTTATATACTGCGTGGCCTGTATTAACGCATCAGCTATTCTACAATATGCATGTATGTATATAGCAGCCACATAGTATATAGCACAGGCCACGTAGTATTTGTCTGCTATATACTACATGGCTCCTATATACTACGTGGCCTGTGCTATATACTATGTGGCTGCTATATACATACATACATACATACATATTCTAGAATACCCAATGCGTTAGAATCGGGCCACCATCTAGTAGTGCATATAATTGTGTGTACGTAGTATATAGTATATGTAATAGTGTGTATGTAGCATGATGGATGAAAGACTGAGTAAATGTAAGCATACACAGCCATCTGCTGGACCAAACTGAAAGTGAAAGTAAAAAAATAATTTTGTTATCAGGATCCAAATTGTGCTGGGAGATTTGCAAGGGAAGTAAATTCACCTGCTGAACCTGATCAGGTGGCATACAGGAAGGACATCCTGAATATAAAAGGCCTGGCCAGGCTGAAAAGGGAAGTTGGCACCAGAACCTGCAGCAGGGCAGGTTGTATGCCCCTGAGGTGGACTTGCAGCCTACATCGGCACAGAAGACTCCAAGAGCGGTCAGATTCCGGAGAAAGCCTGAGTTGTGAGGAAGATCCGTGCCCTGCTTCAGTGGAAGGTCGTGACCAGAGCCAAGCCAGGGCCGTGGTTGTTCCCCACCCCTGCTGTAAATGATACTGTGAATATTGTTCTAGTTCGATTTATATGTGATAATAATCTTTACTGCATTTAACCCTCTTAAGGGAATAAAGCAGAAGTAGATTATTGATCCTGCCTGTTGTCTCCACTGTTGAATTCAATTCGCCTGCATTACATTTACAGTGGTACGGAAAGTATTCAGACCCCTTTAAATTTGTCACTCTTTGTTTCATTGCAGCCATTTGGTAAATTCAAAAAGAGTTCATTTTCTTTCTCATTAATGTTCACTCTCCACCCCATCTTGACTGAAAAAAATTGAAATGTAGAAATTTTTGCAAATTTATTAAAAAAGAAAAACTGAAATATCACATGGTCATAAGTATTCAGACCCTTTGCTCAGTAGAAGCACCCTTTTGAACTAGTACAGCCATGAGTCTTGGGAATGATGCAACAAGTTTTTCACAATGTTGGATGGTGAATGTTGGTTGACAGCCATTTTCAGGTCTCTCCAGAGATGCTCAATTGGGTTTAGGTCAGGGCTCTGGCTGGGCCAGTCAAGAATGGTCACAGACTTGTTCTGAAGCCACTCCTTTGTTACTTTAACTGTGTGCTTAGGGTCATTGTCTTGTTGGAAGGTGAACCTTCGTCCAAGTCTGAAGTCCAGAGCACTCTGGAAGAGGTTTTCATCCAGGACATCTCTGTACTTGGCCGCATTCATGTTTCCTTCAGTGGCAACCATTTACCCTGTCCCTGCAGCTGAAAAACACCCCCGTAGCATGATGCCGCCACCACCATGTTTCACTGTTGGGATTGTATTGTGCAGGTGATGAACAGTGCCTGGTTTTCTCCACACATACCGCTTAGAATTATCACCAAAAAGGTCTATCTTCATCGCATCAGACCAGAGAATCGTATTTCTCATATTTTGGGAGTCCTTCATGTGTGTTTTTTAACTCTGTGCCGGCTTTCATATGTCTTGCACTGAGGAGAGGCTTCCCTCTGGCCACTCTGCCATAAAGGCTCTACTGGTGGAGGGCTGCAGTGATAGTTGACTTTGTGGAATTTTCTCCCATCTCCCTACTGCATCTGTGGAGCTCAGCCACAGTGATCTTGGGGTTCTTCTTTACCTCTCTCACCAAGGTTCTTCTCCCACGATTGCTCAGTTTGGCTGGATGGCCAGGTCTAGGAAGACTTCTGATGGTCCCAAACTTCTTCCATTTAAGGATTATGGAGGCCACTGTCCTCTTAGGAACTTTGAGTACTGCAGAAATTCTTTTGTAACCTTGGCCAGATCTGTGCCTTGCCAAAATTCTGTCTCTGAGCTCCTTGTCCAGTTTCATTGACCTCATGATTCTCATTTGGCCTGACTTGCTCTTGAGCTGTGAGGTCTTATATAGACAGATGTGTGCCTTTCCAAATCAAGTCCTATCAGTTTAATTAAACACAGCTTGACTCCAATGAAAGAGTAGAAGGAGGATTACTGGAAACTTGTGTATGCAGCAGGAACTCAGAGCAGAGTAGCAGGATCACCACACAGGTTAACAGGAGCAGGTGTATAGCCAGGGAGTAATCAGAGGTCAGGAGCTGGATGCAAGGCAGAATACTCTAGCACAGACTGAAGGCTGGGGTGGAGTTTTATAGCAGGAAGACACAGTGCACATGAGACCGAAGATGCCATCTTGGAAAAGGGCAGTAATGCACAAAAGGTAAAAAATGTTCAGAGTCCTGACATTACTCCCTTCTTAGAAGTGGCCTCAGGACGATCCTGGACCTGGTTTCTCAGGGAATCTCTGATGAAAACGAGAAATCTTCTGTTGGGCATTGATGTTTTCCACAGGTTCCCAAGAGTCTTCCTCAGGGGGATATCCCTGCCATCTTATCAGATATTGGAGCCGATTCCTGCGAATCCTGGAATCAATAATTTCCTTCACCACAAATTGTTCTTGCCCATCAATCACCACAGGCTGCGGAGGTGGCACAACACATCCCTGGAAGGTATTAGAAGATACAGGCTTTAGTAAAGATACATGAAAAACTGGGTGTACCTTCATTGTCCTACGCAGCTTCAGCCGGCAGGCCACAGAGCTCACAATACCGTTGATCTTGAAAGGGCCAATGAATTTCTGTCCAAGTTTTTGTGAACGAACGTTTAACTTCAGATTCTTAGTTGCTAACCACACGGAATCTCCTACCTTGAACATGGGTGCAGGTTTACGGAATCTATCAGCCGATCTCTTATAACATTCTTGAGCTGTGGTCAGGGATTGCTTCACAACCTCCAGATTTTGTCTCATCGCAGTCAGCCTTTCCTCCACTGCCGGAACCGGAGGATTATTTGGAGACCTAGGTAAAATACACGGATGATAACCCAGATTGGCAAAGAAAGGTGTAAATTTAGTGGAGGCGCTCTGAGAATTATTATATGAAAATTCGGCTAACGGCAACAACTCCAACCAATCATCCTGGAGATGGCTGACATAGCATCTTAGATATTGTTCCAGCGTCTGGTTGGTACGCTCAGTCTGACCATTTGTCTGGGGATGGTAAGCAGAAGAGAGACAGACATTAATAATGAATGCAGAGCAAAACCCCTTCCAGAATCTTGAAGTGAACTGTACTCCACGGTCAGAGATGATCTCATCTGGAACCCCATGCAACCGAAAGACATTCTGTATAACCAAGTTCACTGTATCTTTAGCTGAGGGGAGGCCGGTGCACGGAACAAAATGAGCAGCTTTAGTCAGGCGATCAACTACCACCATGATTGTATTCATGCCCCCGATGTAGGCAGCTCCACAATAAAGTCCATTGATATAGACCCTCAAGGGCGGGACGGAACAGGTAATGGTTGTAGAAGACCCGTAGGTGCCACATGAGGAGTCTTGTAATGGGCACATACCTCGCAAGAGAGAACATAGTCCTTGGTATCCTTCAGGCAAGTTGGCCACCAGAAGAATCAGCTCAGGAACTCTTGTGTCTTCTGTACCCCCCTGTGACCAGCCAACTTGGAGTCATGTACCAACTTGAGGATCTGCAGACGGACGACCTCGGGGACATAGATACGTCGATCTCTGAACCACATGCCACTCTTAAAGACAAGATTAATATCCACAGGTGGGTTGGCCAGAAATACATCACCTTCATAGGCCTCCCTGCACTCCTTCCACAAGTCTTGATTGTGGATAACTCCAATGAAATTGGCATCAGATAGAATGGTCTTGGATGGGGCTCCAGGTACGGAATCCGTAGCATGGATTCGGGATAAAGCATCAGCCTTCCCATTATGAGAACCTGGACAGTACGAGATAACAAAGTTAAATTGATTTAAAAATAAGTTCCAACAAGCCTGATGAGGAGAAAGACATCTAGCGGATCTAAGGAACTCTAGATTGCGATGGTCAGTTAGCACTATGATCTGTTGTGCAGCTCCTTGCAGATGATGCGTCCATTCTTTGAAAGCCGCAATAATAACCAGCAATTCCTTGTCTCCCACGTCGTAATTCTTCTCTGCTGAGGTTAGGCTATGGGAAAAGAAAGCACAAGGATGTAGCAGACCCTTCTCTCCAGTTCTTTGGGAGAGAATAGCTCCCAAAGCATTATCAGAAGCGTCCACCTCCACAATGAAAGGAAGTGTTGGATCTGGGTGTATCAACAGCGGTGCTGATGTGAAACAGATCTTAAGCCGATCAAAAGCTTCTTGAGCCTGTGATGACCACTTAAAGGACTTTTCCCTCTTTGTCAAGGAAGAAATGGGACAAACAAAATATCAGAAAAATTTCGAATGAAGCGTCTGTAGAAATTTGCAAAACCAATAAAACGTTGGACCTCCTTAATGTTCTTGGGTACCGGCCAGTCAAGGATAGCCTGAATCTTACCAGATTCCATGTTCAGCCCCTGGGGAGAGATAATATAACCTAAGAACTGTATCTCAGAACGATGGAACTCGCATTTCTCCAACTTAATATACAGATGGTTCTCTTTCAGACGTCTTAAAACAGTTTTGACATGTTCTTCATGTTCCCGTAGAGAGTGAGAAAAGATTAG
The DNA here is from genome assembly GCF_051348905.1 of Ranitomeya variabilis. Taxonomy (NCBI): domain Eukaryota; kingdom Metazoa; phylum Chordata; class Amphibia; order Anura; family Dendrobatidae; genus Ranitomeya; species Ranitomeya variabilis. The sequence goes on along the minus strand of NC_135233.1, from coordinate 146,388,401 downwards.
TATATCGTCCAAATAGATCACTACAAACTGGTCCAACAAATCTCTGAAAATGTCATTAGCAAGGTGTTGAAATGTTGCAGGGGCGTTACAAAGACCGAAGGGCATCACAAGAGATTCAAAGTGTCCATACCGGCATCTGAATGCTGTCTTCCACTCTTCCCCTGGACGAATATGCACCAAATTATAAGCCCCACGAAGATCCAGTTTAGAGAACACCTTAGCATGGCGGACTCTTTCCAGTAATTCGGGAATCAGAGGCAAAGGGTAACGGTTTCGTACGGTTACCTTATTGAGTTCTCGATAGTCAACACAGGGTCTCAGGGTCCCATCCTTCTTCTTTATAAAAAAGATAGGTGCCCCTGCTGGTGAGGAAGAAAGACGTATGAAGCCTTTGGCCAGATTTTCATCAGTATACTCTTTTAAGGCTTGAAGCTCAGGTGCCACCAAAGGGTATACGTTACCAAAACGAATGACTGCCCCGGGAAGCAGCTCAATGGGACAGTCATAATGCCTGTGTGGAGGAAGCTGATCTGCATTCTTCTTGTCACAGATGTCAGAGAACTCTTTATAAGCTGGAGGTAAAGAAAATACCTGTATATGTGGTTCCGTAGCCGTGGACTCGGGGACAGCTTCTGTTAATGCTGAGTTGCTCCTTGTTGGGAAGATAATCTCCTTGGTCTCCCAGTTGATAATTGGGTTCTGAGAACGCAACCAAGGAATGCCTAAAATCACAGGAAAATGAGGAGAAGAAATTAGCAAGAAAGAAAGTTGCTCCTGATGATTAGGCTCCAACAAAATTTCAAGGGGTACGGTCTCCTGATCCACAGGCCCAGAGATTAAAGGTGACCCATCCACTGTTTCCATGGTAATTGGAGAGGCTCTTTGCTGAATTTTAATACCTTGTTCCTTGGCAAATGCGATATCCATGAACTTGCCACCTGCACCAGAGTCAATCATAGCTGAACTGGAAATCCACTGTCCTGAACACAGGATCTTAATAGGGAGAGAACAGTGAGAGTTCTTTTCCTTCAGCTCCTTGGGGGGTGAAGTCATAGAAAGTGAATGGAATACAGCATTTAAAGGCAGGCTACATTCAGAGATGTCAGATTCATCATCACAGTTGTCATACTCCCCTATTGCTGCTAGAACCTTGTTAGGCCGTCTAGGACACTTAGGACAATTGATCAAGAAGTGGTCAGACTGGCTGCAGTAGAAACATAGACTTTCACGAAGGCGATGCTCCCGGCGCTCATTGATCTCGCGCCTCTGAACGGAATCAATTTGCATGGGCACCTCCTCCACCTCCCGAGGTTTTACCTGCAGGCTCTTTGGAAGGAAGGGAAAAGTTAGAAACACGGTTATATGCAGCAAATTTCTCCTGCCTACGCTCAGTAAGGCGAATGTCTATGCGCATACAATGCTGTATAAATGTCTCTAGCTCTTGTGGTGACTCAGAGTGGGCTAGTTCATATTTTACAATACTAGACAGACCCCTTTTAAAAATAGGCAATTGTGCATAACTGTCCCAATTGGTATCTACCGCCAATCTCCTGAATTCAGTGGCATACTCAATAACAGAACGTTTAGCCTGGCGTAAAGACAACAAAGCAGATTCAGCGGTTGCAAGGTGATTAGGGTCATCAAACATTAATGCCATAGCGGCCAAGAAATCATCCAAGTCATTTAACCGTGGGTCACGAGACTCAATCATCGCATTCGCCCAGGCGAGCGCTCGTGAGGTCAGTAGCATTATTACACACAATACATTGGATCTATCAGTAGGAAAACGGTCAGCATGCACATCAAAATATAGTATACATTGATTCACAAAGCCATGAAATTTATCGCGATCACTATTAGATCTGAATGAGGGCAACTTAGGTGGGCTAGCTGGTGGCGGTTGCTCAGAGGGTAAAGTCACTTGTGCAGCTATTTGCGTGCTTATGTCCTGAAAAGCCCGTCCATACTGGGACTCTATGCCAGCAAGTTTGTTTTCCTGGGCTGCCATGCCGTTGCTCAAGTCCTGCAAAGTTTGTCCAAACACTTGTTGATTGTGTTCAAAGCTTCCAAACTTCTTTTGCAGACCTCCCACATCTTTCTGCAGTGATCTAATTATGGAAAACACCTGCTCTAATCTGCTTTCTGCAGTCATTGTTCCAGCAGTCTCCTTTTTTTTTTTTAGGCTAGAGTATCCTGTAATAATTATAGGGGATAACTCAGGAGACTCTTTGCGTGGAACAAGACAACTACAGGACACAGTTTTATAAGTGGTAAAGTCTATATTATCACACGGTGATTCAAACAGGTGCAAAGAAAAACTCAAGTCCACAACACTTGGTGCAAATAATAAACGCAGCTTAGCAGTGTATAGAAAACTTCAGAGGAATAAAGCAGAAAGTCTATGAAGCACAGTTATTCTTGAGGGTACTTGACACGAATAAATCCTTGTCTTAGTCCAGACATGGATAGATATGCTTATTCGGCAGTTCAAATCTTATCTTAGCTCAACCAGGGAGGCCTGGTTAACCCCTTCATGACCCAGCCTATTTTGGCCTTAATGACCTGGCCGTTTTTTGCAATTCTGACCAGTGTCCCTTTATGAGGTAATAACTCAGGAATGCTTCAATGGATCCTACCGATTCTGAGATTGTTTTTTCGTGACATATTGGGCTTCATGATAGTTGTAAATTTAGGTCGATAATTTCTGAGTTTATTTGTGAAAAAAACGGAAATTTGGCGAAAATTTTGAAAATTTTGCAATTTTCACATTTTGAATTTTTTTCTGTTAAACTAGAGAGTTATGTGACACAAAATAGTTAACAAGTAACATTTCCCACATGTCTACTTTACATCAGCACAATTTTGGAAACAATTTTTTTTTTTGCTAGGAAGTTATAAGGGTTAAAATTTGACCAGTGATTTCTCATTTTTACAACAAAATTTACAAAACCATTTTTTTTAGCGACCACCTCACATTTGAAGTCAGTTTGAGGGTTCTATATGGCTGAAAATACCCAAAAGTGACACCATTCTAAAAACTGCACCCCTCAAGGTGCTCAAAACCACATTCAAGAAGTTTATTAACCCTTCAGGTGTTTCACAGCAGCAGAAGCAACATGGAAGTAAAAAATGAACATTTAACTTTTTAGTCACAAAAATGATCTTTTAGCAACAATTTTTCTATTTTCCCAAGGGTAAAAGGAGAAACTGGACCACGAACGTTGTTGTCCAATTTGTTCTGAGTACGCTGATACCTCATATGTGGGGGTAAACCACTGTTTGGGCGCACGGCAGGGCTCGGAAGGGAAGGAGCGCCATTTGACTTTTTGAATGAAAAATTGGCTCCAATCTTTAGCAGACCCCATGTCGCGTTTGGAGAGCCCCTGTGTGCCTAAACATTGAAGCTCCCCCACAAGTGACCCCATTTTGGAAGCTAGACCCCCCAAGGAACTTATCTGGAAGCATAGTGAGCACTTTAATCCCCCAGGTGCTTCACAAATTGATCCGTAAAAATGAAACAGTACTTTTTTTTCACACAAATATTCTTTTAGCCTTAATTTTTTCATTTTCACATGGGCAACAGGATAAAGTGGATCCTAAAATTTGTTGGACAATTTCTCCTGAGTTCACGGATACCTCACATGTGGGGGTAAACCACTGTTTGGGCACATGGTAAGGCTCGGAAGGGAAGGAGCGCCATTTGACTTTTTGAATGAAAAATTATCTCCATCGCTAGCGGACACCATGTCGCGTTTGGAGAGCCCCTGTGTGCCTAAACTCCCCTACAAGTGACCCCATTTTGGAAACTAGACCCCCCAAGGAACTTATCTAGATGCATAGTGAGCACTTAAAACCCCCAGGTGCTTCACAGAAGTTTATAACGCAGAGCCGTGAAAATAAAAAATAATTTTTCTTTCCTCAAAAATGATTTTTAGCCTGGAATTTATTATTTTCCCAAGGGTAATAGGAGAAATTGGACCCCAAATGTTGTTGTCCAGTTTGTCCTGAGTACGATGATACCCCATATGTGTGGGTAAACCACTGTTTGGGCGCAGGGCAGGGCTTGGAAGGGAAGGCACGCCATTTGGCTTTTTGAATGGAAAATTAGCTCCAATCATTAGCGGACACGATGTCGCGTTTGGAGAGCCCCTGTGTGCCTAAACATTGGAGCTCCCCCACAAGTGACCCCATTTTGGAAACTAGACCTCCTAAGGAACTAATCTAGATGTGTGGTGAGCACTTTGAACCCCCAAGTGCTTCACAGAAGTTTATAACGCAGAGCCATGAAAATAAAAAATAATTTTTCTTTTCTCAAAAATGATTTTTAGCCCACAATTTTTTATTTTCCCAAGGGTAACAAGAGAAATTGGACCCCAAAAGTTGTTGTCCAGTTTCTCCTGAGTACGCTCATACCCCATACGTGGGGGTAAACCACTGTTTTGGCACACGTCGGGGTTCGGAAGGGAAGTAGTGATGTTTTGAAATGCAGACTTTGATGGAATGGTCTGCGGGCGTCACGTTGCGTTTGCAGAGCCCCTGATGTGCCTAAACAGTAGGAACTCCCCACAAGTGACCCCATTTTGGAAACTAGACCCCCAAGGGAACTAATCTAGATGTGTGGTGAGCACTTTGAACCCCCAAGTGCTTCACAGAAGTTTATAACGCAGAGCCGTGAAAATAATAAATGTGTTTTCTTTCCTCAAAAATATTTTTTTAGCCCAGAATTTTTTAATTTTCCCAAGGGTAACAGGAGAAATTTGACCCCAAAAGTTGTTGACCAGTTTCTCCTGAGTACGCTGATACCCCATATGTGGGGGTAAACCACTGTTTGGGCACATGCCGGGGCTCGGAAGGGAAGTAGTGACGTTTTGGAATGCAGACTTTGATGGAATGGTCTGCGGGCATCATGTTACGTTTGCAGTGCCCCTGATGTGCCTAAACAGTAGAAACCCCCCACAAGTGACCCCATTTTGGAAACTAGACCCCCCAAGGAACTTATCTAGATGTGTGCTGAGCACGTTCAACCCCCAAGTGCTTCACAGAAGTTTACAACGCAGAGCCGTGAAAATAAAAAATCATTTTTCTTTCCTCAAAAAAGATGTTTTAGCAAGCAATTTTTTATTTTCACAAGGGTAACAGGAGAAATTGGACCCCAATACTTGTTTCCCAGTTTGTTGTGAGTACGCTGATACCCCATATGTGGGGGTAAACCACTGTTTGTGTGCACGTCAGGGCTCGGAAGGGAAGTAGTGACATTTGAAATGCAGACTTTGATGGAATGGTCTGCGGGCGTCACTTTGCATTTGCAGAGCCCCTGATGTGCCTAATCAGTAGAAACACCCCACAATTGACCCCATTTTGGAAACTAGACCCCCCAAGGAACTTATCTAGATGTGTGGTGAGCACTTTTAACCCCCAAGTGCTTCACAGAAGTTTATAACGCAGAGCCGTGAAAATAAAAAATCCTCAAAAATTATGTTTTAGCAAGTAATTTTTTATTTTTGCAAGGGTAACAGGAGAAATTGGACCCCAATAGTTGTTGCCCAGTTTGTCCTGAGTATGCTGGTACCCCATATGTGGGGGTAAACCACTGTTTTGGTTTGGAAGGAAGGGAGCACCATTTGACTTTTTGAACGCAAGATTGGCTGGAATCAATGGTGGCGCCATGTTGCGATTGGAGACCCCTGATGTGCCTAAACAGTGGAAACCCCTTAATTCTAACTTCAACACTAACCCCAACACACCCCTAACCCTAATCCCAACTCTAGCCATAACCCTAATCACAACCCTAACCACAACACACCCCTAACCACAACCCTAACCCCAACACACCCGTAACCCTAGTCCCAACCCTAACCCTAATCCCAACCCTAACCCTAATCCTAACCCTAATCCCAACCCTAACCCTAATCCTAACCCTAACCCCAACTGTAACCCCAACACACCCCTAACCCTATCCGTAACCCTAACCACAAGCCTAATCTTAACCCTATTTCCAACCCTAGCCCTAATTCCAACCCTAACTCTAATTCCAACCCTAACCCTAAGGCTATGTGCCCACGTTGCGGATTCGTGTGAGATTTTTCCGCACAATTTTTGAAAAATCCGCAGGTAAAAGGCACTGCGTTTTACCTGCGGATTTACAGCGGATTTCCAGTATTTTTTGTCCAGATTTCACCTGCCGATTCCTATTGAGGAACAGGTGTAAAACGCTGCGGAATCCGCACAAAATTGACATGCTGCAGAAAATACAACGCAGCGTTTCCGCACGGTATTTTCCGCACCATGGGCACAGCGGATTTGGTTTTCCATAGGTGTACATGGTACTGTAAACCTGATGGAAAACTGCTACGAATTCGCAGCTGCCAATCCGCTGCGGATCCGCGGCCAATCCGCTGGGGATCCGCAGCCAAATCTGCACTGTGTGCACATGCCCTAACCCTACCCCTAACCCTACCCCTAACCCTAGCCCTAACCCTAGTTCTAACCCTAGTTCTAACCCTAACCCTAGTGGAAAAAGAAAAAAAAATATTTTCTTTTTTTTTATTATTGTCCCTACCTATGGGGGTGATAAGGGGGGGGTCATTTACAATTTTTTTTATTTTGATCACTGTGATAGGTTATATCTCAGTGATCAAAATATACCTGGAACGAATCTGCGCATGCGCCCGCCATTTTGGAAGATGGCGGCGCCCATGGAGAAGATGGACGGACACAGGGAGGCCCGGTAAGTATGAGGGGGGGGATCTGAGCATGGGGGGTGGATCGGAGGATGGGGGGGTGGCATCGGAGCACGGGGGGAGCAGGCAGGAGGACGGGGAAGCGGACAGGACGACGTAGGGGAGCGGAGCACCGGACGGAGGACCGAGGAGGAGATCGGTGGTGGTGGGGGGGGTACATAAGTGTTTCCAGCCATGGCCGATGATATTGCAGCATCGGCCATGGCTGGATTGTAATATTTCACCAGTTTTTTAGGTGAAATATTACAAATTGCTCTGATTGGCAGTTTCACTTTCAACAGCCAATCAGAGCGATCGTAGCCACGGGGGGGGTGAAGCCACCCCCCTGGGCTGAAGTACCACTCCCCCTGTCCCTGCAGATCGGGTGAAATTGGAGTTAACCCTTTCACCCGATCTGCAGGGACGCGATCATTCCATGACACCACATAGGCGTCATGGGTCGGATTGGCACCGACTTTCATGACGTCTACGTGGCGTGACAGGTCGGGAAGGGGTTAATAGTCTCAGGTTATTGCAAAGCAGCAACAGCTTACATGTCCAGCAAGTGCAGATGGAAGTAAACACGAGCAGCAGATGAAGGAGGATTACTGGAAACTTGTGTATGCAGCAGGAACTCAGAGCAGAGTAGCAGGATCACCATACAGGTTAACAGGAGCAGGTTTATAGCCAGGGAGTATTCAGAGGTCAGGAGCTGGATGCAAGGCAGAATACTCTAGCACAGACTGAAGGCTGGGGTGGAGTTTTATAGCAGGAAGACACAGTGCACATGAGACCAAAGACGCCATCTTGGAAAAGGGCAGTAATGCACAAAAGGTAAAAGAGTCCTGACAGCAGAGCTGTGAAAATAAAAAATCATTTTTTCCCACAAAAATGATTTTTTAGCTTCCAAATTTTTATTTTCACAAGGGTAACAGGAGAAATAGGACCTCAAAAGATGTTTTCCAATTTGTCCTGAGTACGCTGAAACCCCATATGTGGGGTTAAACCACTGTTTGGGCGCATGGCAGAGCTTGGAAGGGAAGGAGCACCGTTTGACTTTTCAATTTCGAAATTGGCTGGAATTTAGATCGAACACCATGTCGTGCTTGTAGAGCCCCTGATGTACCTAAACAGTGGAAAGCCCCCAATTCTAACTCCAACCCTAACCCCTACACACCCCTAACCCTAATCCCTTAACTATAGCCCTAACCACACCCTTAACCCGAACACACCCCGAACCCTAATCACAACCCTAGCTACAACCCTAAGCCCAAAACACCCCTAACCCCAACACACCCCTAACCCTACTCCCAACCATAACCCTAACCACACCCCTAACCCTGACATACCCCTAACCCTAATCCCAAACCTAACCCTAATACCAAACATAAACGTAATCCCAACCCTAACCCTAATCCAAACCCTAACTTTAGCCCCAACCCTAACCCTATTGGGAAAATGGAAATAAATAAAAAATTTTAACTTTATTATTTTTTCCCTAACTAAGGGGGTCATAAAGGGGGGTTGATTTACTATTTATATCAGGTTTTTATATCGGGTTTTTATGTTTGGCCGCTGTCACACACTAAAAGACGCTTTTTATTGCAAAAAATTGTTTTTGCATCACCACATTTTGAGAGCTATAATTTTTCCATATTTTGATCGCTTTTTATTACGATATTTGTGAAGCAGAATGAACAAAAATCAGCAATTCGTGAATTTCTTTTGGGTGGGGCATTTAGACCGTTCCGCGTGTGGTAAAATTGATCAGGTAGTTTTATTCTTCGGGTCAGTACGATTACAGCGATCCCTCATTTATATCATTTTTTTTATGTTTTGGCGCTTTTATACAATAAAATGTATTTCATATAAAAAATTGTTTTTGAATCGCTTTATTCTGAGAGATATAACTTTTTTATTTTTTCGCTGATGATGCTGTATGATGATGTTTTCAGCGGTACCATGTTTATTTATATCCGTCTATTTGATCGCGTGTTATTACACTTTTTGTTCGGGGGTATGGTGATAAAGCATTGTTTTTTTACTAGTTTTTTATTATTTTTGTACGGTGTTCACTGAAGGGGTTAACTAGTGGAACAGTTTTATAGGTCGAGTCGTTACGGACGCGGTGATACTAAATATGTGTACTTTTATTTTTTTTATTTACATAAGAAATGTATTTATTGGAACAATATTTTTTTCTTTATTTAGGAATTTAAAAAAATATATTTTTACACAGTATAATATATATTTTTTTACTTTTTTACATTGTCCCAGGGTGGGACATCATTGTATAAAGTCAGATCGCTGATCTGACACTTTGCACAGCACTGTATCAGACCAGCGATCTGACAGGCAGTGGAAAAAGCTTACCGGCGCCGGCTCTCTGCAGGCACTGAGAAGCCACCTCCCTGCAGGACCTGGAAGGACCCCGTGACCATCTTGGATCCAGGGGTCTGCAGGCAGGAAGAACCTCAGAACAACACGATCACATCGTATTGTTCTGAGGGTCTGAGGGAAGCACGCAGGGAGCTCTGTTGTGAACTCTGTTTCCGGGCTCCCTCCTGTGGTCGTGAGTGGTACTGTGTGAGTTCTCTCTTTGGGCTCCCCCTGGTGGCTCTTTTTGTTATTTTGCAGGTTCTGGCTGGGATCAGCTGTCTCGTCATCTGCTAGTTAGGTTTCCTATTTAATCCACCTGGTCCTTCATTCCTTGCCTGTTGTCGTTGTATTCAGTGCTATTCTGATTGCTCCTGTCTACATCCGTTATCAGTCTCTCCAAGAGAAGCAAAGTTTTGTTTTTTTTTCAGTAAAAAACCCTATGCAAAAATATCCACGCAGAGAATGCGATAACCCCCACACCAACTAACGATGTGGGGGGAGCAACTCAGCACCCCAGAGCACCAGCAAGCAGGGAAATCACATATTAGCAAGCTGGACAAAACCCATCATATACTAGGAAACATCTTGAACACAGATGAGCAAAAATAAGCAAACAAAACTTAGCTTCTCTTGGAGAGACTGATAACGGATGTAGACAGGAGCAATCAGAATAGCACTGAATACAACAACAACAGGCAAGGAATGAAGGACCAGGTGGATTAAATAGGAAACCTAACTAGCAGATGACGAGACAGCTGATCCCAGCCAGAACCTGCAAAATAACAAAAAGAGCCACCAGGGGGAGCCCAAAGAGAGAACTCACACAGTACCACTCACGACCACAGGAGGGAGCCCGGAAACAGAGTTCACAACAGAGCTCCCTACCTGCACAATGCTTCTCTATGCCACCGGAACGCTGCGATCTTGTTTGATTGCAGTGTTCCAGGGGTTAAAGTGCTAAGAGCGGTCCATGACCACTCCTGGCACTTAGTGCCGGGTGTCTGCTGTGAGAATCAGCTGACATCCGGCCGCAATCAGCTGTGTTCCCCCCGTGAGCGCAGCTGATCACACGTGACGTACTATTCCATCCATGGGTATTACAGTAAGTCCCAGGTCACATGGATGGAATAGTACGTCGGATGGCAGAGAGGGGTTAATAGGCTCCTCTGTTCTCCACTCATTACCTGTAGTACTTTGTTTGAACTTGTTATCGGTATAAAAGACACCTGTCCACAACCACAAACAGTCACATTCCAAAGTCCACTATGGTGAAGACCAAAGAGCAGTGGAAGGACACCAGAAACAAAATTGTAGCCCTGCACCAGGCTGGGAAGACTGAATCTGCAGTAAGCAAGCAGCTTGGTGTGATGAAATCAACTGTGGGAGCAATAATAAGAAAATGGAAGACATACATGACCACTGATAATCTCCCTCGATCTGGGGCTCCAGGCAAGATCTCACACCGTGGGGTCAAAATGATCACAAGAATGATGAGCAAAAATCCCGGAACCACACTGGGGGAACTAGTGAATGACCTGCATAGAGCTGGGACCACCGTAACAAAGGCTACCAGCAGCAACTCACTACGCCGCCAGGGACTCAGATCCTGCAGTGCCAGACATGTCCCTCTGCTTAAGCCAGTACATGTCCGGGCCTGTCTGAAGTTTGCTAGAGAGCATTAGGATTATCCAGAAGAGTATTGGGAGAATGTCATATGGTCTGATGAAACCAAAGTAGAACTGTTTGGTGGAAACAAAACTTGTTGTGTTTTGAGGAGACAGAATGCTGAGTTGCATCCAAAGAACACCATACCTACTTTGAAGCATGGGGGTGGCAACATCATGCTTTGGAGCTGTTTCTCTGCAAAGGGACCAGGACAACTGATCCATGCACATGAAAGAATGAATGGGGTCATGTATCGTGAGATTTTGAGTGCAAACCTCCTTCCATCAGCCATGGCATTGAAGATGAAATGTGGATGGGTCTTTCAGCATGATAATGATGCCAAGCTCACTGCTAGGGCAACAAAGGAGTGGCTTCTTAAGAAGCCTATGAAGGTCCTGGAGTGGCCTAGCCAGTCTCCAGATGTCAACCTCATAGAAAACCTTTGGAGGGAGTTGAAAGTCCGTGTTGCCCAGTAACAGGCCCAAAACATCACTGCTCTAGAGGAGATCTGCATGAAGGAATGGGCCAACATACTAACTACAGTGTGTGCCAACCTTGTGAAGACTTACAGAAAATGTTTGACCTCTGTCATTGCCAACAAAGGAAATATAACAAAATATTGAGATGAACTTTTGCTGAAGACCAAATACCGTATATACTCGAGTATAAGCCGACCCGAGTATAAGCCGACCCCCCTAATTTTGCCACAAAAAACTGGGAAAACTTATTGACTCGAGTATAAGCCTAGGGTGGAAAATGCAACAGCTACCGGTGAATTTCAAAAATAAAAATAGATGCTCCATACTGTTCATTATGGCCCCATAGCTGTGCCATATAGTGCTCTGCACCATTATTGCCCCATAGCTGTGCCATATAGTGCTCTGCACCATTATTGCCCCATAGCTGTGCCATACAGTGCTCTGCACCATTACTGCCCCATAGCTGTGCCATATAGTGCTCTGCACCATTATTGCCCCATAGCTGTGCCATACAGTGCTCTGCACCATTATTGCCCCATAGCTGTGCCATACAGTGCTCTGCACCATTACTGCCCCATAGCTGTGCCATATAGTGCTCTGCACCATTATTGCCCCATAGCTGTGCCATACAGTGCTCTGCACCATTACTGCCCCATAGCTGTGCCATATAGTGCTCTGCACCATTACTGCCCCATAGCTGTGCCATATAGTGCTCTGCACCATTATTGCCCCATAGCTGTGCCATACAGTGCTCTGCACCATTACTGCCCCATAGCTGTGCCATATAGTGCTCTGCACCATTATTGCCCCATAGCTGTGCCATACAGTGCTCTGCACCATTACTGCCCCATAGCTGTGCCATATAGTGCTCTGCACCATTACTGCCCCATAGCTGTGCCATACAGTGCTCTGCACCATTACTGCCCCATAGCTGTGCCATACAGTGCTCTGCACCATTACTGCCCCATAGCTGTGCCATATAGTGCTCTGCACCATTGCCCCATAGCTGTGCCATATAGTGCTCTGCACCATTACTGCCCCATAGCTGTGCCATACAGTGCTCTGCACCATTACTGCCCCATAGCTGTGCCATACAGTGCTCTGCACCATTACTGCCCCATAGCTGTGCCATATAGTGCTCTGCACCATTACTGCCCCATAGCTGTGCCATACAGTGCTCTGCACCATTACTGCCCCATAGCTGTGCCATACAGTGCTCTGCACCATTACTGCCCCATAGCTGTGCCATACAGTGCTCTGCACCATTGCCCCATAGCTCTGCCATATAGTGCTCTGCACCGTCCATTATTGCCCCATAGCTGTGCTGCTGCTGCTGCAATAAAAATAATAAAACACATACTCACCTGTCTTGCTTGCAGCTTCTCGGCGCCATCTTCCCGGCGTCTCCCTGCACTGACTGATCAGGCAGAGGGCGGCGCGCACACTATATGCGTCAACGCGCCCTCTGCCTGATCAGTCAGAGCGGAGAGAGAGACGCCGGGAAGATGGAGACAGCGCCCGGCGTGTGGAACCAGGACAGGTGAATATGACATACTTACCTGCTCCCGGCGTCCCGCTCCTTCCCCCTGCCTGTGTTCGGTGCCGCAGCCTCTTCCTCTGTCAGCGGTCACCGGCACCGCTTCATTAGAGAAATGAATAGGCGGCTCCGCCCCTATGGGAGGTGGAGCAGCCTATTCATTTCTCTAATGAGCGGTCCCACGTGACCGCTCAGGGGAAGAGGCTGCTGCACCCGGAGACCGTGGGACGGGCAGGGGGAGTGACAGGATCGCCGGGACTAGGTAAGTATGCCTCAGCGCCCTCTCCCCCTCACCCGCCGACCCTGCCACAGACCGTGACTCGAGTATAAGCCGAGGGGGCACTTTCAGCCCAAAAATTTGGGCTGAAAATCTCGGCTTATACTCGAGTATATACGGTACTTATTTTCCACAATAATTTGCAAAATAAATCTTGCTAAATCAGACAAGCTTTTTCTGCTTGAGATTAACCTTTTATAGTGCTGTGGTGTTCCATCTTCCTTCTGTTTTCTCTTCTCTTCTGTGGTCCGCCTGACCTCCTCACTCACTGCTCTAGACATTATTAGATACTCCCTCTTCTTTTTTATTACAGGGAATGTTTTTTTGGAATGTTGCTTCTATGTCTTACAAAGCTGTTTGAAAAATTTTTTTTTGATGCACTAGATAGAGCATATATTGTGTTAAATTGTACATAAATATTACAAGATAATGTATAAATTTCACTTGCATTATGAGACATGTTTATTTTTACATTTTGGGAATTTTGGGACTGCTCAAATGCAGGATCTTACTCTAAAAGCGGCATTTAACAATGTGACGGTGATAAATGTGGTTTCTTAAGAGCTGGGGGCTGACACCACTCGCATTATGAGACATGTTTTTTTTCCCTTGCATAATTTTGCCATGTTTTACATTTTATAAAGATAACCTTGATAAAGGCTGAAACTTTGACTTATATTCTGCCTCATGTGGTTGGCTCACTAAAATTTTTACATTTAGCAAGATTGCATCTGTGCCGAAGGTTTTTCTCTCTATTAGTGACAAACTTTTCCTGGTGGCACTTACCGTCCTGAGTTGCACAGACCCCTTGTATATTTGCCGCTATTTAAAGTGCCTACATGTGCTAATAAACCAGAAATCCTATGTATGCTGTGCAAGGTTGTGCTATATTGATTTCCCGAGTGCTTGGAAAACAAATCTTATTAATTTGGAGTTCAGAGGTACAGAAGAGAGTGTATTCCGCTCACATCTTCCATTATGGCAATTGGTTAACAAGTAATAAAATTCACAAACAATCTGAAAAATGAATGCCACTTAAAACTAATAAAGAATTCTGCTTTTTACTCATTTTGCTTCTCCTTTCTTCTATTGAAAGAACTTGTAATTCAGTATGCATAACTTCCATTGATTAATTTTGTACAGCGCTAATGAATTTTCTTACAATAAATGGAGGTTATAAGAAAGAAAAAAATATTCTAAAAGTGCTTACTGGAAAACAATTTCTCATGCTATATTATCCCATTTTTTTACTGAATGGCACCATGTTCATTAAAAAAAAACAAGTAGTAACGGAGTCTTGGATTGTATTTTTGTAGAGGACATCGAGTTATGTAATGTGGCACTCCCTTGGAAGACGATAGTTGTGGATAAATGTGACAGCATGCATCTTGGAATGTTTAATGTGTATGCACCATATGTATTAAGGGAAGTCCCTGCAGAGAAAAATTTTGCTATTTCTGCAGATCATAAGCTAAAGGCAGCAGCGTCGGACCGGAGCACATTGGGCACACCAGAGAAAATCATTCTTGGAGCCCACTATGTAGCTATGTAACAAGGGCGACAAGGGTGGTAGTCCTGACCGAGCTCATCCACTAAACAGTCTGTAGACACCCCGGCCCCTTGTACATGAAATCTGGGATTGATTCAATCATTACTCCAAACAGAGTTACCTTCTCTCCTCGGGTCACAGCAGTCCAGGCAATTAAGAGTCCAGAGATGCAGCTGTATTCCAACAGGGAAAACGCAACTTTTTATTGAACAGAGGATGAAGGATGGACATAAAAGACAATATTCAACACTGGATTTCCTGCTCTCGCCCTGACATTTGCTGCAGTTGTACCCACAACGGCCGCTGCAGCCGAGGATCACAGTCATTAAACCGCTGGAATCTGGGAGCCTGAGACCCCTTCAGCGAAGGCCCTCTAAAGTCCAGAGAGCCTGTGTTGTAGTCCTTTTCTAGTCCTTGTTGATCTTTAGCCTGGGGCAACAGACCTCTCCCATCTGGGGCATCTGGCAGTGCCCCGTTTGTCTGTACGTCTGCATGGTCAGCGATCCCAGCAGTTCTGAAGAGAAACAGCTTCCTCTCTCCAAGTGGCTGCAAGTCCAGCCTCTCTGCTGCTGGCCTAGCCCACCAGTTCAACTGTTGCTTTCCCTGGTCTAACAATAGTACTTAAAGGGGATCTCCACACAGTGCATAATACCATACAATAACATATATTACATTATCATAATGCAAGCACAAACTTTATCATAAGACACATAGTGAACACTACATATTATAATCAAAACAGTAAACTCATATGTCGCATTATTATTATTTATTTATATAGCACCATTAGTTCCATGGAGCTGTACATGAGAAATGGGTTACATACAGAGTTATAGATAACGTTTACAGTAAACAAATTTACAATGACAGACTGGTACAGAGGGGAGAGGACTCTGTCCTTGTGGACTTACATTCTATGGGATAATGGGAAAGAGACAGAAGGTCGGGGTGCAACAGCTCTGGTGGTGCTGAGGTGGCAGCTCGGGTGGTGGGGAGGCAGCAGAATTGTTATTGCAGGCTGTAGGCTTTCCTGAAGAGATGGGTTTTCAGGTTCCGTCTAAAGGATCCGAGGGTGGTGGATAATCGGACGTCTTGAGGCATGGAATTCCAGAGGATGGGGGATATTCGGGAGACATCTTGGAGGCGGTTGTGTGAGGAATGAATAAGTGTGGTGGAGAGTAGGAGGTCAGTTAGAACAGAGGGAGAGAAGTACATGGGATTCAGGGGTGCAGTGGGTATTCCCGATTCGGAGATAGTTCAGATGTACTAGTTAGAACAGAGGGAGAGAAGTACATGGGATTCAGGGGTGCAGAGGGTATTCCAGATTAGGAGATAGTGGATAGGACATAGATAGGGCATAGAGATAGGACATTATAGTGCAAAACACATTGGATACACGGGGGTGACACGAAAGAAGGAGAGGGCACAACTGAGGGGATCGGCCACCTCCTTACACTCCCCCCTCTTTAAACATGGCCATCCCCGGCCGCAGTCCTATAATGGCTGGTCATCTCTTTAACACGGGTGACCACAGTCTTTTGGAGTGGGCCTCACTCAGACCAGACAGTCTTTTTTTTCTGTCTGTGGGTCTACGTGACCCTGGTCCTTTTGCGGACAGTCTCCGCATCCCTCCTTTTAGCGGATCACAGGCCCTTTTGACAGTGGTGGGCTTCATTTAAACATGGGGCCAGTCCAAAGGCAAGAATGGGAACAAAGTAAAGGAGCAGGCAGTCCGACAGCCACATCCGCAGTCCATCATTAACCCCCGTGGGGTCTTGGTCCCATGATCCAGTAGAGGAGGCACCAACGGGATGAAATAATTATTTCCTTCACTGTATACACAGTATATAAATACATAGTTGAAACCAGAAGTTTACATACACTATATAAAAAGACACATATGCATGTTTTTCCTCAATTTCTGACATGAAATCAGAATAAACTTTTCCCGTTTTAGGTCAATTAGGATTACCATAATTATTAATATTCGCCAAATGCCAGAACAATGAGGGAGAGAGAATGTTTTAAGGCATGGATTTATCTGTGAATGTTGCTAGGTTTTGATTGTGTGATAATTCCCTTTCTTCTTCTACTTTGGTTTAACCCCATCCTCCACTCCCCAGTGTTTACCTCTGTTGTTTATCTGTGTATATTTGTATGATAGGTATTTTCCTTTATCCCTGTTTGTATACACTACTATACCCCTCTTCCCTGGATGGGGGAAGGGTACAGACTGAGGGTAGATTCAGGAGCTAAGGTAAGGTACGTGGCCATGGCATCTTCACCAACAGAAGTAATCTAGGAAACAGGGCGAGCTAGGGAGCCCCTAACGTTAGGGACATGGAAGGAGCCCCTGGTCCTGGGACAGCATACAACAGAGTCATGACAGTAATTAAGAAATAGCAGTTAACATTAAGAGTGGAAGTCAGGATAAGGTCTGCAAGACCAAGCAAAATTTCAGTGAGAGCTCCTCATAGAATTGCTAGAGAGGCACATCAGAACCCTCACTTGACTGCAAAGGTCTTCAGAAAGTGTTAGCAAACTCTTTGCGTTGTGGTACATTGTTCTACTATTCAGACACCTGCACAAATATGGCCTTCATGGATGAGTCACCAGAAGAAAACCTCTCCTGTGGCCTCACGATAAAATTCAGCGTCAGAGGTATGCAAAAGAACATTTAATCAAGCCGATCTGAACATCATTGAAAATCTGTGGCTAGACCTCTAAATATTGACACCAAAAAAAGACCTTAGAAGTCAAGGATAGAAAAATAGACAAACTTTATTCACAATAATCACAAATAAAATCAAGGAATGCTAAAAACAGTAAAACACAGATGAACAAAGGTGGGTGTACCTGGAAACCGACATCAGTATGCATATATCTCAAGGTATAATAGATTAAAATATCACCAGGTTTTGCTAATCACACTTGGTTCTAAGGTAATGTAAGTGCATATATAAATATATAATGATGCATATATCTAAAAGAGTTATATGAAAGAAACCATCCGGTTATAATGAAATAATCTCAGTGGAATATTGCAGCATATGTCTACAAGGAGATATTTGGGAGGATAATCTACATAAAGTATCAGAATAATCTGAGTATATGTTATCTTGTATGCATTGTGACAAGGTCACTGGCACAGTGTGTGAAGGGAGATATGTGTCACTGTGCATATTAGCTTCAGTGATGTGAAACCAGAATAGTTTTCCTCCAGTGTGCTGTGTTGAGAGGGTTAAGTTACATTATGGGCTGGTTTTAGTGGACCTCCATAGAGTGGGTGGGAGGAGATCCATGGTATCTCCACCTGCAGAGTCCTGACAGGATCTGTGTGATGTCAAATTCATGTGATAATCAATGGGGAGTTAAAAACCTGGCCATGAGAGTCAGTGGGTGTGGTGTGTTGGGAGAGGTGGAACTCTTACTGGAGGTGCTAAGGATCCTGTGCGTGTTGCCTGCAGTGAAGTCTGCAGGACAATTACTCTGTTTAAACTTTACCTTTGGTTTTTGTTTTACCGTTATGCCAGGAAGGCTCTTTTAATTTTTCCTAAATCCTGCTGAAGTTTATGCTGTCCATAATAAACTAGCAGGTGAACTACCACCAGTACAGTTCCTGTGTCTACCTAGTAAAGCACCTGAGTGAATCAACCCCTCACATGAGGTGGAGAATGCGGCAGTGTTCCAGGAAATCCTTTGGGAAACCATACCTCGCTACTTCCCCATATTGGGATACCCAAAAGGGGGCGGGCTCATCATGGAGGTTGATCGACCCACATCTGGAAGGTGTCCCAACCCTGCTGAGGGGTCATCTAAGCTTGTTATGAAGTATGTAGTCTGTTGGCGGAGTCATAATCCTGGACACGTCGTTGCCCGGTGTCATATGTTCCCCTGAGCATATGGACTGTAGCCTAGGCAGGCGCTTCTCCTACTATGACTACCCGGCCCACAGTGTGGACTGTCAACAAGGTTAGAGTCCCCAGTCGTGTAATGTGTCGGTCAATGGGGTAATGGTTCTGGGACTGTTGGATTCTTAGAGTCTGTTGAGCCTAATCAGCACTGCACTGCCCCACCAGTTAATCGCTAACAAGTTTGTGGGCGTCCGCTGCATACACAGAGACGCCAAGGACTACCCTGTAGCCAGAGTAACCATGGGAACAGACTGTGGTAATCAGACTCATGAAGTTGGGGTGGTAAAAGACTTAATTCATCCGGTCATACTGGGGCAGGATTTTTCTCTGCTCTGGAACTTGTGACAAAAAGAAGTTGGACAGAGGGCCCCGGTCAAAAGCCAGGCTCTCTGAAGGCAAATCCATCAAAATCAGAGGTAAAGCAAATTCCCCCATGTGTCCTCGCTGGAGAGGAGGATGAGACGGTAAGAGGAGCCCAGCTTCCCTAACTTAGAGGTGACCGAAGAGAATTTTGGGACTGCTCAACTTTGGAACCTTACTTTGAAAGGGGCATTTGAGAATGTGACTGTATGCAATGGGGTTGCTCTAGAGCCAGGGGCTGACACCAGTTCCCCTAATTTTGCAGTACATGGCGAGTTATTGTATCGGGTGACCAAACTGAGGGGAGGAGAAATAGTAGAGCAGTTGTTAGTTCCAGGACCTTACTGGCAGAGGGTTTTAGACATGGCTCATTCTCATGTTTTGGGTGGACTTCTGGGGTGGAGAAAACTCAGGAGAGAGTGTTACAGTGGTTCTATTGGCCAGGGTGTTACCGAGAGATCCTGAATAGTGTTGAGCGATACCGTCCGATACTTGAAAGTATCGGTATCAGAAAGTATCGGCCGATTCCGGCAAAGTATCGGATCTAATCCGATACCGATACCCGATACTAATACAAGTCAATGGGACACCAAGTATCGGACGGTATCCTGTATGGTTCCCAGGGTCTGAAGGAGAAGAAACTCTCCTTCAGGCCCTGGGATCCATATCAATGTGTAAAAGAAAGAATTAAAATAAAAAATAGGGATATACTCACCCTCTGACGCGCCCTGGACTTTACCGCCGTAACCGGGAGCCGTTGTACCTAAGAATGCGCGCTTGAAGGGCCTTAGATGACATCACGACGATCTGATTGGTCCGTAGCGGTCGCGTGACCGCTACGCGACCAATCACAAAGCCGTGACGTCACCTAAGGTCTTTCAAGCGCTTGAAAGACCTTAGGTGACGTCACGGCTTTGTGATTGGTCGCGTAGCGGTCACGCGACCGCTACGGACCAATCAGAGCGCTGTGACGTCATCTAAGGCCCTTCAAGCGTGCATTCTTAGGTACAACGCCTCCCGGTTACGGCGGTAAAGTCCAGGGGCCGCCGGAGAGGTGAGTATATCCCTATTTTTTATTTTAATTCTTTCTTTCTTTTACACATTGATATTAATCCCGATACCGATTCCCGATACCACAAAAGTATCGGATCTCGGTATCGGAATTCCGATACCGCAAGTATTGGCCGATACCCGATACTTGCGGTATCGGAATGCTCAACACTAATCCTGAATTATTGTAGGCCCTGCCTCACCTGTCATATAACTGCTCCTACTTCTCACTTCTGAATCCCCTTAGTTCCCTTACCTGTGATAGAAATCCCTTAAAAATGAACTGTTAATATTCCTCATTAAAAAGTTCAAGAGATTTTTTTTAAAAACTTTTTCACAAAATATCAACAGCACCTCTCGGGTCTTTCAAGTAAGGGAGTATTATCCAGGGAATGGGATAGTTAGACAATGTAGTTTCACAGTCCTACACTGACCCTAATATAGGTCCCTATAATGCTGTTCACCTTCATGGCAGCGGAGGTTTGCACCCTAAAGTTCGATGTTGCGCTTCCACTCAACGTCGGCTGTCCCTTATATTCCCTGTATTCCCCTAATTTCTACCTGGTGCCCATATAAACACCCCAAACATGCACACAATAACACTTATGTCTATGATCTCACTGAGAAGTTTTTATCTCGTAGTCTCTAATGAAAGAGAAAAAAACACACTATAGGGTAAATGTAACAAATGTCAATCCCCTTAATCAAATATCTCTAAAGCTGTAGCACAGCTAGGGTAATTTTAACGTGCATCTCCAGAAGCCATAAGTAAGTTCAAATCAAGACCACAATATAACACTTCTCTCATTGAAATGGCCTCCAGAATAAAATATCACTTTTCCCTCTCCACAGCCGTGACACAGCTAGGAATAAAGTTAAAGTGCATTTGTGCTCAGTATAGACAACAACAGTACATTGCCTCAAACACATATACCTTCAGATATAATGATCATAGGATAGTCTCAGAGATCATAAACAGTGAACAGCAAATTCAAATAGAGACCACAGTGGGTCACTTATCTGGTTGAATTAACCCTCAGAGTTAGTATCCTTTATTCCTACGCGTTTTGCCCCCTCCTAATGTCAGGGCTCATCAGGGGACCATAGATAGGAGCACGCCATAGTTGTATAGTGATGGGCATCTGCTCCCATTCCTGCTCTTTTCTATCAGAAAAGTCCCACAGGCCTCCACTGGCTTCTCGCCGTTCGAGCTCCTGTACGGCCGACATCTACGAGGGATACTGGACATCAGCAAGGAAACCTGGTAAGCCAAGGTCACGCCTCACCGGAGTGTCATTGAGCATGTCACCCAACTGCAAGAACGGATGGCTCACACAATACCTATCATAAGGGAACATGTTCTCCAGGCACTGGAGGCCCAAGCGAGGGTATACAACCGATCAGCGAGGCTAAGGCAATTCCAATCCGGGGACTGCGTGCTAGTACATATCCCTACAGTGAAGAGCAAATTCTTGGCAAAGTATCAGATAGTGGAAAAACTCGGGGATGTGAATTACAAGGTACACCAGTCCGGTCACAGAAAGTGGCACCCGGTGAACCTACTCAAACTTTGGCGGGACTGTAAACCGCTGGAAGCTCTTTGTCTGGGGGCCCGTCTCGAAGCCAAGATCAAGGAGGTCGTGATTGCTTAGATGCTAACTCCGGCCCAGAAGCAACAATGTTGAGAACTGCTGCAGCAGAACCGTGACCTGTTCTTGGAGTTGCTAACAGAGCCGCATGTAAGGGTACACCTCAAACTCTACAGAATCACTGAAGCACACAAGAGAAAATCTCTAAGGAGGTAAAGAGAATGCTGGACCTCGGGATGATAGAGGAATCAAGAACTGGCTGGTCAAGTCCCCTCGTCCTCGTACCGAAGTCCAATGGCGATTGGCAGTTTTGTAACGACTAACATAAGCTGAATGAGGTGTCTGTTGTGAACTCTGTTTTCGGGCTCCCTCTTGTGGTCACAGGTGGTATTGTGTGAGTTTTGTTTTTGGGCTCCCCCTGGTGGCTTTGTTTGTTATCCTGCGGATCTGTGGCTGATTAGCTGCCTCGTTATGCACTAGGGAGTTTCCTATTTAGCTCTGCTTCACCTCCACTTGTTGCCGGCTGTCGATATATTCAGTGCTATTCTGATCTCCCCTGATTATCTTCGTTTTCAGTCTCTTCTGGAGAAGCTAAGTTTCTGTTTGATTATTTTTTGCTCATCAGTCTGCAATATGATTTCTGTGTATGATGAGTTTAGTTCAGCTTGCTAATATGTGAGTTCTTGCTGCTGTAAGCTCTGGGGTACGGAGTTGCTTCCCCCGCACCGTTAGTTGGTGCGGGGGCTCAAGCAACCTCTGCGTGGATATTTTGCTTAGGGTTTTCTATTGACCGCACAGCTCCCTTCCTATTTTCTGCTATCTAGTGTTAGCGGGCCTCATTTGCTAAATCTATTTCATCTCTGCGTTTGTGCTTTCCCCTTAACTCACCGTTAATATTTGTGGGGGGCTTTTCTATATCTTTGGGGTCATTTCTCTGAGGCAAGTAAGGACTTTACTTTCCCTCTAGGAATAGGTAGTTTCTCAGGCCGTGAAGAGACGTCTAGGATTTTCAGGTAACGTTCCACGGCTGCCTATAGTTGTTTGCGGATAGGATCAGGTTGCGGTCAATCCAGATACCACTTCCCCAGAGCTGGTCATCGGTTTAGTTACTTAGCTAGTCAACTTGCGATCCTTGCCACTAGGATCATAACAGTACAGCCGGCCATAAAGTGTTAATTGCATGGCAGAAGCAGGAGAAGAGAAGCCTTGAGGAATTTTTTTTTTTTTTTGCTGCCGTGTGTCTAGCTGCTGTGTGTCTAGCTTCTCTCCTCCTCTTAATCTTGGTGTGGCTCTGAGTTCAGCTGCTGACATGGATATCCAGAGTTTGGCCTCCAGTGTAGATCATCTTGCTGCAAGTGTACAAAGTATTCAGGATTTTGTTGTTCACAGTCCTATGTCAGAGCCTAGAATACCTATTCCGGAGTTGTTTTCTGGAGATAGATCTAGGTTCCTGAATTTTAAGAACAATTGCAAATTGTTTCTTTCGTTGAAACCTCGTTCCTCTCGTGATTCCGTTCAGCAAGTTAAGATTATTATTTCTTTCTTGCGCGGCGACCCTCAAGATTGGGCCTTCGCATTGGCGCCAGGGGATCCTGCATTGCTCACTGTGGATGCGTTTTTTCTGGCCCTTGGATTGCTCTATGAGGAACCTAATCTTGAGAACCAGGCTGAAAAAGCTTTGTTGGCCCTCTCTCAGGGGCAAGAGGAAGCAGAGGTGTATTGCCAGAAATTTCGGAAATGGTCAGTGCTTACTCAATGGAATGAGTGTGCCCTGGCTGCAAATTTCAGAAAGGGTCTTTCTGAAGCCATTAAGAATGTCATGGTGGGGTTCCCTATGCCTGCAGGTCTGAATGAGTCAATGACTCTGGCCATTCAGATTGATCGGCGTTTGCGGGAGCGCAAACCTGCGCACCATTTGGCGGTGTCTTCTGAACAGACACCTGAGTCTATGCAATGTGATAGAATTCTGACCAGAAGTGAACGGCAAAATTATAGACGGCAAAATGGGTTGTGCTTTTACTGTGGTGACTCAGCTCATGTTATCTCAGCATGCTCTAAGCGCACAAAAAAGATTGATAAATCTGTCACCATCGGTACTTTACAGCCTAAGTTCATTTTGTCTGTTACCCTGATTTGTTCCCTGTCATCTTACCCGGTTATGGCTTTTGTAGATTCAGGTGCTGCCCTGAGCCTGATGGATTTGTCATTTGCCCGGCGCTGTGGTTTTGTTTTGGAGCCTTTAAAATTCCCTATTCCACTAAGGGGTATTGATGCTACACCATTGGCTATGAATAAACCTCAGTACTGGACGCAAGTGACCATGTGCATGACTCCTGTTCATCAGGAGGTGATTCGCTTTCTTGTTCTGCATAATTTGCATGATGTTGTCGTGTTGGGTCTGCCATGGTTGCAGGACCATAATCCAGTCCTGGATTGGAAAGCAATGTCTGTGTCAAGTTGGGGTTGCCAGGGAATTCATTGTTGTGGATTCTGTTTGTGGGCTCCCTCTGGTGGTTACTGCTGGTACTGGGTGACTTTGGTGGGTTGCGGCCTTTGGTTTCCACCTGTCCATCTGTGGCTGGGTGTTTCCTATTTTACCTGGCCTTTCTGTCATTTCCCTTGCCGGCTATCAATGTATTCAGATGTGCTCTGTTTGGTTCCTGCCTACCTGCTCCCAGATCTTTCAGGATAAGCTAAGTGCTGATTTTCAGTTGTTTGGTTTTTTGTCCAGCTTGCTTATTATGTCTCTATGCTAGCTGGTAGCTCTAGTGGACTGAGGTTCTCCCCATGTGCCATGAGTTGGCACATGGGTTCTTGTAATCTCAGGATGGTTTTTTTTTTATTAGGGTTTTTTGCTGACCGCTCAGTCCCCTTTTGTATCGTTCTGCTTTCTAGTTTACAGCGGGCCTCAATTTGCTAAAACTATATATATCATCTCTATGTGTGTGCCTTCCTCTCATTTCACCGTCAATACATGTGGGGGGCAACTATATCTTTTTGGGGTTCATTCCGCTGGAGGCAAGTGAGGTCTTTATTTTCTCTGCAGTGCTAGTTAGCTCTTAGGCTGGTGCGTGGCGTCTAGAACCAACGTAGGCACGCTCCCTGGCTATCTCTAGTTGCGTTTGTCAGGCGTAGGGCAGCGGTCAGCCCAGGTTCCATCACCCTAGAGCTCGTCCGTAATATATTTGTACTTTGCTTGTCCTGTGCTATCCCTAGCCATTGGGATTCATGACAGTATAGCCGGCCAACAAAGTGTTAATTGTTTGGGCTGAAGCAGGAGAAAGAGAAGTGTTTAAGGGAATTTTTTTTTTTTTTTTTTTTTTTTCCCCTTCAGAGTTTTGCTGCCTAGCCCTTAATTGCTGTCTAGCTGCTTCTTACCTCCTCTTAACCCTTGAATGGCTCTGATCTTAGCTGTTTAACATGGATGTCCAGAGTTTGGCTTCCAGCCTGAGTAATCTCGCGGCAAAAGTTCAAAACATACAGGATTTTGTTGTTCACACTCCCATGTCTGAACCTAGAATTCCTATTCCAGAGTTCTTTTCTGGAGATAGATCTACCTTCCTGAATTTCAGGAACAATTGTAAATTGTTTCTTTCTTTAAAATCTCGCTCCTCTGGAGACCCTGCTCAACAGGTCAAGATTGTAATATCTTTCCTGCGGGGCGACCCTCAGAATTGGGCATTTGCATTGGCACCAGGGGATCCTGCATTGCTCAGTGTGGATGCGTTTTTTCTGGCATTGGGATTGCTCTATGAGGAACCTAACCTGGAGATTCAGGCTGAAAAGGCTTTATTAGCCCTCTCTCAGGGGCATGATGAAGCGGAGATATATTGTCAGAAGTTTCGGAAATGGTCGGTGCTTACTCAGTGGAATGAGTGCGCCCTGGCTGCAAACTTCAGAAATGGTCTTTCTGAGGCCATTAAGGATATTATGGTGGGGTTCCCTATGCCTACAGGTCTGAATGAGTCTATGGCTATGGCCATTCAGATTGATCGGCGTTTACGGGAGCGCAAACCCGTGCACCAGTTGGCGGTGTCTTCTGAACAGGCACCTGAGACTATGCAATGTGATAGAATTCAGTCCAGAAGTGAACGGCAAAATTATAGGCGGAAAAATGGATTGTGTTTCTATTGTGGTGATTCAGCTCATGTTATATCAGCATGCTCTAAACGCACAAAAAGGGTTGATAAATCTTTTGCCATTGGTACTCTGCAGCCTAAGTTCATTTTGTCTGTGACTCTGATTTTTTCACTGTCTTCCATTTCCGTCGATGCCTATGTGGATTCGGGCGCTGCCCTGAGTCTTATGGATTGGTCATTTGCTAAACGCTGCGGTTTTAGTCTGGAACCTCTGGAAGTTCCTATTCCTCTGAAGGGAATTGACTCTACACCATTGGCTATGAATAAACCGCAGTATTGGACACAAGTGACCATGCGCATGACTCCCGTTCATCAGGAGGTGATTCGCTTCCTTGTACTTTATAATTTACATGATGTACTAGTGCTTGGTCTGCCATGGTTACAAACTCATAATCCTGTCCTGGACTGGAAAACAATGTCTGTGTTAAGCTGGGGATGTCAGGGGGTTCATGATGATGCACCTCCGATTTCAATCGCTTCATCTACTCCTTCTGAGATCCCTGCGTTTTTGTCTGACTATAGGGATGTTTTTGAGGAGCCTAAGCTCAATTCGCTCCCTCCGCATAGAGATTGTGACTGTGCTATAGAATTGATTCCTGGCAGTAAGTTCCCTAAGGGTCGTTTATTTAATCTGTCACTGCCAGAGCATACTGCTATGCGGAATTATATTAAGGAGTCCTTGGAGAAGGGACATATTCGTCCATCTTCGTCCCCTCTGGGAGCAGATTTTTTTTTTGTGGCAAAAAAAAGATGGTTCCCTGAGGCCTTGTATAGATTATCGCCTTCTGAATAAGATTACAGTCAAGTATCAGTATCCATTGCCATTATTGACTGATTTGTTTGCTCGCATTAAGGGGGCTAGGTGGTTCACTAAGATAGATCTTCGCGGTGCGTATAATCTGGTGCGGATAAAACAGGGTGATGAGTGGAAAACCGCATTTAATACGCCTGAGGGCCATTTTGAGTATTTGGTAATGCCTTTTGGACTCTCCAATGCTCCGTCAGTCTTTCAGTCCTTTATGCACAATATTTTCCGTGAATATCTGGATAAGTTTATGATTGTGTATTTGGATGATATTTTGGTGTTTTCTGATGACTGGGAGTCTCATGTTCTACAGGTCAGGAAGGTGTTTCAGGTTCTGCGGGCCAATTCTCTGTTTGTGAAGGGCTCAAAGTGTCTCTTCGGAGTCCAGAAGATTTCTTTTTTGGGGTACATTTTTTCTCCTTCTACTATTGAGATGGATCCCGTTAAGGTTCAGGCGATTTGTGACTGGACACAACCTACATCTGTTAAGAGCCTTCAGAAGTTCTTGGGGTTTGCTAATTTTTATCGTCGGTTCATTGCTAATTTTTCCAGTATTGTTAAACCTTTGACTGATTTGACTAAAAAGGGTGCTGATGTTGCTGATTGGTCTCCTGCGGCCGTGGAGGCCTTTCAGGAACTTAAGCGCCGGTTTTCTTCTGCTCCTGTGTTGTGTCAACCAGATGTTTCACTTCCTTTTCAGGTTGAGGTTGATGCTTCCGAGATTGGAGCGGGGGCGGTTTTGTCACAGAGAAGTTCTAATGGCTCGGTGATGAAGCCATGTGCTTTCTTCTCTAGAAAATTCTCGCCCGCCGAGCGCAATTATGATGTGGGTAATCGGGAGCTTTTGGCCATGAAGTGGGCATTTGAGGAGTGGCGTCATTGGCTTGAGGGTGCTAAACATCGTGTGGTGGTCTTGACTGATCACAAGAATCTCATTTACCTTGAGTCTGCCAGGCGTTTGAATCCTAGACAGGCTCGTTGGTCGTTGTTTTTTTCTCGTTTCAATTTCGTGGTTTCATACCTGCCAGGTTCAAAGAATGTGAAGGCAGATGCTCTTTCCAGGAGTTTTGTGCCTGACTCTCCTGGAGACTCTGGGCCTACTGGTATCCTTAGGGATGGGGTAATATTGTCCGCCGTATCCCCAGACTTGCGACGTGCATTGCAGGAGTTTCAGGTGGATAAACCGGATCGTTGTCCACCAGAAAGACTGTTTGTTCCGGATGATTGGACCAGTAGAGTCATCTCCGAGGTCCATTCTTCTGTGTTGGCTGGTCATCCTGGAATATTTGGTACTAGAGACTTGGTGGCCAGGTCTTTTTGGTGGCCTTCCTTGTCTAGGGATGTGCGTACCTTTGTGCAGTCTTGTGAAGTGTGTGCTCGAGCTAAGCCTTGCTGTTCTCGGGCCAGTGGGTTGTTGTTATCCTTGCCCATCCCGAAGAGGCCTTGGACGCACATTTCCATGGATTTTATTTCTGATCTCCCGGTTTCACAGAAAATGTCCGTTATCTGGGTTGTGTGTGACCGCTTTTCTAAGATGGTTCATTTGGTGCCCTTGCCTAAGTTGCCTTCCTCCTCTGAGTTGGTCCCTTTATTTTTTCAGAACGTGGTTCGTTTGCATGGGATTCCGGAGAATATCGTTTCTGACAGGGGATCCCAGTTTGTGTCTAGATTTTGGCGGACGTTTTGTGCCAAGATGGGCATTGATTTGTCTTTCTCGTCTGCATTCCATCCTCAGACGAATGGCCAGATGGAGCGAACTAATCAGACCTTGGAAACTTATTTGAGGTGTTTTGTTTCTGCTGATCAAGATGACTGGGTTGCTTTTTTGCCACTGGCCGAATTTGCTCTTAATAATCGGGCTAGTTCGGCCACGTTGGTCTCTCCTTTTTTTTTGTAATTCGGGGTTTCATCCTCGTTTTTCCTCTGGTCAGGTGGAGCCTTCGGATTGTCCTGGAGTGGACGTGGTGGTGGACAGGCTACATCAGATTTGGAATCAGGTGGTGGACAATTTGAAGTTATCTCAGGAGAAGACTCAGCAGTTTGCTAATCGCCGTCGCCGCGTGGGTCCCCGACTTCTTGTTGGGGATTTGGTGTGGTTGTCTTCTCGTTTTGTCCCTATGAAGGTCTCTTCTCTTAAGTTCAAGCCTCGGTTCATCGGTCCTTATAGGATCTCGGAGATTCTTAACCCTGTATCTTTTCGTTTGGATCTCCCAGCATCGTTTGCTATTCATAATGTGTTCCATCGGTCGTTGTTGCGGAGGTATGAGGTGCCCGTTGTTCCTTTGGTTGAGCCTCCTGCTCCGGTGCTGGTGGAGGGAGAATTGGAGTATGTTGTTGAGAAGATCTTGGATTCTCGTGTTTCCAGACGCAAACTCCAGTATTTGGTTAAGTGGAAGGGTTATGGTCAGGAGGATAATTCCTGGGTGGTCGCCTCCGATGTTCATGCGACTGATTTGGTCCGCGCCTTCCATAGAGCTCACCCTGATCGCCCTGGGGGTTCTCGTGAGGGTTCGGTGACCCCTCCTCAAGGGGGGGGTACTGTTGTGGATTCTGTTTGTGGGCTCCCTCTGGTGGTTACTGCTGGTACTGGGTGACTTTGGTGGGTTGCGGCCTTTGGTTTCCACCTGTCCATCTGTGGCTGGGTGTTTCCTATTTTACCTGGCCTTTCTGTCATTTCCCTTGCCGGCTATCAATGTATTCAGATGTGCTCTGTTTGGTTCCTGCCTACCTGCTCCCAGATCTTTCAGGATAAGCTAAGTGCTGATTTTCAGTTGTTTGGTTTTTTGTCCAGCTTGCTTATTATGTCTCTATGCTAGCTGGTAGCTCTAGTGGACTGAGGTTCTCCCCATGTGCCATGAGTTGGCACATGGGTTCTTGTAATCTCAGGATGGTTTTTTTTTATTAGGGTTTTTTGCTGACCGCTCAGTCCCCTTTTGTATCGTTCTGCTTTCTAGTTTACAGCGGGCCTCAATTTGCTAAAACTATATATATCATCTCTATGTGTGTGCCTTCCTCTCATTTCACCGTCAATACATGTGGGGGGCAACTATATCTTTTTGGGGTTCATTCCGCTGGAGGCAAGTGAGGTCTTTATTTTCTCTGCAGTGCTAGTTAGCTCTTAGGCTGGTGCGTGGCTTCTAGAACCAACGTAGGCATGCTCCCTGGCTATCTCTAGTTGCGTTTGTCAGGCGTAGGGCAGCGGTCAGCCCAGGTTCCATCACCCTAGAGCTCGTCCGTAATATATTTGTACTTTGCTTGTCCTGTGCTATCCCTAGCCATTGGGATTCATGACAATTCATGGCGACGCTCCTGTGGTGTCAATTGCTTCACCCACTCCTTCTGAAGTCCCTGCGTTTTTGTCGGACTACCAGGATGTATTTGATGAGCCCAAACTCAGTTCTCTACCTCCTCATAGGGATTGTGATTGTGCTATAAATTTGATTCGTGGTAGTAAGTTTCCTAAGGGACGACTTTTCAATTTGTCAGTGCCGGAGCATGCTGCTATGCGGAGTTATATAAAGGAGTCTTTGGAGAAAGGACTTATTCACCCCTCCTCCTCCCCTCTGGGTGCGGGATTCTTTTTTGTGGCTAAGAAGGATGGTTCCCTGAGACCTTGTATTGATTATCGCCTTCTAAATAAAATCACGGTCAAATTTCAGTATCCTTTGCCATTGTTATCTGATCTGTTTGCTCGCATTAGGGGGTCTAGTTGGTTCACCAAGATAGATCTTCGTGGTGCGTATAACCTTGTGCGTATTAAGCAGGGTGATGAATGGAAAACTGCATTTAATACGCCCGAAGGCCATTTCGAGTACTTGGTGATGCCTTTTGGACTTTCTAACGCTCCTTCTGTCTTTCAGTCCTTCATGCACGACATCTTCCGCGAGTATCTGGATAAATTTATGATTGTGTATCTGGATGATATTCTGTTTTTTTCTGATGATTGGCAGTCCCATGTTAGGCAGGTCAGGATGGTGTTTCAGGTCCTGCGTACCAATGCTTTATTTGTGAAGCGCTCAAAATGTCTTTTTGGTGTCCAGAAGGTTTCCTTTTTGGGTTTCATTTTTTCCCCTTCTACTATTGAGATGGACCCAGTCAAGGTTCAGGCTATTCATGACTGGACTCAGCCTACATCTGTTAAGAGTCTTCAGAAGTTCTTGGGTTTTGCTAATTTTTACCGTCGCTTCATCGCTAATTTTTCTGGTGTTGTTAAGCCTTTGACGGATTTGACCAAGAAGGGTTCTGATGTTACTAATTGGTCTCCCGCGGCTGTGGAGGCCTTTCGGGAGCTGAAGCGCCGGTTTTCCTCGGCTCCGGTCTTATGTCAGCCAGATGTCTCTCTTCCTTTCCAGGTCGAGGTTGATGCTTCTGAGATTGGAGCGGGGGCTGTTTTGTCGCAGAGAAGCTCTGATGGCTCTGTGATGAAGCCATGTGCTTTCTTTTCAAGAAAGTTTTCGCCTGCCGAGCGGAATTATGATGTCGGTAATCGGGAGTTGTTGGCTATGAAGTGGGCATTTGAGGAGTGGCGACATTGGCTCGAGGGAGCTAAGCATCGTGTGGTGGTCTTGACTGATCACAAAAATCTGATTTATCTCGAGTCGGCCAAGCGGCTGAATCCTAGACAGGCTCGTTGGTCGTTGTTTTTCTCTCGTTTTGATTTCGTGGTCTCGCACCTGCCTGGTTCGAAGAATGTGAAGGCTGATGCTCTTTCTAGGAGTTTTGTGCCTGACTCTCCTGGAGATTCTGAGCCGGCTGGTATCCTCAGAGAAGGGGTGATTTTGTCTGCCATCTCCCCAGATTTGCGACGAGTGCTGCGGGAGTTTCAGGCAGATAGACCTGACCGTTGTCCACCGGAGAGACTGTTTGTCCCAGATAGATGGACCAACAGAGTTATTTCCGAGGTTCATTCTTCGGTGTTGGCAGGCCATCCTGGAATATTTGGTACCAGAGATTTGGTGGCCAGGTCCTTTTGGTGGCCTTCCTTGTCGCGGGATGTGCGTTCCTTTGTGCAGTCTTGTGGAATTTGTGCTCGGGCTAAGCCTTGCTGTTCTTGTGCCAGTGGTTTGCTGTTACCTTTGCCTGTCCCGAAGAGGCCTTGGACGCACATTTCCATGGATTTTATTTCAGATCTCCCTGTCTCTCAGAGAATGTCTGTCATCTGGGTGGTGTGTGATCGTTTTTCTAAGATGGTCCATTTGGTGCCCTTGCCTAAGTTGCCTTCCTCCTCCGAGTTGGTTCCGCTGATTTTTCAAAATGTGGTTCGTTTGCACGGGATCCCTGAGAATATTGTTTCCGACAGAGGATCCCAGTTTGTGTCTAGATTTTGGCGGACCTTTTGTGCTAAGATGGGCATTGATTTGTCTTTTTCGTCGGCCTTCCATCCTCAGACGAATGGCCAGACAGAGCGAACTAATCAGACCTTGGAAACCTATTTAAGATGTTTTGTTTCTGCTGATCAGGACGACTGGGTGGCTTTTTTGCCATTGGCCGAATTTGCCCTTAATAATCGGGCTAGTTCTGCTACTTTGGTTTCGCCTTTTTTTTGTAATTCGGGGTTTCATCCTCGTTTTTCCTCGGGTCAGGTGGAGCCTTCTGACTGTCCTGGAGTGGATCTTGTGGTGGATAGGTTGCATCAGATTTGGGATCATGTGGTGGACAATTTGAAGCTGTCACAAGAGAAGGCTCAGCGCTTTGCCAACCGCCGTCGCTGTGTGGGTCCCCGACTTCGCGTTGGGGACTTGGTGTGGTTGTCTTCTCGCTTTGTTCCTATGAAGGTCTCCTCTCCCAAGTTCAAGCCTCGGTTTATCGGTCCTTATAAGATTTTGGAAGTCCTTAACTGTTGTGGATTCTGTTTTTGGGCTCCCTCTGGTGGTTACGGCTGGTACTGGGTGACTTTGGTGGGTTGCGGTCTCTGGTTTCCACCTGTCCATCAGAGGCTGGGTGTTTCCTATTTAACCTGGCTTTCCTGTCTTTCCCTTGCCGGCTATCAATGTATCAGTGTGTCTCTGTTACCTTTGCTACCTGCTCCTAGGCCTTCAAGACAAGCTAAGTCTGGATTTCCCTGTTTCATGTTTGCTTTCATGTTTTTAGTCCAGCTTGCAGATATGTAATTCTCTGCTGCTGGTTGCTCTAGTGGGCTGAAATTACCACTCATGTACCATGAGTTGGCACATGAGTTCAAGTAATTTCAGGATGGTATTTTGAAGGGTTTTAAGCTGACCGCGCAGTTCACCTTTTGTATCCTCTGCTATCTAGCTTAAGCGGGCCTCATTTTGCTGAATCTGTTTTCATAACTACGTTTGTGCCTTCCTCTCATTTCACCGTCATTATATGTGGGGGGCTGCTATTTCTGTGGGAATATTTCTCTGGAGGCAAGATAGGTCTGTGATTCTTCTGATAGGGGTAGCTAGATCTCCGGCTGGCGCGAGACGTCTAGAGTCCCCCCAGGAACATTCCCCGGCTGCTGTTAGTTGAGTGTTGAGGTTCAGGATCGCGGTCAGCTCAGGTTCCATCACCCTAGAGCTCGTCCTGTTTTTGCCCGTGTTATGTGTTTAATTCCCTGCCATTGGGAACATGACACTTAACCCTGTGTCATTTCGTTTGGACCTCCCAGCATCGTTTGCTATTCATAATGTGTTCCATCGGTCGTTGTTGCGGAGGTATGTGGTGCCTGTGGTTCCTTCGGTTGAGCCTCCTGCCCCTGTGCTGGTTGAGGGAGAATTGGAATATGTGGTGGAGAAGATCTTGGATTCTCGTATTTCTAGATGGAGGCTTCAGTATTTGGTTAAGTGGAAGGGCTATGGTCAGGAGGATAATTCCTGGGTTGTCTCCTCTGATGTTCATGCGGCTGATTTGGTTCGTGCCTTCCATGTGGCTCACCCTGATCGCCCTGGGGGTTTTTGATGAGGGTTCGGTGACCCCTCCTCAAGGGGGGGGGTACTGTTGTGAACTCTGTTTTCGGGCTCCCTCTTGTGGTCACAGGTGGTATTGTGTGAGTTTTGTTTTTGGGCTCCCCCTGGTGGCTTTGTTTGTTATCCTACGGATCTGTGGCTGATCAGCTGCCTCGTTATGCACTAGGGAGTTTCCTATTTAGCTCTGCTTCACCTCCACTTGTTGCCGGCTGTCGATGTATTCAGTGCTATTCTGATCTCCCCTGATTATCTTCGTTTTCAGTCTCTTCTGGAGAAGCTAAGTTTCTGTTTGATTATTTTTTGCTCATCAGTCTGCAATATGATTTCTGTGTATGATGAGTTTAGTTCAGCTTGCTAATATGTGAGTTCTTGTTGCTGTAAGCTGTGGGGTACGGAGTTGCTTCCCCCGCACCGTTAGTTGGTGCGGGGGCTCGAGCAATCTCTGCGTGGATATTTTGCTTAGGGTTTTCTATTGACCGCACAGCTCCCTTCCTATTTTCTGCTATCTAGTGTTAGCGGGCCTCATTTGCTAAATCTATTTCATCTCTGCGTTTGTGCTTTCCCCTTATCTCACCGTTAATATTTGTGGGGGGCTTTTCTATATCTTTGGGGTCATTTCTCTGAGGCAAGTAAGGACTTTACTTTCCCTCTAGGAATAGGTAGTTTCTCAGGCCGTGAAGAGACGTCTAGGATTTTCAGGTAACGTTCCACGGCTGCCTATAGTTGTTTGCGGATAGGATCAGGTTGCGGTCAATCCAGATACCACTTCCCCAGAGCTGGTCGTCAGTTTAGTTACTTAGCTAGTCAACTTGCGATCCTTGCCACTAGGATCATAACAGGTGTCCCATTTTGACACGTACCCGATGTCCCATATAGATGAACTCCTCATTGAGCAACTGGGACCTACAAGGTACATCACAACCCTCGACCTGATGAAGGTGTACTGGCAGATCCCTATGTCCCAGAGCGCCAAGGAGAAGATGGCCTTCTCGATTCTGAATGGGTGTTTTCAGTACACCAGAATGCCCTTTGGACTGTAGGGAGCCCCAGCTATCTTTCAGGGGGCAATGGATCGAATCTTGGCTCCACATAAGAAATATGCCGCAGCCTACTTCGATGACATTGTCATTTTTAGTCCTGAATGGAGTTCGCACCTGCCCAAGGTACAGGCGATCCTCAATGCATTGAGAAAAGTGGGATTCACCATAAATCCTAAGAAGTGTGCCATAGGGAAGGAAGGGGCCAGGTACTTAGGCTACATCGTTGGGAGAGGCGAAATCACGCACCAGTTGAATTAAATAGAGGCAATTCAGGAGTGGCCGCAACCGCTCTCCAAGAAGCAAGTGAGGGCATTTCTTGGGATTGTGGAGTATTACCGGGGTTTTATCCTGAACTTTGCCATAATTGCTGCACCGTTAACAGATCTCCTTGTGGGCACCAAGTCAGCGGTGGTAAAATGGACTCCTGACACAGAGATGGTGTTTCAAGAGCTGAAGGGAGCTCTGTGCAAACATGCGGTTCTGGTCGCACCCAACTTTAGTAAAGAATTCGTGGTCCAGAACGATACCTCTGCAGTTGGGTTGGGAGCTGTGCAGTCACAGATAATCAATGGAGAGGAGCATCCCATCCTGTATCTAACCCATAAACTCTCATCAAGAAGAACTAAGGAATAGTTGAGAAAGAATGCTTAGCCATAAAGTGGGCCATCGACACCCTGAAATAGTACCTGCTAGGCTGTAGGTTTAAGTTAGTGACGGACCATGCCCCTCTGAGTGGTTGAGAGAAAAAAAGAGTAAGAATGCCAAGGTGACTAGATGGTTCTTGGCGCTTCAAGACTTCACGTTCCACGTAGAGCATTGGCCAGAGAAGTTACATGGCAATGCAGATGCTCTCTTCTGAATTCCCTGTTTAGTGTCTGAAGATGCCAAAACCCCTGGCTTTGGGCAGAGGGGGGGAATATGTGGCAGGGTCACTGGCACAGTGTATAAAGGGAGATATGTGTCACTGCACATATTAGCTTCAGTGATGTGAAACCAGAATAGTTTTCTTCCAGCATGCCATGTGTTGAGAGTGTTAAGTTATGTTATGGGCTGGTTTTAGTGGACTTCCATAGAGCAGGTGGGAAGAGGTCCACTGTATCTCCACCTGCAGAGTCCTGAGAGGATCTGTGTGATGTCAGGGTCATGTGATCATCACATTGGGTTTTAATAACCTGGCCATGAGAGTCAGTTGGTGTTGTGTGTTGGGAGACGTGGAACTCCCACGTAAC
This sequence comes from Ranitomeya variabilis, assembly GCF_051348905.1. Taxonomy (NCBI): domain Eukaryota; kingdom Metazoa; phylum Chordata; class Amphibia; order Anura; family Dendrobatidae; genus Ranitomeya; species Ranitomeya variabilis. The sequence continues at coordinate 146,352,759 of NC_135233.1, read as the reverse complement.
TCCCGAAGGAGCTAAGGATGCTGTCCTTGTTGCCTGCAGTGAAGCCTGCAGGGTAAGGACTCTGTTTAAACTTTATCTTTGGTTTTTGTTTTACCATTATGCAGAAAGGATCTGTTTATTTTTCCTAAATCCTGCTGAAGTTTATGCTGTCCATAATGAACTAGCAGGTGAACTACCACCAGTACAGTTCCTGTGTCTACCTGGTAAAGCAGCTGAGTATAATTAACTAATGGACCCATATTAGCATAACTATTGTATACACCACGCGGTTACTAATAAAACATATGCAGACGAAGGAGTGCAATGAATATCCACCACATTAGATATAAAATACATAGACTCAAGTAGTCATATAGCCTTAGTAGGTAGCTGCGTTAACAAAGAAACCACATGATAAGTAACATAATGTGCATACAAAGTAGTAATATTACCTAATAGGATCAGGTTGTCCAGGCACCCACCACACCCGACACATGTTTTGCAATGAAAGGCTATATGACTACTTGAGTCATGCACTCAAGTAGTCATGAGTCATGAAGCAGGAGCTGCTCATCATTGACATATTTTACTCTGGTCTCTTAGTCAGAACAGACTAGTACATGCTGTTATCCGTGTGAAAAATCATGGTTATTATTGGATGTTTGCTGAGCACACCGACATCACACTAATCGATAATACATCTGTTTGAATGAGCCCTAAGGCTCAGTGGCCTCTGTTTAGCAAATATACTAGGATACATCTACACAGACGTGCATTAAAGGGGTTGTCTAGTCTAAAATCACAAGTCTGCAGTCACTCTGTGTGATTTCAGACTTGTGAATCCTCCCAGCGCATGCAATGCATGTTAAAAAGATTGGCCAGTGTCAGTGCCGGGAAGAGCAGTCATGACCAGATGTACAGTTAGGTCCATATATATTTGGACAGAGACAACAGACATTTTTCTAATTTTGGTTATAGACGTTACCACAATGAATTTTAAACAAAACAATTCAGATGCAGTTGAAGTTCAGACTTTCAGCTTTCATTTGAGGGTATCCACATTAAAATTGGATGAAGGGTTTAGGAATTTCAGCTCCTTAACATGTGCCACCCTGTTTTTAAAGGGACCAAAAGTAATTTGACAATTGACTCCAAGGTTATTTCATGGACAGGTGTGGGCAATCCCTTCGTTATGTCATTCTCAATTAAGCAGATAAAAGGCCTGGAGTTGATTTGCAGTGTGGTGCTTGCATTTGGAAGGTTTTGCTGTGAAGTAAACATGCGTTCAAAGGAGCTCTCCAGGTGAAACAAGCCATCCTTAAGCTGCGAAAACGGAAAAAAAACATCTGAGAAATTGCTACAATATTAGGAGTGGCAAAATCTACAGTTTGGTAGTGTTGAGCATTCCGATACCGCAAGTATCGGGTATCGGCCGATATTTGCTGTATCGGAATTCCGATACCGAGATCCGATACTTTTGTGGTATCGGGAATCGGTATCGGGATCGATATTAATGTGTAAAATAAAGAATAAAAATAAAAAATATTGATATACTCACCCTCTATTTATTTTACACATTAATATGGATCCCAGGGCCTGAAGGGGAGTTTCCTCTCCTTCAGACCCTGGGAACCATCAGGATACCTTCCGACACTTGGTGTCCCATTGACTTGTATTGGTATCGGGTATCGGTATCGGCGATATCCGATACTTTTCGGGTATCGGCCGATACTATCCGATACCGATACTTTCAAGTATCGGACGGTATCGCTCAACACTACAGTTTGGTACATCCTGATAAAGAAAGAAAGCACTGGTGAACTCATCAATGCAAAAAGACCTGGGCACCCACGGAAGACAACAGTGGTGGATGATCGCAGAATAATCTCCATGGTGAAGAGAAACCCCTTCACAGCAGCCAACCAAGTGACCAACACTCTCCAGGAGGTCGGCGTATCAATATCCAAATCTACCATAAATAGAAGACTGCATGAAAATAAATACAGAGGGTTCACTGCACAGTGCAAGCCACTCATAAGCATCAAGAATAAAAAGGCTAGACTGGACTTTGCTAAAAAACATCTAAAAAAGCCAGCACAGTTCTGGAAGAACATTCTTTGGACAGATGAAACCAAGATCAACCTCTACTAGAATGATGGAAAGAGAAAAGTATGGCGAAGTACAGCTCCTGATCCAAAGCATATCACATCATCTGTAAAACACGGTGGAGGCAGTGTGATGGCTTGGGCATGCATGGCTGCCAGTGGCACTGGGTCACTAGTGTTTATTGATGATGTGACACAGGACAGAAGCAGCCAAATGAATTCTGAGGTATTCAGAGCCATACGGTGTGCTCAGATCCAGCCAAATGCAGCAATACTGATTGGTCGTTGTTTCACACTACAGATGGACAATGACCCAAAACATAAAGCCAAAGCAACCCAGGAGTTTATTAAAGCAAAGAAGTGGAATATTCTTGAATGGCCAAGTCAGTCACCTGATCTCAACCCAATTGAGCATGCATTTCACTTGTTAAAGACTAAACTTCACACAGAAAGGCCCACAAACAAACAGCAACTGAAAACCACCACAGTGAAGGCCTGGTATAGCATCAAAAAGAAGAAAACACAGCGTCTGGTGATGTCCATGAGTTCAAGACTTCAGGCAGTCATTGCCAACAAGGGGTTTTCAACCAAGTACTAAAAATGAACATTTTATTTAAAATTATTGAATCTGTCCAATTACTTTTGGTACCTTTAAAAACAGGGTGGCGCATGTTAAGGAGCTGAAACTCCTAAATCCAGGTGGCGAGCATTTATATTAGTATATGGTCTCCATTCTGGTATGTGCTGCTTCCATCCTGCGCCCTAATCCTGTCATGTGGTGCTACCATCTTGCTCCCTCAACCTGTCATATGCTGCTCCCATCCTGCGCCCCCTTCCTGTCCTGTGCAGCCCCATCCTGCACCCTCATCCTGTTTTGTGTGCCTCCATCTTGTCATGTGCTACTCTCTTCCTGTGCCCTCATCCTGTCATGTGCTCCCATCCTGCGCCCCAATCCTGTCATGTGCTCCCGTCCTGCACCCCAATCCTGCCATGTGGTGCTCCCATCCTGAGCCCCCATCCTGTCATATGGTACTCCCACCCTGCACCCCCATGCTGTCATGTGCTGCTCCCATCCTGCGCCCCCATTCTGGTATGTGCTGCGCCCATGCTGATATGTGCTACTCCAATTCTGCGCCCGCATCCTGTCATGTGGTGCTCTCATCCTGCGTCCCCATCCTGTCATGTGGTGTTCCCATCCTGTGCCCATAGTCTGTAATGTGCTACTCCCATCCTGCGCCCCCATTCTGTGATGTGCTGCTTCCATCCTGCGCCCCCATTCTGTAATGTGCTGCTCCCATCCTGCGCCCCCATTCTGTCATGAGCTGCACCCATTCTGCACTCCCATTCTGTCATGTGCTGCTCCCATCCTGCGCCCCCATTCTGTCATCTGCTGCACCCATTCTGCCCCCCGCATTCTGTCATGTGCTGCTTCCATCCTGTGCCCCCATTCTGTCATGTGCAGTAAAAAGTCACTGGCTTGCTTCGCTGACATATTTTATATATAGATTCAGTATAGAAAAATGGCCCCGGAAAGCACGGACTGCGCATGTATCGATTCCGGTGCCACAAACCTCCTGGACCACAATCCTCATCCCCGGATGCATAACTTACACAATGGCACCTGAAGTGCACTATGCGCATGCACCATTTCCGACGGAGGATTCATGTCCCGGCCTCCGGCCCGAAGAGGCTCCGCGGCAATACCAGATAGATACCGTATATACTCGAGTATAAGCCGACCCAAGTATAAGCTGAGACTCCTAATTTTGCCACAAAAAACTAGGAAAACTTATTGACTCGAGTATAAGCCTAGGGTAGGAAATGCAGCAGCTACTGGTAAATTTTCAAAAATAAAAATAGTTACCAATAAAAGTGAAATTCACTGAGACACCAGCAGGTTAAATGTTTTTAACATAGTAACATAGTAACATAGTTAGTAAGGCCGAAAAAAGACATTTGTCCATCCAGTTCAGCCTATATTCCATCATAATAAATCCCCAGATCTACGTCCTTCTACATAACCTAATAATTGTATGATACAATATTATTCTGCTCCAGGAAGACATCCAGGCCTCTCTTGAACCCCTCGACTGAGTTCGCCATCACCACCTCCTCAGGCAAGCAATTCCAGATTCTCACTGCCCTAACAGTAAAGAATCCTCTTCTATGTTGGTGGAAAAACCTTCTCTCCTCCAGACGCAAAGAATGCCCCCTTGTGCCTGTCACCTTCCTTGGTATAACCAGATCCTCAGCGAGATATTTGTATTGTCCCCTTATATACTTATACATGGTTATTAGATCGCCCCTCAGTCGTCTTTTTTCTAGACTAAATAATCCTAATTTCTCTAATCTATCTGGGTATTGTAGTTCACCCATCCCCTTTATTAATTTTGTTGCCCTCCTTTGTACTCTCTCTAGTTCCATTATATCCTTCCTGAGCACCGGTGCCCAAAACTGGACACAGTACTCCATGTGCGGTCTAACTAGGGATTTGTACAGAGGCAGTATAATGCTCTCATCATGTGTATCCAGACCTCTTTTAATGCACCCCATGATCCTGTTTGCCTTGGCAGCTGCTGCCTGGCACTGGCTGCTCCAGGTAAGTTTATCATTAACTAGGATCCCCAAGTCCTTCTCCCTGTCAGATTTACCCAGTGGTTTCCCGTTCAGTGTGTAATGGTGATATTGATTCCTTCTTCCCATGTGTATAACCTTACATTTATCATTGTTAAACCTCATCTGCCACCTTTCAGCCCAAGTTTCCAACTTATCCAGATCCATCTGTAGCAGAATACTATCTTCTCTTGTATTAACTGCTTTACATAGTTTTGTATCATCTGCAAATATCAATATTTTACTGTGTAAACCTTCTACCAGATCATTAATGAATATGTTGAAGAGAACAGGTCCCAATACCGACCCCTGCGGTACCCCACTGGTCACAGCGACCAAGTTAGAGACTATACCATTTATAACCACCCTCTGCTTTCTATCACTAAGCCAGTTACTAACCCATTTACACACATTTTCCCACAGACCAAGCATTCTCATTTTGTGTACTAACCTCTTGTGCGGCACAGTATCAAACGCTTTGGAAAAATCGAGATATACCACGTCCAATGACTCACCGTGGTCCAGCCTATAGCTTACCTCTTCATAAAAACTGATTAGATTGGTTTGACATGAGCGATTTCTCATAAACCCATGCTGATATGGAGTTAAACAGTTATTCTCATTGAGATAATCCAGAATAACATCCTTCAGAAACCCTTCAAATATTTTACCAACAGTAGAGGTTAGACTTACTGGCCTATAATTTCCAGGTTCACTTTTAGAGCCCTTTTTGAATATTGGCACCACATTTGCTATGCGCCAGTCCTGCGGAACAGACCCCGTCGCTATAGAGTCCCTAAAAATAAGAAATAATGGTTTATCTATTACATTACTTAGTTCTCTTAGTACTCGTGGGTGTATGCCATCCGGACCCGGAGATTTATCTATTTTAATCTTATTTAGCCGGTTTTGAACGTCTTCTTTGGTTAGATTGGTGACCCTTAATATAGGGTTTTCATTGTTTCTTGGGATTTCACCTAGCATTTCATTTTCCACCGTGAATACCGTGGAGAAGAAGGTGTTTAATATGTTAGCCTTTTCCTCGTCATCTACAACCATTCTTTCCTCACTATTTTTTAAGGGGCCTACATTTTCAGTTTTTATTCTTTTACTATTGATATAGTTGAAGAACAGTTTGGGATTAGTTTTACTCTCATTAACAATGTGCTTTTGAATATCCATATTGAATCAGGAGCCCCATAAATTGCTCCATACAAAATATGCCCCATATAGTGCTCCATATAGTGCATGATGGGTCCCATAAGATGCTCCATACAAAATACGCTCCATATAATGCTCCATAAAGTTCATGATGGGCCCCATAAGATGCTCTATACAAAAATATGCCCCATATGATGCTGCACAAAGGTTAATAATGGCCCCATAAGATGCTCCATATTAAATTATGCCCCATATAATGCTGCACAAAGGTTAATGATGGCCCCATAGAATAATATGCCCCATATGCTGCTCCATAAAGGTTGATGGCCCCATAAGATGCTCCATAGCTGTGTGGAGATCAGACTGAAAGAATCCATTGTGTCTTTCTCCTGAGACATCTGGCTTATTTCAAGAAACTTAAGCAAAGTTGACATTTCCTTTTATGGACGCATTCCTTCTTGACATTGTAACCTTTTACCTACATACCAGAAACTGAACCTTATCTCTAGTATAGACTGTTTTTGTAAAAGGATGTGAAATATGAGCGCTTGTGCGCATGTCTGTAAAATGTTTAACTTTTTGCTATAAAAAGGAGGGGGTAGAGCCCAGTGAGTCAGACGTGCTCCAGGGCTATCCCTGTCTATGAACACACAACCTTTTGTGCTGCGTGTCATTTCACTCGGATCCCTACCTCTAGGAAGCCAGGGACTGAGAAGGACTTAACATTACTTTGGCGCACCGAACAGGGACCTGAGGTGAGAGTATTTGCTCGAGATTTACCTGCGGATACGGACAACGGAGATCTGGGATAATGGACGGCAAATGAACTGAAAAACCTGGCCAGGTAAGAGACATTATTAGTTCTCTTTTATCTGCCCTGTATTATCCGAAAGATCTCTATGAGCCGTGTCACGCTGGGTTAGTCTAGTAGTGAGTAGATACCTATAAAACTCAGGTTACCATATTGTATAGATTTATGAGTCCTGTCCCTGGCAGTGTGTGAACAGTGTGAAGGTTGTGGTATGTTGTGAAAGAAGAGCAAAAGTGCGTAGAAAAATAAGCTGAAATAGTTGGGGTATAAGCCTTATACACGGAAGTCAGCCTAACTGGGTCATGTGGTTGCGTCCTTCTGGGAGACCTCCGCCCATGCTTGACTCTCAATTAAGTGCTTAACCTCCTTCATTTCTGGATAAGGTTTGATAGAATGAGCCCAGGACGCGGTTTCATGAGCCTGGGACAAGTATGCTAACTGACACAGAAAGTTTTGTGATCTGTATGGTGTTGCTGGGTCTGTTTGCGTGCATAATAGCACTTAAGTACGTCCTGCATATTAGAAGAAACGGAGCAGACGAGCCTTTCAATATTTTAGCTCCCTAGGAGAGAAGGCAACGAGACATCACCACAGAGTAAGTGATTGTCCAAACGTCACCTAGGGTAGTCATAGCTAATATTGAAAAGAAAAATGGGAAATAAACAGACAAAAACCGTCTTAGGACAAGTGGAAGCAGCAGATATCATACAGGAAAGATGTGGAAAGATAGTCAGAAGGCAGATTAGGAGGGTAAGAGAAAAATTGGGAATTTCAGAAGCACTTATGTTCAGTACAGAATGGGAAAAACTGAGTAAAGAACGAGGTGGAATTATCAAAGACAATGGGTGGGAAGAAATCATACACTGTATGATAGAGGTCTCAAAAACAGCTAAAGAGGAGAATTGGAAGTACGATCCAGACACTTCCAAATGGATCATGGGGAAGGGAAAAAGTTGTGACATAATCCCGCCACCTTACCTAGATCCAAAAGCCCAATCATTTGTACCATCTGGAAGAGCAGAAGGAGGAAAACAATTTCCAGCCTTGTATCCCAATCTTGGTGGGGTAGGAGGATGGGAATGTTCACACTGTGGACAACAAAATCCAGATTGGAGAAATGATTGCCTAGCCTGTGGTACACCTAGATATGGCGCTGTACTTGCCCCTGTTAGGGTAGTACCAAGACCCTTTAGGGAACCTGGTGCTGACGGAGTAATGAACACCAGATATCATCAGACCAGACAATACTTTCCTTGGTCCCCTGCTGAGGGTATGTCCCTCCTGCATAATGCGCCTGATCCCACTCAATATCCTATCCGATTTGCGCAGTATATACAACAAATCATGCAGACTCATGCTGGGGTCTGGGCGGACGGGGAAGAATTATGTAGAATGAAAATGTCCCCCGGACTTTTTCAGGAATTATTGACACACCTACAGCCCAATAGACCAGTGGCAGAAGGGGGTGCCTTACAGACAGAAGCATCAGGTACCCAGTTCACAGAGGCATTAATAATTTTCATGAGAGGAAAACAGAGGGAAAGGGGATCTACAGGTATGATTATGCAGAAATTTGGGCAAAGTATTGAAGAATATAGTCAAGAACTAGAAAATAGCTTTAGGGATGAAGGATTGGATTTGACTGATGCTTCAGTAAGGAGACTTTTTACAAAACAATTAATAGAGGGGCTAGATCCGAAAATCAGAGAAAAATGTAAATCCTCTACTCCAGATTGGAGAACAATTGAACAACCAAATATTGTGAAACAACGATGTTTAGGAATAGCCATGGATATGAGAGAGAATCGTAAGCCTGTTAGAATAGCACAAGCTAATACAGGAGGAAGAGTGAGACACAATTTCCCTTGCCACTACTGTAAAAAGCCAGGTCATTTCCAAAGAGAGTGCAGGAAGAAGTTGGCAGATATAAAGTCAGGCAAATTTGTTCCCAGAAATAACCCTCCCCAAACGGACAACCAGCAGAAATCTACCATCATAGATGGTCCCATACCAGATTCAGATTGACTCGATGTGTTACAAACTTCCCTACCAGCTAGAAGACCTATGATACAGGTGAATGTGGGGGGGAGAGAGATTCCATTTTTGATAGATACAGGTGCAACTTCCTCAATTTTGAATCAAGATTTTCTTCCGAATCCGGAAGATATTTCAGAACAAACAACTTTTGCTGAGGGTTATGATGGGGTAATTCGAACACTGCCATATACTGTGCCCCTAGAGGTCTCATTAGGACCTAAATGTTTTGCATCCAGATTTTTGTATGCCAGAGGTGCCCCAACATGTCTGTTAGGAACTGATGTACTAAAGAAATTAGAAGCTAACATCAATTTTAGGGAAGATGGCACAGTTATGCTGACTATCCCTGATGATGCAGAATCATTAGAACAATATGTTAGAATTCAGGCTTTTGAGGATTATACTGAAGAAAAAGAGTACACTACAGATCTAGATCTCTCAATGATCCCAGAAACACTGTGGGCACAGGGTGACACTGATGTGGGATTATTGCATATTTCTCCTGTAAAATTATCTGTGCAACCAGGAACTGTTCTCCCACAGCTCAGACAATACCCTGTGAGTGCCCAGCAGGAATTAGCAATTACAAAACAGATAGAGGGATATAGAGAGAAAGGAGTTTTGGTAGAGATACAATCACCTGCTAACACTCCTCTGTATCCAGTCAAGAAGAGAACTCTTGATAAGGGTTCTATGCCCAAATATCGTATGGTACATGATCTAAGAGAAATAAACAAAGTTCTAGATCCAATCACCCCAGTTGTACCCAATCCTCATACGTTACTATCACAGATACCAGCCAGTTCTCAAGTGTTTACTGTAATAGATCTTTCAAATGCATTTTTCTCGGTTCCTTTACACCAAGATAGTTGGCATTTGTTTGCATTTACATTTAAGGGCAAACAGTTGGCGTGGACACGCCTTCCACAGGGAATGATACACTCCCCTACTCTTTATTCAAATGCCCTACAAACTGTCCTCCAGAGGTTTGAACCCGAACCACAGGTAGTAATTTTACAGTATGTGGATGACATACTACTTTGCTGCCCAGATCTAGAAACTGCAGAAAGGTCCACTGTGAGTTTACTATGTTTTCTAGAAAAAGAAGGGTGTAAAGTGAATAGACAAAAGCTACAAGTTTGTCAGATCAAAGTGGTCTTTCTAGGTCATTGCATTTCTCAAGGTAAAAAGCATCTTACACCTCAAAGAACTGAAGCAATAAGACAGATGAATGAGCCTAGAAATCATAAACAGCTACGAGCATTTTTAGGAATAGTGTCTCATTGTAGACAATGGATTATACATGCCAGTCAACTAATGCAACCACTGTATGACTGTGTAAAAAGTGAACCTTATTTGTTGACAAAAGAAGGTCAGATTTCGTTCCAACAATTAAAAGATGCCCTTGTTTCAGCTCCAGCGTTAGGGCTACCAGACTACACCAAACCATTTCAGCTTATGGCTGCAGAAGTTGATTCTCATGCTACAGGAGTTCTTACCCAGAAGCATGCAGGGAAACAAAGACCAATTGCATATCTTTCAGCAAGGTTAGATCCCGTAGCTAGAGCAGCGCCAACCTGTGTACGTGTAGTTGTTGCTGTCTCACTATTGTTGGACAAAGCATCAGAAATTGTCCTAGAGCATCCACTCACAGTTCAAACTACACATGATGTTTATGGGATATTAAACCAGGTCCAACCAAAACACATTTCCATGGCCAGACATTTGCGGCTACAGTGTTCTTTGCTGCTCCCCTCTACTATCACATTTGCAAGGCTTCAGACTCTTAATTTAGCAACACTGCTACCTCTCGAGTCTGAAGGGGGGAATAAGGACACTGATCCACACGCAAATTTTTTCCCTACAGACACACATGATTGTACAGAGCTCATTTTACAAGAAACAGCAGGCTTACCCAATGTATCCGAAACACCACTTCAAAATCCAGATTTAGAGCTGTTTATAGACGGTAGTAGGTTTGCAGATGACACAGGTAACTTTCATACAGGGTATGCAGTTGTGTCAGAATCTGAAACTCTCAAAGCAGAACCACTTCCACCAAAACAGTCTGCACAAGAAGCAGAACTAACAGCATTGATTGAAGCGCTAAAAATAGCTGAGAATCAGACAGCTAATATATACACTGATTCTAGGTATGCACATGGTATTGTGTTTGACTTTGGAGTAATCTGGAGAGCTAGAGGTTACATGACAGCGTCAGGACAACCTGTAAAACATGCTTCTTTGATCAAACAGATCTTAGAGGCTGCACAAGAAACAAAAGAAGTAGCAGTAATTAAGGTAGCTGCACATGTGAGACTCGACACTAGGGAATCTAGGGGAAATGATAGGGCTGATAAAGCAGCCAAAGCAGCGGCAGTCAAACCCTTACGACAGGTTCATACTGTAAACCTCACAGAAAATACTGAAGATAGACTGAGACAAGCACAGGAAGATGCAGTTGAAGAGGAGAGGGATAGATGGAAAAAGGAAGGGGCAGAAGAACAAGCAGGAATTTGGAAGAAAGATGGACTAATATGTCTACCTAGAGCCTGGTACCCGATTGTAGTTGGTGGACTACACCACCCTACTCATGTGTCTGCAAATGCAATGACACTACTGGCAAAGCAAGTCTGGTTGGCTCCAGGTTTTGGCAACTATGCAAGAGACTATTGTGCTGCATGCGCTATATGCCTGGCACATAATCCCGGACAGACAACAAAGACCCCTATGAAGCACCACGTCCGACCTCTCTATCAGTTTCAGCGATTACAAATAGACTTTATCCAGCTGCCAAAAAGTAATGGGTATGAGTATGTGTTGGTATGTGTGGACATGTTCTCGGGGTGGCCAGAGGCCTATCCAGTTCGGAAGGCTTCAGCTAAAAACACTGCTGTAAAGCTAGTTGCCGAACTGATACCCCGTTACGGTCTCCCTGAAGTGATCGAGTCAGATAGGGGTACTCATTTCACTGGAGAAATATTTCAAAATGTACTGAAAATGTTGGGTGTTGAAAGTCAGTTACACACTCCGTACCATCCTCAAAGTTCTGGTAAGGTGGAACGCATGAATGGAACTTTAAAATTAAAAATACAGAAAGCCATGGCTGAAACAGGAAAGCCTTGGACAGAATGCCTTCCACTGGCCCTTTACTCAATACGCAATACCCCAAGGGGTAAGACTAAACTGTCTCCATATGAAATTTTGTTTGGTAGGACTGCCAATTTAGGATGTTATTTTCCACAGCAACTTGTGTTAAATATTGAGTCATTGACTTCTTATGTGCAAAATCTTCAGAAACAATTAACTAAGGTGCATGCACAAGTTTTTGCTTCCCTTCCAGATCCTGACAACATTGAAGGAAGTCACAAGTTGGAACCAGGTGATCAAGTCTATGTAAAAAGACACACCAGAAAGGCTCTAGAACCAAGGTTTGACGGACCCTTCCAAGTCCTGTTGACAACACCTACATCAGTCAAGCTTGAAGGAAAGGCATCATGGATACATGCAAGCCATTGCAAAAAAAGCAGTATAAACTCATGATATTGATGTTAATAGTATTAACCACGACAAAGGCATGGGAAAGACTAAATTCTCTAACCCCTTTGAACAATAGATTCGTACAACATCATAGAAAATTAGTGCATGACTTGTTAAACAATACACAAACCCTGACAGATTGTTGGATCTGTACCCATTCACCGGTATCAGCCACAAGTATACCTTTTCTAGCAGTTCCCGTATTAGCAGAAGAAATATTCGCTTGGCCTAATTGTTCAGACAAACTGGCCAATAACCAAACTGGTAATGCTAGGCTGTGGAATACTACAATCGCCATACCAATTGTGGGATGGGTAGAATTTCCTTGGTGGCAGGGTAATCTCTCAGGGAGTAATACACATCTACAATATTTAGCATTCAAGGGAGGAAAATGGGTACCTAGGAATAAGACTGGATTAACTGATCTAGGACAGGTCCCCACTGAAAATCTACAGCTCAGTTTCAGTACAACCGCCGATCCCTCTGATGCTTTCAAACCTGTAGTATTGGAAAGATACATACACAATAGAAATTGGGAACATTCTGAGTTGTTCCCTCAAGGTAATGCAAGCGATTGTACAAGCAAACCGGGGAACCTGGTTTGTAATGAATCTGATGAGTATGACATTTAAATTAAAGGACGTACAATGACTCAGAGATCAGTATGCACAGATAAACTTTGTGTAATAGATGCAAGAGTATAAATTTTTTTTTTCTTTTCTTATGTTATCTTCTAGTGATTCTAATTATTATTACCGTATTAACTTTTTGTTGTTTCATAAATGTTTTAGTATATACTGCCGTATAAAGAAAAAAGAATGAACAAACTTATTGCAAAACAAAGAAAAGGTTGCGAGAGTTAAACGGAAGAATTAATACTAGATTTGATTCTCTTATTGAATACAAGCATGTACATGTGTAATACCAAAAATAAAGGCTTTGTCTTTGGCCCTATGGTAATAAAAATAAAAGAATATGTCAAAGGGGGGAATTGTGGAGATCAGACTGAAAGAATCCATTGTGTCTTTCTCCTGAGACATCTGGCTTATTTCAAGAAACTTAAGCAAAGTTGACATTTCCTTTTATGGACGCATTCCTTCTTGACATTGTAACCTTTTACCTACATACCAGAAACTGAACCTTATCTCTAGTATAGACTGTTTTTGTAAAAGGATGTGAAATATGAGCGCTTGTGCGCATGTCTGTAAAATGTTTAACTTTTTGCTATAAAAAGGAGGGGGTAGAGCCCAGTGAGTCAGACGTGCTCCAGGGCTATCCCTGTCTATGAACACACAACCTTTTGTGCTGCGTGTCATTTTACTCGGATCCCTACCTCTAGGAAGCCAGGGACTGAGAAGGACTTAACAGCTGTAAGTCCATCTAGCTCAACCCATAGCCTAACCTAACATGCCCTAACATGTTGATCCAGAGGAAGGCAAAAAAAACCCATGTGGCAAAGAGTAACTCCACCATGGGGAAAAAAATTCCTTCCCGACTCCACATACGGCAATCAGACTAGTTCCCTGGATCAACGCCTTATCAAGGAATCTAGTGTATATACCCTGTAACATTATACTTTTCCAGAAAGGTATCCAGTCCCATCTTAAATTTAATTAATGAATCACTCATTACAACATCATACGGCAGAGAGTTCCATAGTCTCACTGCTCTTACAGTAAAGAATCCGCGTCTGTTATTATGCTTAAACCTTCTTTCCTCCAGACGTAGAGGATGCCCCCTTGTCCCTGTCTCAGGTCTATGATTAAAAAGATCATCAGAAAGGTCTTTGTACTGTCCCCTCGTATATTTATACATTAAAATGAGATCACCCCTTAGTCTTCGTTTTTCCAAACTAAATAGCCCCAAGTGTAATAACCTATCTTGGTATTGCAGACCCCCCAGTCCTCTAATAACCTTGGTCGCTCTTCTCTGCACCCGCTCCAGTTCAGCTATGTCTTTCTTATACACCGGAGACCAGAACTGTGCACAGTATTCTAAGTGTGGTCAAACTAGTGACTTGTATAGAGGTAAAATTATGTTCTCCTCATGAGCATCTATGCCTCTTTTAATACATCCCATTATTTTATTTGCATTTGTAGCAGCTGCCTGACACTGGCCACTGAATATGAGTTTGTCATCCACCCATATACCCAGGTCTTTTTCATTGACGGTTTTGCCCAGAGTTTTAGAATTAAGCACATAGTTATACATCTTATTACTTCTACCCAAGTGCATGACCTTACATTTATCCCCATTAAAGCTCATTTGCCATTTATCAGCCCAAGCTTCTAGTTTACATAAATCATCCTGTAATATAAAATTGTCCTCCCCTGTATTGATTACCCTGCAGAGTTTAGTGTCATCTGCAAATATTGAAATTCTACTCTGAATGCCCCCTACAATAATATGCCCCGTATTCTGCTCCATAAAGGTTGATGGCCCCATAAGATGCTCCATAGCATAATATGCCCCATATAATGCTCCATAAAGGTTAATGGCCCCATAAGATGCTCCATAGCATAATATGCCCTGTATGCTGCTCCATAAAGGTTGATGGCCCCATAAGATGCTCCATAGCATAATATGCCCCATATAGTGCTCCATAAAGGTTGATGGCCCCCATAAGATGCTACATATCATAATATGCCCCGTATTCTGCTCCATAAAGGTTGATGGCCCCATAAGATGCGCCATAGCATAATATGCCCCGTATGCAGCTCCGTAAAGGTTGATGGCCCCATAAGATGTTTCATAGCATAATATGCCCCGTATGCTGCTCCATACAGGTTGATGGCCCCATATGATGCTCCATAGCATAATATGCCCCTTATACTGCTGATGGGAGTAAAAAAAATGACACACTCACCTCTCGTCCCTGGGGGAGAGGTGCCGGGGACCTGAGCAAGAGGGGACACCGGCGCGCTATGGGGGCAGGTGCTGGTGTCGCCACTTGCTCAGGCCCCCAGCACTTGCAATATTCACCTATCCCCGCACCACCGCCGCGCCGCTCTGTCTTCCAGGTCCACTTACTGTGACTGTTCAGTCAGAGGGCACGCACTAACCACGTCCTTGCGCCCTCTGACCTGAAAGTCACAGCCAGAGAAGGCAGAAGACACAGTGCGGTAGTGGAACGGGGACAGGTGAATATAGCATGGCTCACCATCCCCCGTCATACTCACCTGTTAGGGCTAGCGGAACGCACCAAATGGATATAGAGACTTTATTATAATATATGCGTTCGCAGCCCAGGGTCCACCGTGCAGGAGAACCTGCTGCTAGCAAATGGCGGAACTAAATTGCGGTATGAGCTACCTCTGTTACTTCACAGAGTAGCCGTGAACTCAAAGCACTGTGCCCTGTTAACCTTCACAGTGGCACAGGCTAACTACCCAAACGAGAGCAGTCAGTGGTCATGCATGCACACAAAACTCCTCGCCGGAGGTGCCAGCATGCTAGGGCCTATTTCAGCCAGGTCCCTGAATACTCAAACACACAAACTCCTCGCCGGAGGTGCCAGCATTCTAGGGGCTTATTTCAGCCGGGTCCCTAAACACAATCATACGTGACCACACTGGCGCAAAGTACAACATAGAACAATACTAGCGCATGGCCGTGCGGCCATGCGAGCCTTAAATAGTTGCAGCACGTACAAGACCTTCCTAGAAGGACCAATGAGAGGCTGCCACAGAGCGTGAGCACCTACTTCCTGAAGGACCAATGGCCTTAGCTGCAGTGTCTGATCATGTGACCCTTGATCTCCACTGAGAGATCTTACTCTGGGCATGCTCAGAACGAGAAAAGCAGGACTTAGTCCCAGAAGCGTCTGCTCGCCACTGCCCAGCACTGACTCCAATGGCAGAAGCAGGAAAAGCAGCAGTAACTCTCTGTACAGAGTCAGAGTGAGTGAGACGCTGGGACCGACGTCTCCGCTGAGCAGGCTCCACTGTGGCAGGAGAAGAATGGGAGACCGCAGCGGAGATGGCCCGAGATTCCCCCTGTGCAGAGGTGGGAACTCGCCCCCTAACATTACCCCTCTCCCTAGGACCCCACCCACCCTGTGCCTCCCTACGTTCGAAGGCAGCATGTTATGACCCCAATGGCGAGGGTCTCAGAGATATCAGCAAGTCTGCGAAGTACAAAAATCCAGCTCATAGGGCAGTGGTAACTGGGTTGACCATATATCTACTCCTAACGCCAACACTAGAAGTAGCCGGGGAACATGCCTACGTTGGTCGCTAGATGTCTCGCGCCAGCCGGAGGACTAACTACCCCTAGAAGAGGAAAACAAAGACCTCTCTTGCCTCCAGAGAATAGACCCCAAAAGTTGGATACAAGCCCCCACAAATAATAACGGTGAGGTAAGAGGAAATGACAAACACAGAGATGAACTAGGTTTAGCAAAGAGAGGCCCACTCACTAATAGCAGAATGTAGTAAGATAACTTATATGGTCCACAAAAACCCTAACAAAAATCCACACTGGAGATTCAAGAACCCCCGAACCATCTAACGGCCCGGGGGGAGAACTCCAGCCTCCCTAGAGCTTCCAGCAATGATAGGATACAGATTATGTACAAGCTGGACAAAAATGCAAACAAAAACAATAGCAAAAAGCAAGAAAGCAGACTTAGCTTAATCAAGCAGGAACCAGGATCAGTAGACAAGAGCACTACAGATTAGCTCTGATATCAACGTTGCCAGGCATTGAACTGAAGGTCCAGGGAGCTAATATAGCAACACCCCTGACCTAACGACCCAGGTGAGCATACAAGGGATGATAGACATACCCAGAGTAAAAACACTAGTAGCCACTAGAGGGAGCCAAAAGGTAAATTCACAACAGTAC
This sequence comes from Ranitomeya variabilis, assembly GCF_051348905.1. NCBI lineage: Eukaryota > Metazoa > Chordata > Amphibia > Anura > Dendrobatidae > Ranitomeya > Ranitomeya variabilis. The sequence continues at coordinate 146,335,668 of NC_135233.1, read as the reverse complement.
CCCCCCCTTAGTGAGGGGTCACTGAACCCTCACCAAGACCACCAGGGCGATCAGGATGAGCGGCGTGAAAGGCGCGAACTAAATCGGCCGCATGCACATCAGAGGCGACCACCCAGGAATTATCCTCCTGACCATAGCCCTTCCACTTGACCAGGTACTGAAGCCTCCGCCTGGAGAGACGAGAATCTAAGATCTTCTCCACCACGTACTCCAACTCGCCCTCAACCAACACCGGAGCAGGAGGCTCAGCAGAAGGAACCACAGGCACAACGTACCGCCGCAACAAGGACCTATGAAATACGTTGTGAATGGCAAACGACACCGGAAGATCCAGGCGAAAGGATACAGGATTAAGGATCTCCAATATCTTGTAAGGACCAATGAATCGAGGCTTAAATTTGGGAGAGGAGACCTTCATAGGAACAAATCGAGAAGACAGCCATACCAAATCCCCAACACGAAGTCGGGGACCCACACCGCGGCGGCGATTGGCAAAACGCTGAGCCTTCTCCTGTGACAACTTCAAGTTGTCCACCACATGATTCCAGATCCGCTGCAACCTATCCACCACAGAATCCACTCCAGGACAGTCAGAAGGCTCCACATGTCCCGAGGAAAAACGAGGATGGAAACCGGAGTTGCAGAAAAATGGCGAAACCAAGGTTGCAGAACTAGCCCGATTATTAAGGGCAAATTCAGCCAACGGCAAGAAGGTCACCCAATCATCCTGATCAGAAGAGACAAAACACCTCAAATACGCCTCCAGAGTCTGATTAGTTCGTTCCGTTTGTCCGTTAGTCTGTGGATGAAAAGCGGACGAAAATGACAAATCAATGCCCATCCTACCACAAAAGGATCGCCAGAACCTGGAAACAAACTGGGATCCTCTGTCCGACACAATATTCTCAGGAATGCCGTGCAAACGAACCACGTTCTGGAAGAACACAGGAACCAGATCAGCAGAGGAAGGCAGCTTAGGCAAAGGAACCAGATGGACCATCTTGGAGAAACGATCACATATCACCCAGATGACAGACATGCCTTTAGACACCGGGAGATCCGAAATGAAATCCATAGAGATGTGTGTCCAAGGTCTCTTCGGGACAGGCAAGGGCAAGAGCAACCCGCTGGCACGAGAACAGCAAGGCTTAGCTCGAGCACAAGTACCGCAGGACTGCACAAATGACCGCACATCCCTTGACAAGGAAGGCCACCAAAAGGACCTGGCCACCAGATCTCTGGTGCCAAAAATTCCCGGGTGCCCTGCCAACACTGAGGAATGAACCTCGGAAATGACTCTGCTGGTCCATTTAGCAGGCACAAACAATCTGTCAGGTGGACAAGAGCCAGGCCTACCAGCCTGAAATCTCTGCAACACACGTCGCAGATCTGGAGAAATCGCTGACAAGATAACTCCTTCCTTAAGAATACCCTCAGGTTCAGCGACTCCAGGAGCATCAGGCACAAAGCTCCTAGACAGAGCATCGGCCTTCACATTCTTAGAACCTGGTAAATACGAGACAACAAAGTCAAAACGGGAGAAAAACAATGACCAGCGGGCCTGTCTAGGATTCAGGCGTTTAGCAGACTCGAGATACATCAAATTTTTGTGATCAGTCAAGACCACCACCCGATGCTTAGCACCCTCGAGCTAATGACGCCACTCCTCAAATGCCCACTTCATGGCCAATAACTCCCGATTGCCCACATCATAATTTCGCTCTGCGAAAACTTCCTAGAGAAAAAGGCACAAGGTCTCATAGTAGAGCAACCAGGGCCTCTCTGCGACAAAACGGCCCCTGCCCCAATCTCCGAAGCATCCACCTCAACCTGAAAGGGAAGTGAGACGTCAGGCTGGCACAAAACAGGCGCCGAAGTAAACCAGCGTTTCAACTCCTGGAAAGCCTCCACGGCAGCAGGAGCCCAGTTAGCTACATCAGAGCCTTTCTTGGTCATATCCGTCAGCGGTTTAACAACGCTAGAGAAATTTGCGATAAAACGACGGTAGAAGTTAGCAAAACCCAAGAACTTCTGAAGACTCTTAACTGACGAGGGTTGAGTCCAATCATGAATAGCTCGGACCTTGACTGGATCCATCTCCACAGCAGAAGGGGAAAAAATGAACCCCAAAAAGGGAACCTTCTGTACACCAAAGAGACACTTTGAGCCTTTTACAAACAAAGAATTTTCACGCAAAATCTCAAAAACCATCCTGACCTGCTCCACATGCGAGTCTCAATCATCAGAAAAAACCAGAATATCATCCAGATAAACAATCAAAAATTTATCCAGATACTTCCGGAAAATGTCATGCATGAAGGACTGAAAAACTGAAGGTGCATTAGAGAGCCCAAATGGCATCACCAAGTACTCAAAATGACCTTCGGGCGTATTGAATGCGGTTTTCCATTCATCGCCCTGCCTAATGCGCACAAGGTTGTACGCACCACGAAGGTCTATCTTGGTGAACCACTTGGCACCTTTAATCCGGGCAAACAGATCTGACAACAACGGCAAAGGATACTGAAATTTGACAGTGATCTTATTGAAAAGCCGATAGTCAATACAAGGCCTCAAAGATCCGTCCTTTTTGGCCACAAAAAAGAATCCCGCACCAAGAGGGGAAGAAGAAGGACGGATATGCCCCTTCTCAAGAGACTCCTTGATATATGAACGCATCGCGGTATGTTCAGGTACCGACAGATTAAACAGTCTCCCCTTAGGAAACTTACTGCCAGGGATCAAATCTATTGCACAGTCACATTCCCTATGAGGAGGCAGTGCACTGGACTTAGACTCGCTGAAGACATCCTGATAATCAGACAAATACGCCGGAACTTCCGAAGGCGTAGAAGAAGCAATAGACAAGGGCAGGGAATCTCCATGAATTCCATGGCAGCCCCAACTTGACACTGACATAGCCTTCCAGTCCAAGACTGGATTATGGGTCTGTAACCATGGCAAACCCAAAACAACCAAATCATGCATTTTATGCAGAACAAGAAAACGTATTACCTCCCGATGTTCGGGAGTCATGCACATGGTAACCTGTGTCCAAAACTGCGGTTTATTTTTTGCCAATGGCGTAGAATCAATACCCCTAAGAGGGATAGAATTTTCCAATGGCTCAAGAACAAATCCGCAGCGCTTGGCAAATGACAGATCCATAAGGCTCAGGGCCGCACCTGAGTCCACAAACGCCATGACAGGATACGATGACAGTGAGCAAATCAAAGTTACAGATAGAATAAATTTAGGTTGCAAATTACCAATGACGACCGGACTAACAACCTTAGTAAGACGTTTAGAGCATGCTGAGATAACATGTGTAGAATCACCACAGTAGTAACACAAGCCATTCTGGCGTCTATGAATTTTCCGCTCATTTCTAGTCAGGATTCTATCACATTGCATTAATTCAGGTGCCTGTTCAGACAACACCATGAGGGAATTTGCGGTTTTGCGCTCCCGCAACCGCCTGTCGATTTGAATAGCCAGGGCCATAGAATCACTCAGACCTGTGGGAATGGGAAAACCCACCATCACATTCTTAATGGCTTCAGAAAGACCATTTCTAAAATTTGCAGCCAATGCACACTCGTTCCACTGGGTCAGCACGGACCATTTCCGAAATTTTTGGCAATACACTTCAGCCTCGTCCTGGCCCTGAGACATAGCCAGCAAGGCTTTTTCTGCCTGAATCTCAAGATTGGGTTCCTCATAAAGCAAACCGAGCGCCAGAAAAAACGCATCAATATCAGCCAATGCCGGATCTCCTGGCGCCAGCGAGAAAGCCCAATCCTGAGGGTCGCCCCGTAAAAAAGAAATAACAATTTTCACTTGCTGAGCGGAGTCTCCAGAGGAACAGGGTCTCAGGGACAAAAACAATTTACAATTATTCCTGAAATTTCTAAACTTAAATCGGTCTCCGGAAAACAGTTCAGGAATCGGTATCTTAGGTTCTGACATAGGATTTCTGGTAACATAATCTTGTATGCCCTGCACACGAGCAGCAAGCTGGTCCACACTTGTAATCAAGGTCTGGACATTCATGTCTGCAGCAATCACAAGCCACTCAGAGGTAAAGGGGAAAAGAAAAAAAAATGAGAGAGAGAAAAAAAACCTCAGAACTTTCTTTCTTATAATCCCGCTTCTGCAATGCATTTAACATTTAATACTGGCCTGGCAAACTGTTATGACCCCAATGGCGAGGGTCTCAGAGATATCAGCAAGTCTGCGAAGTACAAAAATCCAGCTCATAGGGCAGTGGTAACTGGGTTGACCATATATCTACTCCTAACGCCAACACTAGAAGTAGCCGGGGAACATGCCTACGTTGGTCGCTAGATGTCTCGCGCCAGCCGGAGGACTAACTACCCCTAGAAGAGGAAAACAAAGACCTCTCTTGCCTCCAGAGAATAGACCCCAAAAGTTGGATACAAGCCCCCCACAAATAATAACGGTGAGGTAAGAGGAAATGACAAACACAGAGATGAACTAGGTTTAGCAAAGAGAGGCCCACTCACTAATAGCAGAATGTAGTAAGATAACTTATATGGTCCACAAAAACCCTAACAAAAATCCACACTGGAGATTCAAGAACCCCCGAACCGTCTAACGGCCCGGGGGGAGAACTCCAGCCTCCCTAGAGCTTCCAGCAAGGATAGGATACAGATTATGTACAAGCTGGACAAAAATGCAAACAAAAACAATAGCAAAAAGCAAGAAAGCAGACTTAGCTTAATCAAGCAGGAACCAGGATCAGTAGACAAGAGCACTACAGGTTAGCTCTGATATCAACGTTGCCAGGCATTGAACTGAAGGTCCAGGGAGCTAATATAGCAACACCCCTGACCTAACGACCCAGGTGAGCATACAAGGGATGATAGACATACCCAGAGTAAAAACACTAGTAGCCACTAGAGGGAGCCAAAAGGTAAATTCACAACACAGCAATGAGCTGCGGAGCCCGAATGTGCTCAGCAGGCTCCCAGGACCTATCCTCAGGACTGTAACCCTTCCAGTCCACCAAATAAAATTTTTTGCCATGAACCACCTTGCACCCCAAAATAGCATTCACCTCGTAATCGTTCGTAGGCGAACCCGATGTCCCGGCAGATGACTCAGAAAACCGGGACATGTATGCGGGCTTAAGGAGGGACACATGAAAGGTGTCGGTGATACCTAAGCGTGGAGGAAGGGCTAGATGGTAGACCACAGGATTAACCTGTTCGAGGACCTTGAAGGCACCTAAGTAGCGAGGTGCAAACTTAGTGGACTCAACACGCAGCCTGATGTTACGGGCGAAGAGCCACACCAAGTCGCCAGGAGCAAAGGTCAGGGCAGGGCGCCAATGTGCATCGGCGGAGGACCTCATTCTCTCCTTGGAGGCCTGGATAGCATCCTGAGTGCGGTCCCAAATGTCTCGTGCCTCCACTGCCCAGTCTGCCACCTTGGAATCAGCAGAGGACACGGGCATAGGCCCAGGAACCCGCGGATGCTGGCCGTAATTAAGGAGGAAAGGAGTCTGACCGGTGGAGTCGGCTACAGCGTTGTTAAGGGCAAACTCAGCCAACGGTAACAAGGATGCCCAGTCATCCTGCCTGGCAGAAACAAAATGTCGCAAATAAGTGACCAGAGTCTGATTGGCCCTCTCAACCAACCCATTCGTCTCGGGATGATAAGCCGAGGAGAGATTTAACTCAATACTGAGTAGACGACAAAGCTCCCTCCAGAATCGAGACGCAAACTGGGGACCCCGGTCACTGACAATCTTGTCTGGCATACCGTGTAAACGAAAGATATGCTTGAAGAACAAGGCTGCCAGAGCCCGTGCAGACGGTAGCCTTGGAAGAGGCACCAAATGAACCATTTTGGAAAAATGGTCGGTGATCACCCAGATAAAGGTGCAGTTACGAGACTTGGGTAAGCCCACCACAAAGTCCATCCCGACCATCTCCCAGGGCATGTCCGCCACCGGCAGAGGATAAAGCAACCCAGCTGGCCGTTGCCGAGGGGACTTGTTCTTGGTGCAAGAGACACACGCCCAAACATAGTCTGCGACATCACGAGCCATATGCGGCCACCAGTATGTCCTCGCCAGTAACTCAGATGTCCTTTTGGAACCAAAATGTCCACCCACTCTGGACGAGTGTGCCCAAGAGAGAACCTCCGGTCGCAAACTGGATGGTACAAAAGTCTTGCCCGGAGACACAGACTCTAGAGAAACCGGGGCCACGGTTCTCAGGCTCTCAGTGGGGACAATAAGCCGAGGCTCCTCTTCCTCCTCCACAGATGACACAACGGAGCGACAGAGAGCGTCGGCATGAATGTTCTTCTCCCCAGAAAGAAAATGAAGAGTGAAATGAAAGCAGGGGAAGAACAAGGACCATCTGGCCTGGCGAGAATTTAATCGCTGGGCTGTCTGCAGGTACACCAAATTTTTATGATCTATGAAGACTTGGAATGGAAAACGAGCTCCCTCCAAGAGATGTCTCCACTCCGAGAAGGCCAACTTCATGGCTAGCAACTCCCTGTCCCCGATGGAATAATTCCTCTCTGCTGGTGAGAAGGTCTTTGAAAAGAAGAAGCAAGGATGCTTCCGACCTTGAGCATCCTTTTGGAAGAGGACTGCTCCAGCACCAACAGATGGGGCATCCACCTCCATGATAAATGGCTTATCTATATCGGGGCGATGTAGGATGGGAGCGCTAGCGAAGTGTGACTTTATGGAGTTAAAGGCCTTGGAGACCTCTTCAGACCACAATTTGGGATTTGCCCCCTTCTTGGTGAGGGCAACCAAGGGAGCTACCAAAGTTGAGAAGTGCGGAATGAACCGCTTTAAGAGAATGGGGTTCCTGCCAGTCCATCACAGCCTGTAGTTTGGCAGGATCCATAGCCAATCCCTGGGTGGAGATGATATAGCCTAGGAAAGGTAAGGACTCCTGCTCGAACATACACTTCTCCAACTTGGCATAGAGGGAGTTTGCCCGTAGGAGGTCGAAGACTTTGCAAACATCTCTCCAGTGGGAGTCAATATCTGGAGAGTAGATAAGAATATCATCCAGATAGACTACGACCGAGGTGGTGAGCATATCCCGGAAGATGTCGTTCACAAAGTCTTGGAAAACGGCTGAGGCATTACAGAGCCCGAAGGGCATCACCAGATATTCATAGTGCCCATCCCTGGTGTTAAAAGCCGTCTTCCATTCGTCCCCCTTACGGATGCGAATCAGGTTGTAAGCACCCCGCAGATCTAGTTTAGTAAACACCCTTGCTCCCCGAAGCCTATCGAAGAGCTCAGATATCAAGGGCAAAGGATACTTATTTTTAACGGTGATGGCGTTAAGACCCCTGTATGGGGGACGCAGTTCCCCACTTTTCTTTTGCACGAAGAAGAACCCAGCCCCAGCAGGTGACACTGACTTCCTGATGAACCCTCTTGCCAGATTCTCTTGAATGTACTGAGACATTGCCTCCGTCTCCGGGAGAGATAACAGATAAACTCGACCCCGGGGAGGCTCAACACCAGGCAAGAGATCAATAGGACAGTCATAGGGGCGATGGGGCGGAAGGGTCTCTGCCGCCTTTTTAGAGAACACGTCTGCATAAGGCTACGTTCACATTTGCGTTGTGCGCCGCTGCATCGGCGACGCAACGCACAACGCAAACAAAACCGCAACAAAACGCACGCTAAAACGCTGTGTTTTGCGACGCATGCGTCCTTTTTTGCCGAAAGTTGGACGCAAAAAAAATGCAACTTGTTGCGTTCTCTGCGCCCAACGCTTGCGGCCATGCATCGCAAAACGCAGCACAACGCATGTCCATGCACCCCCATGTTAAATATAGGGGCGCATGACGCATGCGGCGACGCTGCGGCGCCCGACGCTGCGGCGCCGAACGCTAATGTGAACGTAGACTAAGACCAATATTGCTTGGGGAGAGAGGATAGATCTGCGGGTACCTCTGTTGTAGCAACCTGAACGCACTCCCTCTGACACCTACCCCCACAAGATTCACCCCAACCCAAAATTCTGCCTGAGGACCACTCGATATGAGGAGAGTGGTACCGCAGCCATGGTATCCCCAACAGGACCTCATCAATTCCTTCAGGAATGACGAGCAGAGATATAATCTCCTGATGGGATGGCGACATGGACAGAGTAAGAGGGATGGTTTGGTGTGTTATCTGTGAGGGCAGTGTCAACCCATTCCCCACTCGTACCGTTACTGGTTGAGCTAGCATAACCAGGGGTATTGCGTGACGTTGGGCAAAGGCTGAAGACATAAAATTGCCCTCCGCCCCAGAATTCACGCAGAGCTCTACCGAGTGGGAGGATGAGCCAATAATTATTGTCCCCTTAAAGGACAATTTGGAGGCAAACGTCACCGTGTCTAGTGTACCTCCACCTACTACCACTAGACGCTGACATTTCCTCGACCGCTGGGAACATCTGGTGGCAAGATGTCCTGACTGCTGGCAAACATGACAGACATTCTGTGCACAAGCAGTCCGGGACTTAGATCCCTCATGTGACACTTCCATGGCCTCATGTGACTCAGGAACCAGGACCTGAGATTCCAGAGGTTTGGCAAAGGTGGGAGCCAGCCAAAACCTCTGCCTACACTGAGCTCGCTCTAACCTCCGCTCGTTAAAACGGAGGTCAATACGAGTAGAGACAGATATTAACTCCTCCAGTGTGGCAGGAATCTCCCTAGTGGCCAGAGCGTCCTTAACGTGACCAGCCAGCCCCCTCCAAAATATGGGGATAAGGGCTTTATCCGACCACTCCAGCTCAGAAGCTAAAGTACGGAAGTGGACGGCAAATTGGCTGACCAAGGACTCACCCTGAGTTAATGCCAGCAGTTGGAGCGCCGTGTCATGGGTGACTCGAGGTCCTAACAAGACCTGTTTCAGAGTGCTCAGGAACAGCGGAGCACTCTGCACCACATGATCGCCATGCTCCCACAGCGGTGTAGCCCACTCCAACGCCCTGTCCGACAAGAGGGACACAATAATTCCCACCTTAGCTCGCTCTGTGGGAAAACGTGCAGCCAGGATCTCGAGGTGAATAGGGCACTGACTCACGAATCCCCTACAGGACTTGCTGTCTCCAGAAAATTTATCTGGCAGCGGAAGGCGAGATAATGTCGGAACAGGGGTGGCAGTGGACAAGGTTGCTGCAGCCATGCTAGCAGCCTGTACAGCAACTGCGGTAACATCCACAGCTGAGGTTGAGCTCTCGAGAGCCGCCAACCTACCCTCCAGCTGCTGGATATACTGCAAAGATTGCTGAATGTCCGCCATTTACTAGCCAGACCCTGGTGCTAGTATTATGTTAGGGCTAGCGGAACGCACCAAATGGATATAGAGATTTTATTATAATATATGCGTTCGCAGCCCGGGGTCCTCCGTGCAGGAGAACCTGCTGCTAGCAAATGGCGGAACTAAATTGCGGTATGAGCTACCTCTGTTACTTCACAGAGTAGCCGTGAACTCAAAGCACTGCGCCCTGTTAACCTTCACAGTGACACAGGCTAACTACCCAAACGAGAGCAGTCAGTGGTAGTGTTGAGCGATACCTTCCGATATGCAAAGGTATCGGTATCGGATTGGATCGGCCGATATCCAAAAAATATCGGATATCGCCAATACCGATACCCGATACCAATGCATATCAATAGGACACAAAATATCGAAATGGTTCCCAGGGTCTGAAGGAGAGGAAACTCTCCTTCAGGCCCTGGGATCCATATTCATGTATAAAATAAAGAATAAAAAAAAAAAATATTGATATACTCACCCCTCTGACGGCCCCGGCTCTCACCGGTCCAAGCGTCTGCCTCCGTTCCTAAGAATGCAGAGTGAAGGACCTTCGATGACGTCGCGGCTTGTGATTGGTCGCGTGACCGCTCATGTGACCGCTCACGCGACCAATCACAAGCCGCGACATCATCGAAGGTCATTCACTCCCTGCATTCTTAGGAACGGAGGCACCGCTAAGCGCCAGGGTCCGCCGGAGGGGTGAGTATATCAATATTTTTTATTTTTATTATTTATTTTTTACATGAATATGGATCCCAGGGCCTGAAGGAGAGTCTCCTCTCCTCCAGACCCTGGGAACCATACGCACCGCAAACTTCCGATTCCGATTTCCGATATCGCAAAAATATCGGAACTCGGTATCGGAATTCCGATACAGCAAATATCGGCCGATACCCGATATTTGCAGTATCGCAATGCTCAACACTAGTCAGTGGTCATGCATGCACACAAAACTCCTCGCCGGAGGTGCCAGCATGCTAGGGCCTATTTCAGCCAGGTCCCTCAATACTCAAACACACAAACTCCTCGCTGGAGGTGCCAGCATTCTAGGGGCTTATTTCAGCCGGGTCCCTAAACACAATCATACGTGACCACACTGGCGCAAAGTACAACATAGAACAATACTAGCGCATAGCCGTGCGGCCATGCGAGCCTTAAATAGTTGCAGCATGTACAGGACCTTCCTAGAAGGATCAATGAGAGGCTGCCACAGAGCGTGAGCACCTACAGGACCTTCCTGAAGGACCAATGGCTTTAGCTGCAGTGTCTGATCATGTGACCCTCGATCTCCACTGAGAGATCTTACTCTGGGCAAGCTCAGAACGAGAAAAGCAGGACTTAGTCCCAGAAGCGTCTGCTCGCCACTAGAGTTGAGCGACTTTCATTTTTTTAAGATCGAGTCGGGTTTTGTGAAACCCGATTTTGTCCAGAGTCGAGTCGAGTGCAGTCGGCCGATTATCGCTAAAAGTCGGGGATCGACCGAAACACGAAACCCAATGCAAGTCAATGGGGAAGCATAGTCGGCAGTGAGTGGAGGCCAGGAAAACACCTACAGTGCCCATTTTAATGCCAAAAACATCCATTCTTGTTTCTGAAGCTTGTCAATCTTAATTAACTTTATAATAATAGTTGGGCATAGGGAATTGGGGGTCATTTGGCAAAAGTTGTGGGGGGAGTAGGGCTGGCTCAAGTTTTTCGTGGGCCCAGGAAATGCGGACTACGTCACGGCGGTGTTGCAGGGAAAGGTAAGTATTTCAACGTTGCAAGTGCTGTGATCCTGAGCAAGCAGGGGGGGCCCACTCGTTCGCATTGGCACTGGCACAGGGCCCCTCAAAGTATGGCGGTGTGTTTACATGGCGGGGGCGCCTCCCACCAGCAGCGACACTTTTGCGTACTCTGAGGGGCCCTGTGCCAGTGACGTCGCCAACGAGTATGCCCCCCCACCTGATGAAGGAACCTGCACTTTCATCTGCACCTTCCTCTCTGTCCATGTGTAAGGTGGTATAACATGCGGGAAGGGGAACCTTACTTTCAGCAGGGTCAGATTCTGGCTGTGTAGAGTATAAGGGGAATGTAGTGGTCTAGGTCAATGTACCAGCAGACTCATCTAGCAGTGGCTGGGCAATGGGCAGGATGAGGAGGAAACAGATATAGGGCCAAAGAATAAAGTAGGCTAAATGCAGTTCAAAATTGGTAACAGGACTAAACAGGCGGCATTGCTTTGTTCAGTGGAGTAGCAAACCCAAGAGCAGCAGACACTGTTTCAAGGGCCTAACCACACTAGTAGGCCAAATGCAGTTTAATATCTGATAGTATAGGGCGAAAGCCAGAATGTGGAAGCTCAGCTTTGTTCAGTTGAGGACAACACCAGGCAGGGGCAGACAGACACCTTTAGTAGGCCGGAACAGCCAATTTTTTTAAAAAACAGCAGTTAATAAGAGGCAGAAGGTAGAAGCTCAGCTTTATTCAGTTGAGGACAACACCAGGCAGGGGCAGATGTTATGACCCCAATGGCGAGGGTCTCAGAGATATCAGCAAGTCTGCGAAGTACAAAAATCCAGCTCATAGGGCAGTGGTAACTGGGTTGACCATATATCTACTCCTAACGCCAACACTAGAAGTAGCCGGGGAACATGCCTACGTTGGTCGCTAGATGTCTCGCGCCAGCCGGAGGACTAACTACCCCTAGAAGAGGAAAACAAAGACCTCTCTTGCCTCCAGAGAATAGACCCCAAAAGTTGGATACAAGCCCCCCACAAATAATAACGGTGAGGTAAGAGGAAATGACAAACACAGAGATGAACTAGGTTTAGCAAAGAGAGGCCCACTCACTAATAGCAGAATGTAGTAAGATAACTTATATGGTCAACAAAAACCCTAACAAAAATCCACACTGGAGATTCAAGAACCCCCGAACCGTCTAACGGCCCGGGGGGAGAACTCCAGCCTCCCTAGAGCTTCCAGCAAGGATAGGATACAGATAATGTACAAGCTGGACAAAAATGCAAACAAAAACAATAGCAAAAAGCAAGAAAGCAGACTTAGCTTAATCAAGCAGGAACCAGGATCAGTAGACAAGAGCACTACAGATTAGCTCTGATATCAACGTTGCCAGGCATTGAACTGAAGGTCCAGGGAGCTAATATAGCAACACCCCTGACCTAACGACCCAGGTGAGCATACAAGGGATGATAGACATACCCAGAGTAAAAACACTAGTAGCCACTAGAGGGAGCCAAAAGGTAAATTCACAACAGTACCCCCCCCTTAGTGAGGGGTCACCGAACCCTCACCAAGACCACCAGGGCGATCAGGATGAGCGGCGTGAAAGGCGCAAACTAAATCGGCCGCATGCACATCAGAGGCGACCACCCAGGAATTATCCTCCTGACCATAGCCCTTCCACTTGACCAGGTACTGAAGCCTCCGCCTGGAGAGACGAGAATCTAAGATCTTCTCCACCACGTACTCCAACTCGCCCTCAACCAACACCGGAGCAGGAGGCTCAGCAGAAGGAACCACAGGCACAACGTACCGCCGCAACAAGGACCTATGAAATACGTTGTGAATGGCAAACGACACCGGAAGATCCAGGCGAAAGGATACAGGATTAAGGATCTCCAATATCTTGTAAGGACCAATGAATCGAGGCTTAAATTTGGGAGAGGAGACCTTCATAGGAACAAATTGAGAAGCCATACCAAATCCCCAACACGAAGTCGGGGACCCACACCGCGGCGGCGATTGGCAAAACGCTGAGCCTTCTCCTGTGACAACTTCAAGTTGTCCACCACATGATTCCAGATCCGCTGCAACCTATCCACCACAGAATCCACTCCAGGACAGTCAGAAGGCTCCACATGTCCCGAGGAAAAACGAGGATGGAAACCGGAGTTGCAGAAAAATGGCGAAACCAAGGTGGCAGAACTAGCCCGATTATTAAGGGCAAATTCAGCCAACGGCAAGAAGGTCACCCAATCATCCTGATCAGAAGAGACAAAACACCTCAAATACGCCTCCAGAGTCTGATTAGTTCGTTCCGTTTGTCCGTTAGTCTGTGGATGAAAAGCGGATGAAAACGACAAATCAATGCCCATCCTACCACAAAAGGATCGCCAGAACCTGGAAACAAACTGGGATCCTCTGTCCGACACAATATTCTCAGGAATGCCGTGCAAACGAACCACGTTCTGGAAGAACACAGGAACCAGATCAGCAGAGGAAGGCAGCTTAGGCAAAGGAACCAGATGGACCATCTTGGAGAAACGATCACATATCACCCAGATGACAGACATGCCCTTAGACACCGGGAGATCCGAAATGAAATCCATAGAGATGTGTGTCCAAGGTCTCTTCGGGACAGGCAAGGGCAAGAGCAACCCGCTGGCACGAGAACAGCAAGGCTTAGCTCGAGCACAAGTACTGCAGGACTGCACAAATGACCGCACATCCCTTGACAAGGAAGGCCACCAAAAGGACCTGGCCACCAGATCTCTGGTGCCAAAAATTCCCGGGTGCCCTGCCAACACTGAGGAATGAACCTCGGAAATGACTCTGCTGGTCCATTTAGCAGGCACAAACAATCTGTCAGGTGGACAAGAGTCAGGCCTACCAGCCTGAAATCTCTGCAACACACGTCGCAGATCTGGAGAAATCGCTGACAAGATAACTCCTTCCTTAAGAATACCCTCAGGTTCAGCGACTCCAGGAGCATCAGGCACAAAGCTCCTAGACAGAGCATCGGCCTTCACATTCTTAGAACCTGGTAAATACGAGACCACAAAGTCAAAACGGGAGAAAAACAATGACCAGCGGGCCTGTCTAGGATTCAGGCGTTTAGCAGACTCGAGATACATCAAATTTTTGTGATCAGTCAAGACCACCACCCGATGCTTAGCACCCTCGAGCCAATGACGCCACTCCTCAAATGCCCACTTCATGGCCAACAACTCCCGATTGCCCACATCATAATTTCGCTCTGCCGGCGAAAACTTCCTAGAGAAAAAGGCACAAGGTCTCATAGTAGAGCAACCAGGGCCTCTCTGCGACAAAACGGCCCCTGCCCCAATCTCCGAAGCATCCACCTCAACCTGAAAGGGAAGTGAGACATCAGGCTGGCACAAAACAGGCGCCGAAGTAAACCGGCGTTTCAACTCCTGGAAAGCCTCCACGGCAGCAGGAGCCCAGTTAGCTACATCAGAGCCTTTCTTGGTCATATCCGTCAGCGGTTTAACAACGCTAGAGAAATTTGCGATAAAACGACGGTAGAAGTTAGCAAAACCCAAGAACTTCTGAAGACTCTTAACTGACGAGGGTTGAGTCCAATCATGAATAGCTCGGACCTTGACTGGATCCATCTCCACAGCAGAAGGGGAAAAAATGAACCCCAAAAAGGGAACCTTCTGTACACCAAAGAGACACTTTGAGCCTTTTACAAACAAAGAATTTTCACGCAAAATCTCAAAAACCATCCTGACCTGCTCCACATGCGAGTCCCAATCATCAGAAAAAACCAGAATATCATCCAGATAAACAATCAAAAATTTATCCAGATACTTCCGGAAAATTTCATGCATGAAGGACTGAAAAACTGAAGGTGCATTAGAGAGCCCAAATGGCATCACCAAGTACTCAAAATGACCTTCGGGCGTATTGAATGCGGTTTTCCATTCATCGCCCTGCCTAATGCGCACAAGGTTGTACGCACCACGAAGGTCTATCTTGGTGAACCACTTGGCACCTTTAATCCGGGCAAACAAATCTGACAACAACGGCAAAGGATACTGAAATTTGACAGTGATCTTATTTAAAAGCCGATAGTCAATACAAGGCCTCAAAGATCCGTCCTTTTTGGCCACAAAAATGAATCCCGCACCAAGAGGGGAAGAGGAAGGACGGATATGCCCCTTCTCAAGAGACTCCTTGATATATGAACGCATCGCGGTATGTTCAGGTACCGACAGATTAAACAGTCTCCCCTTAGGAAACTTACTGCCAGGGATCAAATCTATAGCACAGTCACATTCCCTATGAGGAGGCAGTGCACTGGACTTAGACTCGCTGAAGACATCCTGATAATCAGACAAATACGCCGGAACTTCCGAAGGCGTAGAAGAAGCAATAGACAAGGGCAGGGAATCTCCATGAATTCCATGGCAGCCCCAACTTGACACTGACATAGCCTTCCAGTCCAAGACTGGATTATGGGTCTGTAACCATGGCAAACCCAAAACAACCAAATCATGCATTTTATGCAGAACAAGAAAACGTATTACCTCCCGATGTTCGGGAGTCATGCACATGGTAACCTGTGTCCAAAACTGCGGTTTATTTTTTGCCAATGGCATAGAATCAATACCCCTAAGAGGGATAGGATTTTCCAATGGCTGAAGAACAAATCCGCAGCGCTTGGCAAATGACAGATCCATAAGGCTCAGGGCCGCACCTGAGTCCACAAATGCCATGACAGGATACGATGACAGTGAGCAAATCAAAGTTACAGATAGAATAAATTTAGGTTGCAAATTACCAATGACGACCGGACTAACAACCTTAGTAAGACGTTTAGAGCATGCTGAGATAACATGTGTAGAATCACCACAGTAGTAACACAAGCCATTCTGGCGTCTATGAATTTTTCGCTCATTTCTAGTCAGGATTCTATCACATTGCATTAATTCAGGTGCCTGTTCAGACAACACCATGAGGGAATTTGCGGTTTTGCGCTCCCGCAACCGCCGGTCGATTTGAATAGCCAGGGCCATAGAATCATTCAGACCTGTGGGAATGGGAAAACCCACCATCACATTCTTAATGGCTTCAGAAAGACCATTTCTAAAATTTGCAGCCAATGCACACTCGTTCCACTGGGTCAGCACGGACCATTTCCGAAATTTTTGGCAATACACTTCAGCCTCGTCCTGGCCCTGAGACATAGCCAGCAAGGCTTTTTCTGCCTGAATCTCAAGATTGGGTTCCTCATAAAGCAAACCGAGCGCCAGAAAAAACGCATCAATATCAGCTAATGCCGGATCTCCTGGCGCCAGCGAGAAAGCCCAATCCTGAGGGTCGCCCCGTAAAAAAGAAATAACAATTTTCACTTGCTGAGCGGAGTCTCCAGAGGAACAGGGTCTCAGGGACAAAAACAATTTACAATTATTCCTGAAATTTCTAAACTTAAATCGGTCTCCGGAAAACAGTTCAGGAATCGGTATCTTAGGTTCTGACATAGGATTTCTGGTAACATAATCTTGTATGCCCTGCACACGAGCAGCAAGCTGGTCCACACTTGTAATCAAGGTCTGGACATTCATGTCTGCAGCAATCACAAGCCACTCAAAGGTAAAGGGGAAAAGAAAAAAAAAAAATGAGAGAGAGAAAAAAAAACTCAGAACTTTCTTTCTTATAATCCCGCTTCTGCAATGCATTTAACATTTAATACTGGCCTGGCAAACTGTTATGACCCCAATGGCGAGGGTCTCAGAGATATCAGCAAGTCTGCGAAGTACAAAAATCCAGCTCATAGGGCAGTGGTAACTGGGTTGACCATATATCTACTCCTAACGCCAACACTAGAAGTAGCCGGGGAACATGCCTACGTTGGTCGCTAGATGTCTCGCGCCAGCCGGAGGACTAACTACCCCTAGAAGAGGAAAACAAAGACCTCTCTTGCCTCCAGAGAATAGACCCCAAAAGTTGGATACAAGCCCCCCACAAATAATAACGGTGAGGTAAGAGGAAATGACAAACACAGAGATGAACTAGGTTTAGCAAAGAGAGGCCCACTCACTAATAGCAGAATGTAGTAAGATAACTTATATGGTCAACAAAAACCCTACAAAAATCCACACTGGAGATTCAAGAACCCCCGAACCGTCTAACGGCCCGGGGGGAGAACTCCAGCCTCCCTAGAGCTTCCAGCAAGGATAGGATACAGATTATGTACAAGCTGGACAAAAATGCAAACAAAAACAATAGCAAAAAGCAAGAAAGCAGACTTAGCTTAATCAAGCAGGAACCAGGATCAGTAGACAAGAGCACTACAGATTAGCTCTGATATCAACGTTGCCAGGCATTGAACTGAAGGTCCAGGGAGCTAATATAGCAACACCCCTGACCTAACGACCCAGGTGAGCATACAAGGGATGATAGACATACCCAGAGTAAAAACACTAGTAGCCACTAGAGGGAGCCAAAAGGTAAATTCACAACAGGCAGACCCCTTTAGTAGGCCGGAACAGCCAATTGCATTTTTAAAAATGGTAATTTGGAACAGAAGGTTGAAGCACAGCTTTATTCAGTTGCAGCTTCTTGGCAATAATATAAAGAAGACGAGACAGGACAACACTCGTTGGATGCCATATCTGTGTTTTCACTGGAAAAAAAACTGTTAGTTAACTACTTGTAGGAGAAAGTTTTTGTAGCTGGAGGCCACTTTTTGTATTGTACCAGTTTTTTGTTGTATGTTTGGAACTGAAGGTTGAAGCTCAGCTTTATTCAGTTGAGGACAACACCAGGCAGGGGCAGACCCCTTTAGTAGGCCGGAACAGCCAATTGCATTTTTAAAAATGGTAATTTGGAACTGAAGGTTGAAGCTCAGCTTTATTCAGTTGAGGACAACACCAGGCAGGGGCAGACAGACACCTTTAGTAGGCCGGAACAGCCAATTGCATTTTTAAAAATGGTAATTTGGAACTGAAGGTTGAAGCTCAGCTTTATTCAGTTGAGGACAACACCAGGCAGGGGCAGACAGACACCTTTAGTAGGCCGGAACAGCCAATTGCATTTTTAAAAATGGTAATTTGGAACTGAAGGTTGAAGCTCAGCTTTATTCAGTTGAGGACAACACCAGGCAGGGGCAGACAGACACCTTTAGTAGGCCGGAACAGCCAATTGCATTTTTAAAAATGGTAATTTGGAACTGAAGGTTGAAGCTCAGCTTTATTCAGTTGAGGACAACACCAGGCAGGGGCAGACAGACACCTTTAGTAGGCCGGAACAGCCAATTGCATTTTTAAAAATGGTAATTTGGAACAGAAGGTTGAAGCACAGCTTTATTCAGTTGCAGCTTCTTGGCAATAATATAAAGAAGACGAGACAGGACAACACTCGTTGGATGCCATATCTGTGTTTTCACTGGAAAAAAAACTGTCAGTTAACTACTTGTAGGAGAAAGTTTTTGTAGCTGGAGGCCACTTTTTGTATTGTACCAGTTTTTTGTTGTATGTTTGGAACAGAAGGTTGAAGCACAGCTTTATTCAGTTGAGGACAACACCAGGCAGGGGCAGACAGACACCTTTAGTAGGCCGGAACAGCCAATTGCATCTTTAAAAATGGTAATTTGGAACTGAAGGTTGAAGCTCAGCTTTATTCAGTTGAGGACAACACCAGGCAGGGGCAGACAGACACCTTTAGTAGGCCGGAACAGCCAATTGCATTTTTAAAAATGGTAATTTGGAACAGAAGGTTGAAGCACAGCTTTATTCAGTTGCAGCTTCTTGGCAATAATATAAAGAAAACGAGACAGGACAACACTCGTTGGATGCCATATCTGTGTTTTCACTGGAAAAAAAACTGTCAGTTAACTACTTGTAGGAGAAAGTTTTTGTAGCTGGAGGCCACTTTTTGTATTGTACCAGTTTTTTGTTGTATGTTTGGAACTGAAGGTTGAAGCACAGCTTTATTCAGTTGAGGACAACACCAGGCAGGGGCAGACAGACACCTTTAGTAGGCCGGAACAGCCAATTGCATTTTTAAAAATGGTAATTTGGAACTGAAGGTTGAAGCTCAGCTTTATTCAGTTGAGGACAACACCAGGCAGGGGCAGACAGACACCTTTAGTAGGCCGGAACAGCCAATTGCATTTTTAAAAATGGTAATTTGGAACAGAAGGTTGAAGCACAGCTTTATTCAGTTGCAGCTTCTTGGCAATAATATAAAGAAGACGAGACAGGACAACACTCGTTGGATGCCATATCTGTGTTTTCACTGGAAAAAAAACTGTCAGTTAACTACTTGTAGGAGAAAGTTTTTGTAGCTGGAGGCCACTTTTTGTATTGTACCAGTTTTTTGTTGTATGTTTGGAACTGAAGGTTGAAGCTCAGCTTTATTCAGTTGAGGACAACACCAGGCAGGGGCAGACCCCTTTAGTAGGCCGGAACAGCCAATTGCATTTTTAAAAATGGTAATTTGGAACAGAAGGTTGAAGCACAGCTTTATTCAGTTGAGGACAACACCAGGCAGGGGCAGACAGACACCTTTAGTAGGCCGGAACAGCCAATTGCATTTTTAAAAATGGTAATTTGGAACTGAAGGTTGAAGCTCAGCTTTATTCAGTTGAGGACAACACCAGGCAGGGGCAGACAGACACCTTTAGTGGGCCGGAACAGCCAATTGCATTTTTAAAAATAGTAATTTGGAACAGAAGGTTGAAGCACAGCTTTATTCAGTTGCAGCTTCTTGGCAATAATATAAAGAAGACGAGACAGGACAACACTCGTTGGATGCCATATCTGTGTTTTCACTGGAAAAAAAACTGTCAGTTAACTACTTGTAGGAGAAAGTTTTTGTAGCTGGAGGCCACTTTTTGTATTGTACCAGTTTTTTGTTGTATGTTTGGAACTGAAGGTTGAAGCACAGCTTTATTCAGTTGAGGACAACACCAGGCAGGGGCAGACAGACATCTTTAGTAGGCCGGAACAGCCAATTGCATTTTTAAAAATGGTAATTTGGAACAGAAGGTTGAAGCACAGCTTTATTCAGTTGCAGCTTCTTGGCAATAATATAAAGAATACGAGACAGGACAACACTCGTTGGATGCCATATCTGTGTTTTCACTGGAAAAAAAACTGTCAGTTAACTACTTGTAGGAGAAAGTTTTTGTAGCTGGAGGCCACTTTTTGTATTGTACCAGTTTTTTGTTGTATGTTTGGAACTGAAGGTTGAAGCTCAGCTTTATTCAGTTGAGGACAACACCAGGCAGGGGCAGACAGACATCTTTAGTAGGCCGGAACAGCCAATTGCATTTTTAAAAATGGTAATTTGGAACTGAAGGTTGAAGCTCAGCTTTATTCAGTTGAGGACAACACCAGGCAGGGGCAGACAGACATCTTTAGTAGGCCGGAACAGCCAATTGCATTTTTAAAAATGGTAATTTGGAACTGAAGGTTGAAGCACAGCTTTATTCAGTTGCAGCTTCTTGGCAATAATATAAAGAAGACGAGACAGGACAACACTCGTTGGATGCCATATCTGTGTTTTCACTGGAAAAAAAACTGTCAGTTAACTACTTGTAGGAGAAAGTTTTTGTAGCTGGAGGCCACTTTTTGTATTGTACCAGTTTTTTGTTGTATGTTTGGAACTGAAGGTTGAAGCTCAGCTTTATTCAGTTGAGGACAACACCAGGCAGGGGCAGACACCTTTAGAAGGACGGAAAAGCCAATTTTTTAAAAAACAGCAGTTAATCAGAGCCAGAAGGTAGAAGCTCAGCTTTATTCAGTTGAGGCCAACTTGAATTAGGGACTGCAGACAGACTTTGCAGGCTGTCCCCTGTGTGGACCATGCATCCAATACATTAACCCATTGAGCCACAAAGGACACGTAACCTTCCGTGGCCAGGCCTACAGGTCCATGTGTCTGTTGTCAGGTATACCTTTGGACTGACAAATTGACAGAATGCAAGGACAATGCGGTCTTTAACATGCAGGTGGAGGGGTGGGATGGCTTTTCTCGCAAAAGAATTGTCAACTGGGTAGCTCATAGCGTGGTATATCGTAGTTCATCCTGGCTTTATTAATATTAAATTAAATTAAAAAATAGGCTCTATGCACTTTATAATTGGTTCCAGGGGTACACGGGCAGCAGTGGTCTGGTCAGTGGAGGCCTAGTGGAAGGAGGGAGCGCAGAAAGGCTTCGAAGGCCTAACATAATTAAATTGGGCTGGCTGTAGGCACTTTATTATTAGTTACAGGGGTACACGGGCAGCAGTGGTCTGGTCAGTGGAGGCCTAGTGGAAGGAGGGACCGCAGACAGGCTTCAAAGGCCTAACATAATTAAATTGGGCTGGCTGTAGGCACTTTATTATTAGTTACAGGGGTACACGGGCAGCAGTGGTCTGGTCAGTGGAGGCCTAGTGGAAGGAGGGACCGCAGACAGGCTTCGAAGGCCTAATATAATTAAATTGGGCTGGCTGTAGGCACTTTATTATTAGTTACAGGGGTACACGGGCAGCAGTGGTCTGGTCAGTGGAGGCCTAGTGGAAGGAGGGACCGCAGACAGGCTTCGAAGGCCTAACATAATTAAATTGGGCTGGCTGTAGGCACTTTATTATTAGTTACAGGGGTACACGGGCAGCAGTGGTCTGGTCAGTGGAGGCCTAGTGGAAGGAGGGACCGCAGACAGGCTTCGAAGGCCTAACATAATTAAATTGGGCTGGCTGTAGGCACTTTATTATTAGTTACAGGGGTACACGGGCAGCAGTGGTCTGGTCAGTGGAGGCCTAGTGGAAGGAGGGACCGCAGACAGGCTTCGAAGGCCTAATATAATTAAATTGGGCTGGCTGTAGGCACTTTATTATTAGTTACAGGGGTACACGGGCAGCAGTGGTCTGGTCAGTGGAGGCCTAGTGGAAGGAGGGACCGCAGACAGGCTTCAAAGGCCTAACATAATTAAATTGGGCTGGCTGTAGGCACTTTATTATTAGTTACAGGGGTACACGGGCAGCAGTGGTCTGGTCAGTGGAGGCCTAGTGGAAGGAGGGACCGCAGACAGGCTTCGAAGGCCTAATATAATTAAATTGGGCTGGCTGTAGGCACTTTATTATTAGTTACAGGGGTACACGGGCAGCAGTTGTCTGGTCAGTGGAGGCCTAGTGGAAGGAGGGACCGCAGACAGGCTTCGAAGGCCTAACATAATTAAATTGGGCTGGCTGTAGGCACTTTATTATTAGTTACAGGGGTACACGGGCAGCAGTGGTCTGGTCAGTGGAGGCCTAGTGGAAGGAGGGACCGCAGACAGGCTTCGAAGGCCTAACATAATTAAATTGGGCTGGCTGTAGGCACTTTATTATTAGTTACAGGGGTACACGGGCAGCAGTGGTCTGGTCAGTGGAGGCCTAGTGGAAGGAGGGACCGCAGACAGGCTTCGAAGGCCTAATATAATTAAATTGGGCTGGCTGTAGGCACTTTATTATTAGTTACAGGGGTACACGGGCAGCAGTGGTCTGGTCAACGGAGGCCGATTGTAATGAGTGTCTGCCAGTTAGTAGTCCAATACAACAACTAAATGTGAATGTCTCGCATTAAAACAAAACAAAAACACTAAAGGGTGCAATCATTAGGTTCAGGGGTGGGATCCTCTGCGTTGTTTCAGACCTACTAATTTTGTGCAAAGTATTTACTGTGGTAAATAGAGGACACTGCCCCTGACTATGTTAAGTACCATCATACATGTCAACACAATGGTATTGTCAGTGGCAGGTATGGAAGGATGTCAGCGCATAGACTTAACATTGGTGGAAGTGTGAGAGATAACTGTGGAAGTGGTAGAGCAATGTTTGACCTGGGGGTGGGTGAACTCTCTTGTGGCCGGCGTTACAGGCCCAAGGCCCCTCATGTTACAACAGTGTGTCTGACGTTGGGTGCGCACCACCACCGCCAGAGACACTTTATTGTACTATGAGGAACCCAGTAGCAATGCCGTCGACCAAAAGCGAGTACACCCACCTCTTCAGACAAACAGCAGTCTCACGGGTGCTTGCGCCAAGTCGCGATACCACGGCCCCGTGTGGGGAGTTTGGCCATTTAGGGAGGTGTAAACATGTCGTATGCTGGACAATCAGCTGCAGCAAATTAGACATTAGAAAAGTAATTCACAGTAGTCCACAGGCAAGAGCTTTTCATAGGAAAGCTAGGTGTCGGCCAGGCAAGGTGGGGCAAAAGATTTCGAAATCCAGTTGTGGTTCATTTTAATGAATGTTAGATCGTCAACATTTTGGGTAGCCAGACGAGTCCTTTTTTCGGTTAATATTGAACCTGCAGCACTGAATACTCTTTCTGATAGGACACTTGCTGCCGGGCAAGCAAGCTCCTGCAATGCATATTCTGCCAATTCTGGCCAGGTGTCTAATTTTGATGCCCAGTAATCAAATGGGAATGACGGTTGAGGGAGAACATCGATAAGGGATGAAAAATAGTTAGTAACCATACTGGACAAATGTTGTCTCCTGTCACTTTCAATTGATGCAGCAGTACCTGTCCTATCTGCGGTCATAGCAAAATCACTCCACAACCTGGTCAGAAAACCCCTCTGTCCAACGCCACTTCTGATGTGTGCACCCCTAACACTCCTAGTCTGTTGCCCCCTTGAGCTCATGTGAGAACGATCACGTGCGCTGTGTGCTGGGAATGCCTGAAGCAAACGGTCAACAAGAGTTGATTGTTTGGTTGCTAATATTAGTTCCAAGTTCTCATGTGGCATAATATTTTGCAATTTGCCTTTATAGCGTGGATCAAGGAGGCAGGCCAACCAGTAATCGTCATCGTTCATCATTTTCGTAATGCGTGTGTCCCTTTTTAGGATACGTAAGGCATAATCCGCCATGTGGGCCAAATTTCCAGTTGTCAAATCTCCGGTTGTGATTGGGTGAGGGGCAGTTGCAGGCAAATCTACGTCACTTGTGTCCCTCAAAAAACCAGAACCCGGCCTTGACACGCAACCAATTTCCAGTGCCCCCGGGAAAGGTTCCGCATTAAAAATATACTCATCCCCATCATCCTCCTCGTCCTCCACCTCCTCTTCGCCCGCTACCTCGTCCTGTACACTGCCCTGACCAGACAATGGCTGACTGTCATCAAGGCTTTCCTCTTCCTCTGGTGCAGACGCCTGCTCCTTTATGTGCGTCAAACTTTGCATCAGCAGACGCATTAGGGGGATGCTCATGCTTATTACGGCGTTGTCTGCACTAACCAGCCATGTGCATTCCTCAAAACACTGAAGGACTTGACACATGTCTTGTATCTTCGACCACTGCACACCTGACAACTCCATGTCTACCATCCTACTGCCTGCCCGTGTATGTGTATCCTCCCACAAAAACATAACAGCCCGCCTCTGTTGGCACAGTCTCTGAAGCATGTGCAGTGTTGAGTTCCACCTTGTTGCAACGTCTATGATTAGGCGATGCTGGGGAAGGTTCAAAGACCGCTGATAGGTCTGCATACGGCTGGCGTGTACAGGCGAACGTCGGATATGTGAGCAAAGTCCACGCACTTTGAGGAGCAGGTCGGAGAACCCAGGATAAGTTTTCAATAAGCACTGCACCACCAGGTTTAAGGTGTGAGCCAGGCAAGGAATGTGTTTCAGTTGGGAAAGGGAGATGGCAGCCATGAAATTCCTTCCGTTATCACTAACTACCTTGCCTGCCTCAAGATCTACTGTGCCCAGCCACGACTGCGTTTCTTGTTGCAAGAACTCGGACAGAACTTCCGCGGTGTGTCTGTTGTCGCCCAAACACTTCATAGCCAATACAGCCTGCTGACGCTTGCCAGTAGCTGGCCCATAATGGGACAACTGGTGTGCAACAGTGTCATCTGCCGATGGAGTGGTTGGCCGACTGCGGTCTGTGGAAGAGCTGTAGCTTCTGCAGGAGGACGAGGAGGAGGAGGAGGAGGGGGTGCGAACGCCTACAGCCAACTGTTTCCTAGACCGTGGGCTAGGCACAACTGTCCCTAAATTGATGTCCCCTGTGGACCCTGCATCCACCACATTCACCCAGTGTGCCGTGATGGACACATAACGTCCCTGGCCATGCCTACTGGTCCATGCATCTGTAGTCAGGTGCACCTTTGTACTCACAGATTGCCTGAGTGCATGGACGATGCGCTGTTTAACATGCTGGTGCAGGGCTGGGATGGCTTTTCTGGAAAAAAAGTGTCGACTGGGTAGCTCGTATCGTGGTTCAGCGTACTCCATCAGGGCTTTGAAAGCTTCGCTTTCAACTAACCGGTAGGGCATCATCTCTAACGAGATTAGTCTAGCTATGTGGGCGTTAAAACCCTGTGTACGCGGATGCGAGGATAAGTACTTCCTTTTTCTAACCAGAGTCTCATGTAGTGTGAGCTGAACTGGAGAGATGGAGATCGTGGAACTTGCGGGTGTGCCGGTGGACATGGCAGACTGAGAGACGGTTGGAGACGGTATTGTTTCCGCCGGTGCCCTAGATGCAATATTTCCGCCTACAAAACTGGTGATTCCCTGACCCTGACTGCTTTTGGCTGGCAAAGAAACCTGCACAGATACTGCCGGTGGTGCGGAAAATGGTGGCCTTACAGTGACGGAAGGGATGTTGCGTTGATGACTAGCTTCATTGGCCGAGGGTGCTACAACCTTAAGGGACGTTTGGTAGTTAGTCCAGGCTTGAAAATGCATGGTGGTTAAGTGTCTATGCATGCAACTAGTATTGAGACTTTTCAGATTCTGACCTCTGCTTAAGCTAGTAGAACATTTTTGACAGATGACTTTGCGCTGATCAATTGGATGTTGTTTAAAAAAATGCCAGACTGCACTCTTCCTAGCATCGGATCCCTTTTCAGGGATTGCAGACTGAGCTTTAACCGGATGGCAACGCTGTGCTCCAACAGGTTTTGGCTTTGACACGCGTTTTGGGCCAGATAGGGGCCCGGCAGATGGAACCTGTTGCGATGTTGATGCCTGCTGCGGCCCCTCCTCCACCTCCGCTTCTGAACTACTGCTGCCTGCAACCTGTTCCCCCAATGGCTGCCAATCGGGGTCAACAACCGGGTCATCTATTACCTCCTCTTCGAGCTCGTGTGCAACTTCGTCTGTGTCACTGTGTCGGTCTGTGGTATAGCGTTCGTGGCGGGGCAACATAGTCTCATCAGGGTCTGATTGTGGATCTGTACCCTGAGAGGGCAATGTGGTGGTCTGAGTCAAAGGAGCAGCATAGTACTCTGGCTGTGGCTGTGCATCAGTGCACTCCATGTCAGAATCTACTTGTAATGGGCATGGCCTGTTAAGTGTTTCACTTTCTAAGCCAGGGACGGTATTTGTAAAGAGCTCCATGGAGTGACCCGTTGTGTCGCCTGCTGCATCCTTCTCTCTTGTTGTAGTTTTTGCTGAGGAGGACAAGGAAGCGACTTGTCCCTGACCGTGAACATCCACAAGCGACGCGCTGCTTTTACATTTACCAGTTTCAGAAGAGGAGGCAAAAGAGCTAGAGGCTGAGTCTGCAATGTAAGCCAAAACTTGCTGTTGCTGCTCTGGCTTTAAAAGCGTTTTTCCTACTCCCAGAAAAGAGAGCGTTCGAGGCCTTGTGTAGCCAGACGACGAAACTGGCTCCACAGCTCCAGACTTAGGTGGAATATTTTTATCCCCACGACCACCTGATGCTCCACTACCACTACCATCATTACCAGCTGACAATGAACGCCCACGGCCACGACCTCTTGCACCAGACTTCCTCATTGTTTTCAAAAATTAACCAAAGTAACTTTATTTGTTGCTGTCAAACAACTTACACGGTGAGCTATAACTTCAGTATGATTTCTATATCCCTTAACAGGTTGGTGAGACCACAAGGAAAATCAGGCACAATGTTACACACTCTGTTTTCTGTGGCACAAAATCACAGAGATGACACACACGCAGGACTGTCACTCAAGCACTAATGTCAATATTATTCTCCCACCTAATTTTTTTTTTTTTTCTCAGGGAGACTTTAGAAACCAAATAAGATAAAATGTTTTTTTCAGGGACAATTTAGAAACCAAATACTAATAAAAAAAAAAAAAAAAAAATAGCCTTTCTATGGCCCACAATTAGAGAGAGAGAGGTGGCACACCCAGGAGTCAAGATTGGCACACAAGCTGAAAGGGCAATATTACTCTCCCACTGTTTTTTTATGTATTTTTTTTTTTTTAGGGAGACTTTAGAAACCCAATAATATTAAAAAAAACAAAAAAATAAATAGGCTTTGTATGGCCCACTGAATGAGAGATGGCACACACAGGAGTGGCACACAAGCCCTGACTGAGGCCAATATTTTTCTCCCACTGATTGATGTAGTGTTTTTGTGTTGAGGTAGATTTTAGAACACAAATCTAGGAAAAAAATAAATAGGCTTTCTATGGCCCACAATTAGAGAGAGAGAGGTGGCACACCCAGGAGTCAAGACTGGCACACAAGCTGAAAGGGCAATATTACTCTCCCACTGTTTTTTTATGTTTTTTTTTTTTTTTTCACGGAGACTTTAGAAACCCAATAATATTAAAAAAAAACAAAAAAATAAATAGGCTTTCTATGGCCCACAATTAGAGAGAGAGAGGTGGCACACCCAGGAGTCAAGAATGGCACACAAGCTGAAAGGGCAATATTACTCTCCCACTGTTTTTTTATGTAATTTTTTTTTTTTTCAGGGAGACTTTAGAAACCAAATAATATTAAAAAAAGCAAAAAAATAAATAGGCTTTCTATGGCCCACAATTAGAGAGAGAGAGGTGGCACACCCAGGAGTCAAGACTGGCACACAAGCTGAAAGGGCAATATTACTCTCCCACTGTTTTTTTATGTATTTTTTTTTTTCACGGAGACTTTAGAAACCCAATAATATTAAAAAAAAACAAAAAAATAAATAGGCTTTCTATGGCCCACAATTCGGCCGGAGACACACTGGTGCGAGATACGGCCGAGTCTCGCTGGTTAAAAGCAAGCTGTGGCACCTGCACTCTGGAGCGGAGCGTGCGGCTCCATAGCAATACATGGAGCTGCACGCTCAGCTCCGGAATGCAGGTGCCACAGCTTGCTTTTAACCAGCGAGACTCGGCCGTCTCTCGCACCAGTGTGTCTCCGGCCTTAGAGAGAGAGAGGTGGCACACCCAGGAGTCAAGACTGGCACACAAGCTGAAAGGGCAATATTACTCTCCCACTGTTTTTTTATGTATTTTTTTTTTTCAGGGAGACTTTAGAAACCCAATAATATTAAAAAAAGCAAAAAAATAAATAGGCTTTCTATGGCCCACAATTAGAGAGAGAGAGGTGGCACACCCAGGAGTCAAGACTGGCACACAAGCTGAAAGGGCAATATTACTCTCCCACTGTTTTTTTATGTTTTTTTTTTTTTCAGGGAGACTTTAAAAACCCAATAATATAAAAAATAAATAAATAAATAAATAGGCTTTGTATGGCCCACTGAATGAGAGATGGCACACACAGGAGTGGCACACAAGCCCTGACTGAGGCCAATATTTTTCTCCCACTGATTGATGTAGTGTTTTTGTGTTGAGGTAGATTTTAGAACACAAATCTAGGAAAAAAATAAATAGGCTTTCTATGGCCCACAATTAGAGAGAGAGAGGTGGCACACCCAGGAGTCAAGACTGGCACACAAGCTGAAAGGGCAATATTACTCTCCCACTGTTTTTTTATGTATTTTTTTTTTCAGGGAGACTTTAGAAACCAAATAATATTAAAAAAAGCAAAAAAATAAATAGGCTTTCTATGGCCCACAATTAGAGAGAGAGAGGTGGCACACCCAGGAGTCAAGACTGGCACACAAGCTGAAAGGGCAATATTACTCTCCCACTGTTTTTTTATGTATTTTTTTTTTTTCAGGGAGACTTTAGAAACCCAATAATATTAAAAAAAACAAAAAAATAAATAGGCTTTGTATGGCCCACTGAATGAGAGATGGCACACACAGGAGTGGCACACAAGCCCTGACTGAGGCCAATATTTTTCTCCCACTGATTGATGTAGTGTTTTTGTGTTGAGGTAGATTTTAGAACACAAATCTAGGAAAAAAATAAATAGGCTTTCTATGGCCCACAATTAGAGAGAGAGAGGTGGCACACCCAGGAGTCAAGACTGGCACACAAGCTGAAAGGGCAATATTACTCTCCCACTGTTTTTTTATGTATTTTTTTTTTTTCAGGGAGACTTTAGAAACCAAATAATATTAAAAAAAGCAAAAAAATAAATAGGCTTTCTATGGCCCACAATTAGAGAGAGAGAGGTGGCACACCCAGGAGTCAAGACTGGCACACAAGCTGAAAGGGCAATATTACTCTCCCACTGTTTTTTTATGTATTTTTTTTTTTCACGGAGACTTTAGAAACCCAATAATATTAACCCCTTCACCCCCAAGGGTGGTTTGCACGTTAATGACCGGGCCAATTTTTACAATTCTGACCACTGTCCCTTTATGAGGCTATAACTCTCGAACGCTTTGACGGATCTTGGCGATTCTGACATTGTTTTCTCGTGACATATTGTACTTCATGTTAGTGGTAAAATTTTTTCAATATAACTTGCGTTTATTTGTGAAAAAAATGGAAATTTGGCGAAAATTTTGAAAATTTTGCAATTTTCCAACTTTGAATTTTTATGCCCTTAAATCACAGACATATGTCACGCAAAATACTTAATAAGTAACATTTCCCACATGTCTACTTTACATCAGTACAATTTTGGAACCAAAATTTTTTTTTGTGACGGAGTTATAAGGGTTAAAAGTTGACCAGCAATTTCTCATTTTTACAACACCATTTTTTTTTAGGGACCACATCTCATTTGAAGTCATTTTGAGGGGTCTATATGATAGAAAATACTCAAGTGTGACACCATTCTAAAAACTGCACCCCACAAGGTGCTCAAAACCACATTCAAGAAGTTTATTAACCCTTCAGGTGTTTCACAGGAATTTTTGGAATGTTTAAATAAAAATGAACATTTAACTTTTTTTCACACACAATTTATTTCAGCTCCAATTTGTTTTATTTTACCAAGGGTAACAGGAGAAAATGGACCCACAAAGTTGTTGTACAATTTGTCCTGAGTATGCTGATACCCCATATGTGAGGGTAAACCACTGTTTGGGCATATGGCAGAGCTCGGAAGGAAAGGAGCGCCATTTGACTTTTCAATGCAAAATTGACTGGAATTGAGATGGGACGCCATGTTGCGTTTGGAGAGCCCCTGATGTGCCTAAACACTGAAACCCCCTACAAGTGACACCATTTTGGAAAGTAGACCCCCTAAGAAACTTATCTTGATGTGTGGTGAGCACTTTGACCCACCAAGTGCTTCACAGAAGTTTATAATGCAGAGCCGTAAAAATAAAAAATCATATTTTTTCACAAAAATGATCTTTTCGCCCCCAATTTTTTATTTTCCCAAGGGTAAGAGAAGAAATTGGACCCCAAAAAATGTTGTGCAATTTGTCCTGAGTACGCTGATACCTCATATGTGTGTGTAAACCATTGTTTGGGCGCATGGCAGAGCTTGGAAGGGAAGGAGCGCCATTTGACTTTTCAATGCAAAATTGACTGGAATTGAGATGGGACGCCATGTTG
The DNA here is from genome assembly GCF_051348905.1 of Ranitomeya variabilis. NCBI lineage: Eukaryota > Metazoa > Chordata > Amphibia > Anura > Dendrobatidae > Ranitomeya > Ranitomeya variabilis. Next base: position 146,304,978 of record NC_135233.1, on the reverse strand, counting down.
CGTTTGGAGAGCCCCTGATGTGCCTAAACATTGAAACTCCCTACAAGTGACACCATTTTGGAAAGTAGACCCCCTAAGGAACTTATCTAGATGTGTGGTGAGCACTTTGACCCACCAAGTGCTTCACAGAAGTTTATAATGCAGAGCCGTAAAAATAAAAAATCATATTTTTTCACAAAAATTATCTTTTTGCCCCCAATTTTTTATTTTCCCAAGGGTAAGAGAAGAAATTGGACCCCAAAAAATGTTGTGCAATTTGTCCTGAGTACGATGATACCCCATATGTGGGTGTAAACCATTGTTTGGGCGCATGGCAGAGCTTGGAAGGGAAGGAGCGCCATTTGACTTTTCAATGCAAAATTGACTGGAATTGAGATGGGACGCCATGTTGCGTTTGGAGAGCCCCTGATGTGCCTAAACATTGAAATTCCCTACAAGTGACACCTTTTTGGAAAGTAGACCCCCTAAGGAACTTATCTAGATGTGTGGTGAGCACTTTGACCCACCAAGTGCTTCACAGAAGTTTATAATGCAGAGCCGTAAAAATAAAAAATCATATTTTTTCACAAAAATGATCTTTTTGCCCCCAATTTTTTATTTTCCCAAGGGTAAGAGAAGAAATTGGACCCCAAGAAATGTTGTGCAATTTGTCCTGAGTACGCTGATACCCCATATGTGGGTGTAAACCATTGTTTGAGCGCATGGCAGAGCTTGGAAGGGAAGGAGCGCCATTTGACTTTTCAATGCAAAATTGACTGGAATTGAGATGGGACGCCATGTTGCGTTTGGAGAGCCCCTGATGTGCCTAAACATTGAAACTCCCTACAAGTGACACCATTTTGGAAAGTAGACCCCCTAAGGAACTTATCTAGATGTGTGGTGAGCACTTTGACCCACCAAGTGCTTCACAGAAGTTTATAATGCAGAGCCGTAAAAATAAAAAATCATATTTTTTCACAAAAATTATCTTTTTGCCCCCAATTTTTTATTTTCCCAAGGGTAAGAGAAGAAATTGGACCCCAAAAAATGTTGTGCAATTTGTCCTGAGTACAATGATACCCCATATGTGGGTGTAAACCATTGTTTGGGCGCATGGCAGAGCTTGGAAGGGAAGGAGCGCCATTTGACTTTTCAATGCAAAATTGACTGGAATTGAGATGGGACGCCATGTTGCGTTTGGAGAGCCCCTGATGTGCCTAAACATTGAAACTCCCTACAAGTGACACCATTTTGGAAAGTAGACCCCCTAGGGAACTTATCTAGATGTGTTTTGAGAGCTTTGAACCCCCAAGTGTTTCACTACAGATTATAACGCAGAGCCGTGAAAATAATTTTTATTTTTTTTCTCAAAAATGATTTTTTAGCACCCAGCTTTGTATTTTTACAAGGGTAACAGAATAAATTGGACCCCAAAATTTGTTTTCCAATTTGTCCTGAGTACGCTGATACCCCATATGTGGGGGGGAACCACTGTTTGGGCGCATGACAGAGCTCGGAAGGGAAGGAGCGCCATTTGGAATGCAGACTTAAATGGATTGGTCAGCAGCCGTCACGTTGCATTTGCAGAGCCCCTGATGTACCCAAACAGTACAAACCCCCCACAAGTGACCCCATATTGGAAACTATACCTCCCAAGGAACTTATCTAGATGTGTTTTGAGAACTTTGAACCCCCAAGTGTTTCACTAAAGTTTATAGCGCAAAGCCGTGAAAATAAAAATTCTTTTTTTTCACAAAAATGATTTTTTAGCCCCCAGTTTTGTATTTTCACAAGGGTAACAGGATAAATTAGACCCCAAAAGTTGTTGTCCAATTTGTCCTGAGTACGCTGATACCCCATATGTGGGGGGGAACCACTGTTTGGGTGCATGACAGAGCTCGGAAGGGAAGGAGCGCCATTTGGAATGCAGCCTTAAATGGATTGGTCTGCAGGCGTCACGTTGCATTTGCAGAGCCCCTGATGTACCCAAACAGTACAAACCCCCCACAAGTGACCCCATATTGGAAACTAGACCTCCCAAGGAACTTATCTAGATGTGTTGTGAGAACTTTGAACCCCCAAGTGTTTCACTACAGTTTATAACGCAGAGCCGTGAAAATAAAACATCTTTTTTTTCCCACAAAAATGATTTTTAGCCCCCCAAATTTTTATTTTCCTAAGGATATCAAGAGAACTTGGACCCCAGAAGTTGTTGTTCAATTTGTCCCGAGTACGCTGATAACACATATGTTGGGGTAAACCCCTTTTTGGGCGCACGGGAGAGCTCGGAAGGGAAGGAGCACTGTTTTACTTTTTCAACGCAGAATTGGCTGGAATTGAGATTGGACGCCATGTCGCGCTTGGAGAGCCCCTGATGTGCCTGGACAGTGGAAACTCCCCAATTCTACCTGAAACCCTAACCCAAACACACCCCTAACCCTAATCCCAACGGTAACCCTAACCACACCCCTAGCCCTGACACACCCATAATTCTAATCCCAACCCTAATCCAAACGTAAATGTAATCCTAACCCTAACTTTAGCCCCAACCCTAACTTTAGCCCCAACCCTAACTTTACCTCCAACCCTAGCCCTAACCCTAACCCTAACCCTAAACGTGACTGAAATACGTGGCACTGAAATACGTGGCACTGAAATACGTGGCACTGAAATACGTGATACGTGGCACTTAAATACGTGATACGTGGCACTTAAATATGTGGCACTGAAACACGTGGCACTGAAATACGTGATACGTGGCACTGAAATACGTGGCACTGAAATACGTGGCGCTGAAATACGTGGCACTGAAATACGTGGCACTTAAATACGTGGCACTGAAATATGTGATAGGTGGCACTTAAATACGTGGCACTGAAATACGTGGCACTGAAATACGTGGCACTGAAATACGTGGCACTGAAATACGTGGCACTGAAATACGTGGCACTGAAATATGTGATACGTGGCACTTAAATACATGGCACTGAAACACATGGCACTGAAATACGTGATACGTGGCACTGAAATACGTGGCACTGAAATACGTGGCACTGAAATACGTGGCACTGAAATACGTGGCACTGAAATACGTGGCACTGAAATACGTGCAACTGAAATACGTGCAACTGAAATATGTGGCACTGAAATATGTGATACATGGCACTGAAATACGTGATACGTGGCACTGAAATACGTGATACGTGGCACTGAAATACGTGGCACTGAAACACGTGGCACTGAAATACGTGGCACTGAAATACGTGGCACTGAAATACGTGGCACTGAAATACGTGGCACTGAAATACGTGGCACTATGACTGTCAGAAAATGTTCATTAAACGGTTAGGGGTGAGGTTAGGGGTAGAGTTAGGGTTAGGGTTTGGATCCCTTTATCACCTTGATGGTGGTGGGTGGCTTTTCAGTGTGTTTTCTGTTTTTTTTCGATAAAAATGCATGCGTTTTTAACGCAAACAAACGCATGTGCTTAAAAACGCAAGAAAATACTGCAGGTTGTATTTCTGAAAATGAACGCATGCAGAAAAAAACCGCATGCGTTTGAAAACGCGACCAAACGCGTACAAAAAAACCGCATGCGTTTTCAATGTTAAATATAGGGAAAAAACGCATGCGTTTTTTTGTGCAAAAAACGCTGCAGACAAAAACGCAAGTGTGAAACCAGCGACGCTTTTTATAGCAAAAAAGTTTTTGCGTCTCCACATTTTGAGACCTATAATTTTTCCACATTTTGCTCCACAGAGTCATGTGAGGTCTTGTTTTTTGCGGGACGAGTTGACGTTTTTATTGGTAACATTTTCGGACACGTGACCGTTTTTGATCGCTTTTTATTCCGATTTTTGTGAGGCAGAATGACCAAAAACCAGCTATTCATGAATTTCTTTTGGGGGAGGCGTTTATACCGTTCCGCGTTTGGTAAAATTGATAAAGCAGTTTTATTCTTCGGGTCAGTACGATTACAGCGATATCTCATTTATATCATTTTTTTATGTTTTGGCGCTTTTATACGATAAAAACTAAAATATAGAAAAAATAATTATTTTGGTATCGCTTTATTCTCAGGACTATAACTTTTTTATTTTTTTGCTGATGATGCTGTATGGCGGCTTGTTTTTTGCGGGACAAGATGACGTTTTCAGCGGTACCATGGATATTTATATCAGTCTTTTTGATCGCGTGTTATTCCACTTTTTGTTCGGCGGTATGGTAATAAAGCGTTGTTTTTTGCCTCGTTTTTTTTTTTTTTTTCTTACGGTGTTTACTGAAGGGGTTAACTAGTGGGGCAATTTTATAGGTTGGGTCGTTACGGACGCGGCGATACTAAATATGTGTACTTTTATTGTTTTGTTTTTTTTATTTAGATAAAGAAATGTATTTATGGGAATAATATATATTTTTTTTTTATTATTTATTTAGGAATTTTTTTTTTTTTTTTTTTACACATGTGGAAAAAATTTTTTTTTACTTTTTTACTTTGTCCCAGGGGGGGACATCACAGATCATTGATCTGGCAGTGTGCACAGCACTCTGCCAGATCGACGATCTGCTGTGCAGGGCTGCAGGCTTACCAAGTGTCTGCTCTGAGCAGACACTCGGTAAGCCACCTCCTTCCCTGCAGGACCCGGATGCCGCGGCCATCTTGGATCCGGGACCTGCAGCCAGGAAGGAGGTAGGAGACCCTCGCAGCAACGCGATCACATCGCGTTGCTCCGGGGGTCTCAGGGAAGCCCGCAGGGAGCCCCCTCCCTGCGCGATGCTTCCCTATACCGCCGGTACACTGCGATCATGTTTGATCGCGGTGTGCCGGGGGTTAATGTGCCGGGGGCGGTCCATGACCGCTCCTGGCACATAGTGCCGGATGTCAGCTGCGATATGCAGCTGACACCCGGCCGCGATCGGCCGCGCTCCCCCCGTGAGCGCCGCTGATCGGTGATGACGTACTATCCCGTCGGCAGTCATACGGGCCCACCCCACCTCGACGGGATAGTACGTCTGATGTCAGGAAGGGGTTAAAAAAAACAAAAAATAAATAGGCTTTGTATGGCCCACTGAATGAGAGATGGCACACACAGGAATGGCACACAAGCCCTGACTGAGGCCAATATTTTTCTCCCACTGATTGATGTAGTGTTTTTGTGTTGAGGTAGATTTTAGAACACAAATCAAGGAAAAAAATAAATAGGCTTTCTATGGCCCACTCAGTGAGAGATGGCACACACAGGGATGGCACTGTAGCAGAAATGCCAATCTTAATCTTCCACAAAAAAAAAACAAAAAAAAAAACAGGGACTGTCCTACAATTACTATCTCCCTGCAGTAATGTAAGCCAGGTATGGCAGGCAGCAATAGGAGTGGACTGATGCACAAATTAAATAAAAAGTGTGGACAAACAAAAAAGATAGCTGTGCAGAAAGGAAGGAACAAGAGGATATGTGCTTTGAAAAAAGCAGTTGGTTTCCACAGTGGCGTACACACAGCAATACAGCTATCACGGAGCCTTCTAGGGCAGCCCAATGAGCTACAGCGCTGAGGGAAAAAAAAAAAAAAAATAGCTTCCACTGTCCCTGCACACCGAAGGTGGTGTTGGACAGTGGAAATCGCTACAGCACAAGCGGTTTGGTGGTTAGTGGACCCTGCCTAACGCTATCCCTGCTTCTGACGAAGCGGCAGCAACCTCTCCCTAAGCTCAGATCAGCAGCAGTAAGATGGCGGAGACAGCAAGCCAATCACTGCAATGCCCTTCTCTAAGATGGTGGGGACCAGGACCTATGTCATCACGCTGCCCACACTCTGCGTTCACCTTCATTGGCTGAGAAATGGCGCTTTTCGCGTCATTGAAACGCGACTTTGGCGCGAAAGTCGCGTACCGCATGGCCGACAAGCACAGGGGTCGGATTGGGTTTCATGAGACGCCGACTTAGCCAAAAGTCGGCGACTTTTGAAAATGAACGACCCGTTTCGCTCAACCCTACTCGCCACTGCCCAGTACTGACTCCAATGGCAGAAGGAGGAAAAGCAGCAGTAACTCTCTGTACAGAGTTAGAGTGAGCGAGACGCTGGGACTGACGTCTCCACTGAGCAGGCTCCACTGCGGCAGGAGAAGAATGGGAGACCGCAGCGGAGATGGCCCGAGATTCCCCCTGTGCAGAGGCGGGAACTCGACCCCTAACACTCACCATCCTGGAACGTCCCTGCTTCTCAGTCATCCTGGAAATTTGCATGTTCTCTTCAGGCAGTCATCTTTATAAATCTCATTGGAACGGCACCAAACAAAAGTTCCTGCATCATCACCTTGCCCAATGCAGATTCGCGATTCATCACTGAATATGACTGTCATCCAGTCATCCACAGTCCATGATTGCTTTTTCTTAGCCCATTGTAACCTTGATTTTTTCTGTTTAGGTGTTAATGATGGCTTTCGTTTAGCTTTTCTGTATGTAAATCCCAATTCCTTTAGGCGGTTTCTTACCGTTCAGTCACAGACGTTGACTCCAGTTTCCATCCATTCGTTCCTCATTTGTTTTGTTGTGCATTTCCTGTTTTGGAGACATATTGCTTTAAGTTTCCTGTCTTGACGCTTTGATGTCTTCCTCGGTCTACCAGTATGTTTGCCTTTAGCAACCTTCCCATATTGTTTGTATTTGGTCCAGATTTTAGACACAGCTGACTGTGAAGAACCAACATCTTTTGCAACATTGCGTGATGATTTAACCTCTTTTAAGAGTTTGATAATCCTCCCCTTTGTTTAAATTGACATCTCTCATGTTGGAGCCATAATTCACGTCAGTCCACATGGTGCAACAGCTCTTCAAGGTGTGATCACTCCTTTTCAGATGCAGACTAACGAGCAGATCTAATTTGATGCAGGTGTTAGTTTTGGGAATGAAAATTTACAGGTTGATTCCATAATTTTTTCCCTTATAATTGAGTGACTTCATAATTTTTACCCTATGCATGGTTACAAAAAGTAACCATTACTGACTACCACATTTTTTGTTCTTGATTTCTTTTACTGTTTCTTAAAGCCAGAGAGTTGCCATTTGAAATGACTCTAGTTTTGTGCCATGTCTGTGATCTGCTTTTTTTCTACAAAATTTAACTGAATGAACATCCTCCAAGCCCAGTGATTACACAATTTTTGCCAGGGGTTGTTAGTATAATGCACCCCATAGGCAGACTCTATATAGTATAAAGCACACTCCATAGGCAGACTCTATATAGTATAATGCACCCCCCATAGGCAGACTCTATATAGTATAATGCACCCCCATAGTATAGTACAGCCCCCGTAGGCAAACTCTATAGTAGGCAGACTCCATAATGCACCCCCCACAGGCAGACACTATAGTATTATACAGCCCCCCACCATAGGCAGACTCCTTAATGCACCCCCCACAGGCAGACACTATAGTACAATACAGCTGTAGAACTCGCAGGAACGCGGGATGTCATCAGGGACAGGAGGCAGATCAAGAGTTAACAGTTTTATTTAACATCAAATCACACTCCTCGCAGGGAGTAATAGGTTGCAGGGTAATGACGGGTTGGAGGGTAGAGATAGGGAGTGGGACGGGATTGGAGAAAGGCAAATCAGAATAGAGATGAATGTTAATGCAATAACTAGAGAGTTGAAACTTATTCGACTGTAGACTTCTTCTGTACAGCGTCTCAGGGTTCCAACGGTGGCACCGACAACAGCGGCACATGATGTCTCGAGGTTGTCTGTGGTGAGCGGGGATCCAACGATGGCACCGACAACATTGGCACGTGATATCTTGGCAGAGTGTTTCTGGAGGCAGACACTTTCCCGCGCTCACGTGTGTCTGGCACAGTGCTAAGTCCAACATATAAGACCGCCGGAGTGAGGCTTCACTCCGCAGAGTACACTGGTCCTGAGTGACCGAGCTCAGGCCTAACCACCTGCCTCTCTCTCCATCGCACCCCTGTCACAGTCCCCGAAGTCAAGGCTGAGTCTCCTTCGGTCGCGGAGGATGGCGGGGGTCTTTCGCCTAGTAGTTCATCTGCGGTGGGCCTGTGTGGGAATACTGTTGGGTCCAGCTATATGCATGGCTCTGCCCTGTCAGCAGACACTGTACTCGACTCACCACTCAGCTTTCCTGCACCGGGTCTGCTCTGTGCACATAGCTCTGCACTGCTCCGCTGGCACAATAATCCCCCCAGCACTACAGCTCCTTTCCTCCTGGATGGCAGCAGCATGGCCGGTCATAGGCTTGGTACTTTCAGGTGAGGGAAGGGGCAGCCCTGCTCTCCTCCGCGATGCTATGCTCCAGCTTCTGACAGACTGGCTTTGCGCGCTTTTTCCCTTTTTGTCCCCGATGCTGGGTGCTCTCCAACGGCTCTCCCCGCCCACTTCTATCAGCAGGAAGCTCCGACTTGCAAGTGCTTCCCCTCAGCTACAGAGGAAGGTCCGCCTCCTTAAATCTTTCCCCCGGGAACAGAGGATGCAGCCCTTTTCAGTTCCGGACCCGGAATGCATGTACCCGTGGTCCGGTCTATCTCCTTACACAGCCCCCACACCATAGGCAGATTCCATAGTGTACCCCCCACAGGCAGACTCTATAGTATAATACAGCCCACCCACTATAGGCAGACTCTATAGAAGGCAGACTCTATAGTGTATAGAAGGCAGACTCTATAGTGTAATGCAGCCCCATAAAAACAATAAATAAATACTCACCTCTCTTCCTCCTGGTTACGCCCCTGCTTCGAGCGCCCACACATCTCCGGACAGCGGGCACTGAGTAGTGACGTCATTGCGACCCCTGTCAGTTTCGGCATCGGTGACGCTGAGAAGGGGGATGATGGGAGAGGGAGTGTAATGCTCCTTCTCCCATCAATGCAGTCAGCTGTATCAGCATTCAGCCGATACAGATGAACCTGCGATTAAGGGCGGGGGCCCACTTCAGGCACTGGGGCCCCCCCACCAGGTTAGGGGCCCCATAGCGGGCAGGTGGCAGAGCAGGGAGATCGTGTCTCCCTGCTCTGCCACAGTGTAACTGTATCAGCGCGCTCTGCACGCCGATACAGTTACATAGCGTAGCTTCAAGTGGGCCCCCTCAGAGCGTGGGGCATAGGGAGAACGCCCCCTCCGCCGCCTGGTAGCTATGCTATTGCCACCTCTCCAAAGTCTTCATCGCTCTGTAGCTCCTCCTCTGGGGGCAGGGTCGCTTCTCTCCTCAGTGCATAAGTTAATTTTAATTTATTCACTTCTCTTGCTGTTAGGTCTCCAAACTCGCTTTTCTAGGTCTACAGGCAGCAGCTTTATCTATAAACCACAGCTCATAAAAATAGACATAGGAGAATTTGATAATCTAGACTTGTATTGCAGGCAGTGAACCCAGAAGCAGATTATACATGTACATCGTATATAGCAGTGTATTTTTATGTACTTGTATACTGAGGTGGAAAAAAGTGTCCAATTTTTTTCTTTTCTATAAAAAGAGTAAGCAATTACAAAAGTGTCATTTTATCTTTTTTGTGAGTGTTCCCTGGTCTCGAACCCACAATCCTCAACATCACAGGGAGGAGCTAAATGTACTGAGCCACAGGCTCTAATAATGTGATAGGAAGAATTTTGTGTACTTAATCTGTATTGCAGGCTCTGGCTCCACAGGCAGATTACACTGATAGAAATACACTGCTCTGTACAATTTATGTATTTGTATGCTAATTTTCTTCCTATAAAAAAACTAAAAAATAATTACCGTATTTTCCGTCGTATAAGACGACCTTTTAACCCCTGAAAATCTTCTTAAAAGTTGGGGGTCGTCTCATACACCAGGTGTCATCTTAAAGGGCGGGTGTGGACCAATGTGCATATGGTGGGAGGGGGAGTGGTTCCGATGACGAAGAGAGGCGGCGTCTCACAGGGAAGGTGTAAGTGGAGGATATCCCCAGATTCAGATCTCGTCCCGAGATCTCGGAAGACAAGATCTGAAACTGAGCATGTGCCATCCCCAGCTGCTGGGGCCTCCGGGCTTTGAGGAAATGCCGGAGGAGCCTCGACGCACAAAGATACGCCACCGCCCCTCAGCAGAGCCCCCATGCTACACAAAGAGGAGTCGCCGCCGCCCCCAGCACAGAGAGCATTGCTTCCACAATGAGGTAATAGGGAGATACTCCACTTACACTTACACCTTCCCTGTGAGACACCCCCTCTCTTCGTCATCGGGACCACTCCCCCCCACCATATGAAAATTGGTCACCCGCTCTATAAGACGACACATGGTGTATAAGAAGACCCCCGACTTTTAAGAAGATCTTATATACCGTACTAACTGGAAAAGTTGGGGGTCGTCTTATACGCCCAGTTGTCTTATACGTCGGAAAATACGGTAACTTTGTAAATATTTCTCCCAGCATTATGCGCTCCAGAAGGATGATGATGGAACTCGATATTCTGATTAAAAAATAATTTTTATTTCAAACTAAAACACAACCGGTTTCGACTTCTTAGAGTCTTCAGGTATAATGTTATGCATGACATTATGGCGTTTTTTTCATGTGTTTTTTTTTTCAGAAGAAGCCTATAAAGAAAAAATGCACCAAAACCGCAGAGTTCAGTAGCTAGATGCACAGAGGGCGCAGATTTCATGAAATTATGTCCATTTTGCTTACCCATTTAGAACGTGCTCACATGTAGCGTAAATGCTGCATTTTTTCTGCTGTTCTTTTGCACAGAAATTCTGCTGTGTTTAACTGTCAAAGCAAAGTGGATGTGATTTCATGAACACTTGCGCCCCCTGCGGTCTAAAGACGCTGCAGAACTGAGCTGTTTTGGTGCTTTTTTTCTCTCTTGTCTTCTATGTGAAGCATAAAAAAACGTATGTAAAAAACTGCAGATAGTTTTTAAAGTGCAGAATCAAAGCTTTTCTGTAGTATAAAAAACAGGGTAAAAATGCAGAAGTAAACAGGGGGGGGAGACGGCCTAAAAAAAGCAGCAAAAATCAGAGGAGATTGTTATTGTGCAGTTTGGTGCGGAAAACAAAACACCAAAAAGCCAGATATCGTGCAGTAAAACTATATAAGGATGAGAAACTTCTGTCGGCTCCAACTGTGAATGAAGGAACAAGAAATAAATCCACAGGTCCCAACTACGGATGAGCAGGACGCACAGATTTCATCGCTCCAGCTCTGGTTAATCAAAAGCCGGGGACGCCGAATAGTAAGAGATTTGCGGTCTCCCATCCAACCACCAGATAGCACTGACTTGGATGGTAGACTGGAGTCCCGTGAATTGATCAACTTATCTCTAGTTCCAACTGTCCTGGACACAGTGGACAGTCCTGGATTTTGGTCTGCGGGGGTCCGTATGGCTGACATGTAAAAAGCGTGCTGGTGCTATGCAGTGACACTGATTGAGATGCAGCACAAAAGAGGTGGAGGAAGTTGGACATTACTTTCTGAAGAACTTACAGGTCTTGTCAGGGACTGTAGTGGTCTGAGAAAAAGGTAAAGTCCAGAGAGTTAGGGGAGCTCCAGAAGACAGAGATAGGACCCTGAGCAACTGTTACTAGATGTCATCTCACACTCATATGCCAATAATGAGTCATGCACTAGAACTGCGGAGCAGACTGAGTGCACCTGAGGGCTGTAGAGCTAATCATTTATTGTAGTATGCTTCTCCTTCTTAGGGCTCACACCCATTTGTGTGAGAAATGGACAAGTGCAATCCGAGAAAAAATTAGATTGCACTCTGACCAATGTTATGCTATGGGTTACATCACATGTGCAGTTTTTTTTCTTGGCCGAAATCGGACTGAGAAAAAAATCGCAGCATGCTGCAATTTGCTGCGTGTGGGCTCATGCCCACTTGCGATGAAATCGGACAAATTCAATCCATAAAAAATTGGATTGAAATCAGACCAATGTTACTCTATGATTGTGTGTTCATCTGCGTCTTTTTTTCTAGCTCGGATCGGATCACGATTTGGTTGGAAAAAAATAGCAGCATGCTGCGATTGTAATCAGAATTTGGATCGCATCCCGCAATAGAAGTCAATGGGTGTGAGAAAAAAATCGAACAGCACTCGCACAGCAATCATACCATGCGAGTGCTGTGTGATTTTTACGCACCAGTGTCCTTTGAAAAGCCAGCAATTCATATGCGGCTAATGTAAAATCACACTGACAGGTTAGAATAGAACAGATAAAATAAATATATACACATAGAATAGGTGTATATATGTATACACTACCATTCAAAAGTTTAGGGTCACTTAGAAATTTCCTTATTCTTTAAAGAAAAGCACAGTTCCAATGAAGCTAACATTAAATGATTCAGAAATACACTCTATACATTGTTAATGTGGTAAATGACTATTCTAGCTGCAAACGTCTGGTTTGTAATGCAATATCTTGATAGGTGTATAGAGGCCCATTTCCAACAACCATCACTTCAGTGTTCTTATGGTACTTTGTGTTTGCTAACTGCGTAAGAAGGCTAATAGATGGTTAGAATACCCTTGAAAACCCTTGTACAAGTATGTTAGCACAGCTGAGAACAGTTTGGCAGATTAGAGAACCTATAAACTTGACCTTCCTTTGAGTTAGTTGGGAATCTGGAGCATTACATTCGTTGGTTCAATTAAACTCTCAAAATGGCCAGAAAAAAAGAACTTTTATGTGAAACTCGACAGCCTATTCTTGTTCTTAGAATGAAGGCTATTACAGGCAATAAATTGCCAAGAAATTGAAGATTTCCTACAACAGTGTATACTACTCCCTTCAGAGGAGAGCACAAACAGGCTCTAACCAGAGTAGAAAGAGAAGTGGGAGGCCGCGCTACACAACTGAGCAACAAGACAAGTATATTAGAGTCTGTAGTTTGAGAAATCGACGCCTCACAGGTCCTCAACTGGCAGCTTCATTAAAGGGACTCTGTCAGCTCAAATTAGTGGGATATTAAAATGATTTTTTACGTGTCAGATGGGCGGCGTATCCTCTTTATTTCTCCACCCCATCTGTCCCTGTTTTCCACATTATTTTCGGGAATAAGAGTATGCGTGCGCCATAGTTGGCGCGTGCGCCATGCAGTCTTCGGTGGCGCATGCGCAGTATGCTTTGCCCTACTGCCGGCAAAGCCGAAAAGCATTACTGCACATGTGCCCGAGCACTATGTCCCGGAACACAGCAAAATACTTCCAGGACATAGTGCATGCGCAGTAATGCTTTTCGGCTTTGCCCGCAGTAGGGTAAAGCATACTGCGCATGGGCCACCGAAGACTGCATGGCGCATGCGCCAACTATGATGCACGCATACTCTTATTCCCGAAAATAATGCAGAAAACAGGGACGGACGGGGTGGAGAAATAAAGAGGATACGCCGCCCATCTGACCGGTAAGAAATCATTTTAATATCCTGCCAATTTGAGCTGACAGACTTTAAATAGTACACGCAAAACGCCAGTGTCAACATCTACAGTGAAGAGGCGACTCCGAGATGCTGGCCTTCAGGGCAGAGTGGCAAAGAAAAAGCCATATCTGAGACTGGCTAAAAAAAGGAAAAGATTAATATGAGTAAAAGAACACAGACATTGGACAGAGGAAGATTGGAAAAAAGTGTTATGGACAGACGAATCCAAGTTTGAGGTGTTTGGCTCACACAGAAGAACATTTATGAGATGCAGAACAACTTAAAAGATGCTTGAAGAGTGCCTGACGCCATCTGTCAAGCATGGTGGAGGTGATGTGATGGTCTGGGGTTGCTTTGGTGCTGGTAAAGTGGGAGATTTGTACAAGGTAAAAGGGATTTTGAATAAGGAAGGCTATCACTCCATTTTGCAACGCCATGCCATACCATGTGGACAGCGCTTGATTGGAGCCAATTTCATCCTACAACAGGACAATTACCCAAAGCACACCTCCAAATTATGCAAGAACTATTTAGGGAAAAAGCAGGCAGCTGGTATTCTATCTGTAATGGAGTGGCCAGCGCAGTCACCAGATCTCAACCCCATTGAGCTGTTGTGGGAGCAGCTTGACCGTATGGTACGCAAAAAGTGCTCATCAAGCCAAACCAACTTGTGGGAGGGGCTTCTGGAAGCATGGGGTGAAATTTCTCCAGATTACTTCAGCAAATTAACTGCTAGAATGCCAAAGGTCTGCAATGCTGTAATTGCTGCACAGGGAGCAATCTTTGACTAAAGCAAAGTTTGAAGGAGATAATTATTATTTCAAATAAAAATCTTTTTTTCGAACCTTGTCAATGTCTGGACTAGATTTTCAATTCATTTGGCAACTCATTTGATTAATAAAAGTATTAGTTTTCATGGAAAACACAAAATTGTCTGGGTGACCCTAAACTTTTGAAAAGTAGTGTGTGTGTATATATATATATATATATATATATATATATATATATATATATATATATATATATATATATATATATACAGTATATATATGTATATATACTAGATGAAGGTCCGATGCTATCCCTTCGGGGTATCGGTGGTTATGTCACCATGGGGCAGGCATGTGGCGCTGTAGTTGCATATTGGCATCCTTTGGTAATCTAATGACTTTTGTATCAGGGGACTCATGTACATTTACGCTTATATGCATTGCTTTTGTCCCAACGATGCTCTTGCTCTTCAAGAGTCTCATTTGCCCTTTGTTGTCTTCGACGTTGTGCCTTGCTGTTTTCCTTTCATCGTCATTGGTGTACTTTTTATGAGGAGCCATGTTGGTGTTGATGTTTGCTTTTTAAATGGGTTTTTCCACGAACCAAGGTTCTTTTTAAAATATTTCTGTGTCTGACCGTGTACCGAACATACCACAGCTTCTGGGCAGGGGAGGAAGCAAAAGACAATACTGACATTACAGCAGGAGATTGCAGAGGATACATTTTGTGAGGTAAAATATTTTTTAAAAACAGTGAAATATTTTACCTCACAAAATGAATCCACTGTGATCCCCTGCTGTAATCTCAGTATTGTCTTTTGCTTCCTTCCCTGTCCAGGAGATGTGGTATGCTCTGTACATGGTCAGACACAGTCAATTTTTAAAATGAACTTTCGTTCATAGGAAAACGCCTTTAATGTGACCGTCTTCCTCTGCCTGTAGACACATAGCGCATCTGCCGCCGGGATCAGCCGAATGATTCACTGCACCTGCACGTAATTTGCAAAGGTGCAGTAAATCAGACTGCCGCCACCTTTGTGCAGACAGATAGCAGCGGTCACATTAAAACTGTGCATGCACTCCTCCTGTACAAAGATGGCGGCAGTCAGTGAATCATTCGCTCTGATCCCGGCGGCGGAGTGTTTGCGACGGTGTTCCGCTGATGGTACCGCGCAAGAAGCTGTCTGAGTGTGTGTGTGTGTGAGCGTGTAAGTGTGAGTCTGTGTGAGTGAGAGTGAGTGAGAGTGAGTGTTGGTGTGAGTGTGAGTCAGTGTGTGAATGTGAGTGTGTGTGTGAATGTGAGCAAGTGTGTGAGTGTGTGAATGTGAGTGTGTGACTGAGTGAGTGTGAATGTGAGTGTGTGGTGCGTACGGCACATAGAGTGTGTGTGTGTGTGGTGCGCCGGTGTTCTGCTGGTGGTACCGTGCAATAGGTTGGTATCAAACACTTTACAAGAAGAAAAGACTGCATCATAGAAATGGGATCACCACAAATAAGGTTTCACAAAAATATCACAAATTTTATTTAGACCACCCCACACAAACAACTGTATTAAAAACAATTAAAAACTCCCACACACATTGGGAAATAAGGGTCCATACAATACAAAGTGTAATACTATGAAAACATTGGAGAGTCAAATAACACTAATAATGCCGGCTTATATAGACAAATAGTGGGCAAAGAGGTAATATATATATTGCAAAAACCCTATGTGCATGCTGTGTCACCTATCATATATATATATACCAACTAGAAAAAAGAAGGCAGCACTCCAAGTCCTTTTCAAGGTAAAAAAAAGTGTGTAGTTTTAATCAACCCACATCTCTGTGCGACGCCTGGCTGAAAAAGGCTCAGTGTGAGCCGAAACGTCGCACAGAGACGTGGGTTGATTAAAACTACACACTTTTTTTACCTTGAAAAGGACTTGGAGTGCTGCCTTCTTTTTTCAAGTTGGTATACGTGTTGGATAGATGAGTGGACCATTCTGTCCAGGAGGCCAGGCACCCAGCGGTGACCAGAATTGTGCTGTTCCATTTTTCTTATATATATACCGGTATATATATATATATATATATATATATATATATATATATATATATATATATATATATATATACACTGCTCAAAAAAAATAAAAGAAACACTTAACCCCTTAACGACCGCCGATACGCCTTTTAACGGCGGCAGTTAAGGGTACTTAAACCACAGCGCCGTTAATTAACGGCGCTGTGGAAAAAGTGAATAGCGCCCCCCAGAGTCGGATTTTCTCTGGGGTCTCGGTTGCCGGGGGTAGCCGAGTCCCCAGAGAACATGATTTGGGGGTTTTTTACCGACCCCCGAGTTGTGATCGCCGGTAATCAACCGTTTACCGGCGATTGCAAAAAAAA
This sequence comes from Ranitomeya variabilis, assembly GCF_051348905.1. Lineage (NCBI taxonomy): Eukaryota > Metazoa > Chordata > Amphibia > Anura > Dendrobatidae > Ranitomeya > Ranitomeya variabilis. Next base: position 146,288,446 of record NC_135233.1, on the reverse strand, counting down.
ACAAAACGCAATCTCCCTTTCAATTTCTCTGTCCTCCGATGTGATCGCACATCAGAGGACAGAGAAATGGGGTCCCCGATAGCCCCCCGATACTCACCTGTCTCCCCCGATGCTCCTCGTGGCTCCCGATGGGCGCCGCCATCTACTTCCGGCAAAAAAATGGCGGGCGCATGCGCAGTGCGCCCGCTCTCTGCTGCCATCTGCCGGCCGGCAGGAGAGAGGAGTTGGGGCTAAAATTAGGGTTAGGGTTAGGGCTAGGGTTAGACTTCTTTCACACTTGCGTCGGTATGGGGCCGTCGCCATGCGTCGGCCCGACGTACCGACGCACGTTGTGAAAATTGTGCACAACGTGGGCAGCGGATGCAGTTTTTCAACGCATTCGCTGCCCAGTCTATGTCCTGGGGAGGAGGGGGCAGAGTTACGGCCACGCATGAGCGGAAATGGTGGACGTGACGTACAAAAAAAAGGTTACATTGAACTTTTTTTGTGACGACGGTCCACCAAAACACAATGGATCCAGAGCACGATGGACGCGACGTGTGGCCATCCGTCAGCAATACAAGTCTATGGGCAAAAAAGGCATCCTGCGGGCACATTTGCAGGATCCATTTTTTGTCCAAAACGACGGATGCCACACGACGCAAGTGTGAAAGTAGCCTTAGGGATAGGGTTATGGTTGGGGCTAAAGTTAGGGCTAGGGTTAGGGTTAAATTTAGGGTTAGGGTTAGGGTTGGGGCTAAATTTAGGGTTAGGGTTAGGGCTAAAGTTAGGGTTAGGGCTAGGGTTAGGGTTGGGGCTAAAGTTAGGGTTAGGGCTAGGGTTGGGGCTAAAGTTAGGGTTAGGGTTGGGGCTAAAGTTAGGGCTAGGGTTGGGGCTAAAGTAAGGGCTAGGGTTGAGGCTAAAGTTAGGGTTAGAGTTGGGATTAGGGTTTGGATTAGGGTTGGTATTAGGGTTAGGGTTGGCATTAGGGTTACGTTTGGGATTAGGGTTAAGATTAGGGTTGGGATTAGGGTTAGGGGTGTTTTGGAATTAGGGTTAGGTTTGAGGTTAGGGTTGAGATTAGGATTAGGGGTGTGTTGGATTTAGGGTTGTGATTAGGATTATGGATCGGGTTGGGATTAGGGTTAGGGGTGTGTTGGGGTTAGGGTTGGGGGGTTTCCACTGTTTAGGTACATCATGGGGTCTCCAAACACGACAGCCAATTTTGCGCTCAAAAAGTTAAATGGTGCTCCCTCCCTTCTGAGCTCTGCCGTGCGCCCAAACAGTGGTTTACCCCCACATATGGGGCATCAACATACTCAGGATAAATTGGAAAACAACTTTTGGGGTCCAATTTCTCTTGTTACCCTTGTGAAAATAAAAACTTGGGGGCTGAAAAATCTTTTTTGTGGAAAAAAAAATATTTTTTATTTTCACGACTCTGCATTATAAACTTCCGTGAAGCACTTGGGCATTCAAAGTTCTCACCACATATCTAGATAAGTTCCTTGGGGGGTCTAGTTTCCAAAATGGGGTCACTTGTGGGGGGTTTCTACTGTTTAGGTACATCAGGGGCTCTGCAAACGCAACATAACGCCCACAGACCATTCTATCAAAGTCGGCATTCCAAAACGGCGCTCCTTCCCTTCCGAGCTCTGCCATGCGCCCAAACAGTGGTTTACCCCCACATATGGGGTACCAGCATACTCAGGACAAATTGGACAACAACTTTTGGGGTCCAATTTCTCTTGTTACCCTTGTGAAAATAAAAACTTGGGGGCTAAAAAATCTTTTTTGTGGAAAACAAAAATATTTTTTATTTTCACGACTCTGCATTATAAACTTCTGTGAAGCTCTTGGGCATTCAAAGTTCTCACCACATATGTAGATAAGTTCCTTAAGGGGTCTAGTTTCCAAAATGGGGTCACTTGTGGGGGGTTTCCATTGTTTAGGCACATCAGGGGCTCTCCAAACGCGACATGGCGTCCGATCTCAATTCCAGCAAATTCTACATTGAAAAAGTAAAACGGCACTCCTTCTCTTCCAAGCTCTGCGGTGCGCCCAAACAGTGGTTTACCCCCACATATGGGGGTATCGACGTACTCAGGAGAAATTGCAAAACAACTTTTGTGGTCTAATTTCTCCTGTTACCCTTGTGAAAATAAAAATTTGGGGACAAAGATAATTTTTGTAGAAAAAAATGTGATTTTTTATTTTCACGGCTCTACGTTATAAACTTCTGTGAAGCACTTGGGGGTTCAAAGTGCTCACCACAAATCTAGATAAGTTCCTTAAGGGGTCTAGTTTCCAAAATGGTGTCACTTGTGGGGGGTTTCCACTGTTTAGGCACATCAGGGGCTCTCTAAACGTGACATGGCATCCAATCTCAATTCCAGCCAATTCTGCATTGAAAAAGTCAAACGGCGCTCCTTCACTTCCAAGCTCTGCGGTGCGCCCAAACAGTGGTTTACCCCCACATATGGGGTATCGGCGTATTCAAGAGAAATTGCACAACAAAATTTATGGTTAAATTTCTGTTTTTACACTTGTCAAAATAAAAAATTTTTTTTCTGAACTAAAATGTTTGCAAAAAAAAGTTAAATGTTCATTTTTTCCTTCCAGATTGTTTCAGTTCCTGTGAAGCACGTAAAGGGTTAATAAACTTCTTGAATGTGGTTTTGAGCACCTTGAGGGGTGCAGTTTTTAGAACGGTGTCACACTTGGTTATTTTCTATCATATAGACCCCTCAAAATGACTTCAAATGTGATGTGGTCCCTAAAAAAAAATGGTGTTGTAAAAATGAGAAATTGCTGGTCAACTTTTAACCCTTATAACTCCCTAACAAAAAAAAAATTTGTTTCCAAAATTGTGCTGATGTAAAGTAGACATGTGGGAAATGTTATTTATTAACTATTTTTCGTGACATATCTCTCTGATTTAAGGGCATAAAAATGCAAATTTTGAAAATTGCAAAATATTTAAAATTTTCGCCATATTTCCGTTTTTTTCATAAATAATCGCAAGTAATATCGAAGAAATGTTACCAATTATATGAAGTACAATATGTCACGAAAAAACAGTCTCAGAATCAGTGGGATCCGTTAAAGCGTTCCAGAGTTATAACCTCATAAAGTGACAGTGGTCAGAATTGTAAAAATTGGCTCGGTCATTAAGTACCAAATTGGCTCTGTCACTAAGGGGATAAACAACACAATATAACTCCAAGTAAATCAAACTTCTGTGAAATCAAACTGTCCACTTAGGAAGCAAATAGATACAGAGATGACAGGCTAACAGAGCGCCAGGCTGGAGGTCAGGGGAGATGTTGATTGAGAAAGGTCCGATGCAGTTCCTGCCGGGTGCCTCAGGAGAGGGTTAAACAGTGAGTTGCAGGATACTCTGGTCAAATGGGAGCGCACAGGACACAGATGAATGGATTAAAAGTTTCTTAGTTTATTGAAATCCACAACGCGTTTCGACGGAACAGCTATCTCCCTGTGAAATAAAGACATATATATTTGTGTCACTGACATATACATATATACACTGCTCAAAAAAAATAAAAGGAACACTTAAACACTTAAACAACAGAATATAACTCCAAGTAAATCAAACTTCTGTGAAATCAAACTGTCCACTTAGGAAGCAACACTGTTTGGCAATCAATTTCACATGCTGTTGTGCAAATGGAATAGACAACAGATGGAAATTATTGGCAATTATCAAGACATACTCAATAAAGGAGTGGTTCTGCAGGTGGGGGCCACAGACCTCATCTCAGTACCAATGCTTTCTGGCTGGTGTTTTGGTCACTTTTGAATGTTGATTCACAATTCCCACTCGTGGTAATATGAGACGGACTCTACAACCCACCCAAGTGGCTCAGGTAGTGCAGCTCATCCAGGATGGCACATGAATGCGAGCTGTTGCAGGAAGTTTTGCTATGTCTGTCAGCGTAGTGTCCAGAGGCTGGAGGCACTACCAGGAGAAAGGCCAGTACACCAGGAGACGTGGTGGAAATCAAATTACAGGCTGATCCAACTTCAGTGGAAATGCCTCAAGAAAAGGAAATGATGTTCAGTTGTGCGTGTTGCCTCCATGTGCCTGTATGACCTCCCTACAATGCCTGGGTATCCTCATGATGAGGTGGCGGATGGTCTCCTGAGGGATCTCCTGCCAGACATGGACTAAAGCATCCGCCAACTCCTGGACAGTCTGGGGTGCAACGTGACGTTGGTGGATGGTGCGAGACATGATGTCCCAGATGTGTTCAATCGGATTCAGGTGGGAATGGGCGGGCCAGTCCATAGCTTCAATGCCTTCATCTTGCAGGAAATGCTGACACACTCCAGCCACATGAGGTCTGGCATTGTCCTGCATTAGGAGGAACCCAGAGCCAACCGCACCAGTATATGGTCTCACAAAGGGATCTGAGGATTTCATCTCGGTACCTAATGGCAGTCAGGCTACCTCTGGCGAGCACATGGAGGGCTGTGCAGCCCTCCAAACAAATGCCACCCCACACCTTTACTGACCCACTGCCAAACCGGTCATGCTGAAGGATGTTGCAGGCAGCAGATCCCTCTCCATGGCGTCTCCAGATTGAGTCAAATCTGTCACATGTGCTCAGTGTGAACCTGCCTTCATCTATGAAGAGCACAGGGCGCCAGTGGCGAATTTGCCAATTCTGGTGTTCTGTGGCAAATGCCAAGCATCCTGCATGATGTTGGGCTGTGAACACAACCCCCATTTGTGGACGTCGGGCACTCAGACCATCCTCATGGAGTCAGTTTCTAACCGTTTGTGCAGACACATGCACATTTGTGACCTGCTGCAGGTCATTTTGCAGGGCTCTGGAAGTGCTTCTCTTGTTCCTCCTTGCACAAAGGCTGAGGTAGCTGATGGGTTGTTTCCCTCCTACGGCCACCTCCACGTCTCCTGGTGTACTGGCCTCTCTCTTGGTAGCGCCTCGCCTCCAGCCTCTGGACACTACGCTGACCAACACAGCAAACCTTCTTGCCACAGCTCGCATTCATGTGCTATCCTGGATGAGCTGCACTACCTGAGCCACTTGTGTGGGTTGTAGAGTCCATCTCATGCTACCACGAGTGTGAAAGCACAACCAGCATTCAAAATTGACCAAAACAACAGCCAGAAAGCATTGGTACTGAGATGTGGTCTGTGGTCCCCACCTGCAGAACCACTCCTTTATTGAGTGTGTCTTGATAATTGCCAATAATTTCCATCTGTTGTCTATTCCATTTGCACAACAGCATGTGAAATTGATTGTCAAACAGTGTTGCTTCCTAAGTGGATAGTTTGATTATTTTTTTGAGCAGTGTATATATATATATATATATATATATATATATATATATATATATATATATATATATATGTCAGTGACACAAATATATATGGCTTTATATTTCATAGGGAGATAGATAGAAGATTAGCCGGTAATTCATTTGTCGGCTTCTGTAAAATCAATACAGTGTGTACGCAAATAAGGGGACATGTATGTAATTAGTAAAAGATTATTTTACGGAAAAAAAATGGTGTGGGCTCCCGCGCAATTTTCAAAACCAGCAGAGGAAAAACCAGCGACTGGGGGCAAATGTTTGTAGCCTGGGAAGGGGGTAATACCGATTTAGCTTCCCAGGCTAATAATAAATAAAATGGGGAACCCCCCAAAAAATTAGGTCTGGTCCCCCCATAATTAATAACCAGCAAAGGCTATGCAGACAGCTGCGGGCTGATATTAATAGCTTAGGAAGGGACCATGGATATTGGCCCCTCCCTGACTAAAAACATCAGCACTCAGCCGCCCCAGAAAAGGAGCATTTCTAACATGCGCCAATTCCGGCACTTAGCCTCGCTCTTCCTGTAGCAGTGGCAAGTGGGGTAATAGTTGGGGGGGTTAATGTCACCTTTGTGTTGTAAGTAGTGTTGAGCGATACCTTCCGATATCGGAAAGTATCGGTATCGGAAAGTATCGGCCGATACCGTCAAAATATCGGATCTAATCCGATACCGATGCCCGATCCCAATGCAAGTCAATGGGACGAAAATATCGGAATTAAAATAAACCCTTTATAAACTTGTACGTTCATTCTACATGAAGGAAAACAACTAAGAATAATGTAGGATGTATTGGGGGACGTGGCGGAGACATTAACCCCTTCCTGACATCGGACGTACTATCCCGTCGAGGTGGGGTGGGCCCCCATGACCACGGACGGGATAGTACGTCCAGCGCGATCGGCGGCGCTCACGGGGGGAGCGCGGCCGATCGCGGCCGGGTGTCAGCTGCCTATCGCAGCTGACATCCGGCACTATGTGCCAGGAGCGGTCACGGACCGCTCCCGGCACATTAACCCCCGGCACACCGCGATCAAACATGATCGCGATGTGCCGGCGGTGCAGGGAAGCATCGCGCAGGGAAGGGGCTCCCTGCGGGCTTCCCTGAGCCCCCCGCAGCAACGCGATGTGATCGCGTTGCTGCGAGGGTCTTACCTCCCTCCCTGCCTGCTCCAGACCCGGATCCAAGATGGCCGCGGATCCGGGTCCTGCAGGGAGGGAGGTGGCTTCACAGAAGCCTGCTCAGAGCAGGCACTGTGAAGCAGCCTGCACTTCTCTCAGATCGGTGATCTGTCAGAGTGCTATGCAAACTGGCAGATCACCGATCTGTATTGTCCCCCCCTGGGGCAAAGTAAAAAAAGTTAAAAATTTTTTTTCCAAATGTGTAAAAAAAAAAAAAAAAAAAAAATTATTCCAAAATAATGGAAAAAAAAATATTATTCCCATAAATACATTTCTTTATCTAAATAAAATAAAAAAAACAATAAAAGTACACATATTTAGTATCGCCGCATCCGTAACGACCCGACCTATAAAACTGGCCCACTAGTTAACCCCTTCAGTAAACACCGTAAGAAAAAAAAAAAAAACGAGGCAAAAAACAACGCTTTATTATCATACCGCCGAACAAAAAGTGGAATAACACGCGATCAAAAAGACAGATATAAATAACCATGGTACCGCTGAAAGCGTCATCTTGTCCCGCAAATAACGAGCCGCAATACAGCATCATCAGCAAAAAAATAAAAAAGTTATAGTCCTGAGAATAAAGCGATGCAAAAATAATTAGATTTTCCATAAAATAGTTTTTATCATATAAAAGCGCCAAAACATAAAAAAATAATATAAATGAGGTATCACTGTAATCGTACTGACCCGAAGAATAAAACTGCTTTATCAATTTTACCAAACGCGGAACGGTATAAACGCCTCCCCCAAAAGAAATTTATGAATAGCTGGTTTTTGGTCATTCTGCCTCACAAAAATCGGAATAAAAAGCGATCAAAAACTGTCACATGTCCGAAAATGTTACCAATAAAAACGTCAACTCGTCCCGCAAAAAACAAGACCTCACATGACTCTGTGGACCAAAATATGGAAAATTTATAGCTCTCAAAATGTGGTAACGCAAAAAATATTTTTTGCAATGAAAAGCGTCTTTCAGTGTGTGACGGCTGCCAATCATAAAAATCCGCTAAAAAACTCGCTATAAAAGTAAATCAAACCCCCCCTTCATCACCCCCTTAGTTAGGGAAAAAAAAATGTATTTATTTCCATTTTCCCATTAGGGCTAGGGTTGGAGCTAGGGTTAAGGCTACAGTTAGGGTTGGGGCTAAAGTTAGGGTTAGGGTTGGGGCTAAAGTTACGGTTAGGGTTTAGATTACATTTACGGTTGGGAATAGGGTTGGGATTAGGGTTAGGGGTGTGTCAGGGTTAGAGGTGTGGTTAGGGTTACTGTTGGGATTAGGGTTAGGGGTGTGTTTGGATTAGGGTTTCAGTTATTAATGGGGGGTTTCCACTGTTTCGGCACATCAGGGGCTCTCCAAACGCGACATGGCGTCCGATCTCAATTCCAGCCAATTCTGCGTTGAAAAAGTAAAACAGTGCTCCTTCCCTTCCGAGCTTTCCCGTGTGCCCAAACAGGGGTTTACCCCAACATATGGGGTAGCAGCGTACTCGGGACAAATAGGACAACAACCTTTGGGGTCCAATTTCTCCTGTTACCCCTGGGAAAATACAAAACTGGGGGCTAAAAAATAATTTTTGTGGGAAAAAAAAAATATTTTTTATTTTCACGGCTCTGCGTTATAAACTGTAGTGAAACACTTGGGGGTTCAAAGTTCTTACAACACATCTAGATAAGTTCCTTGGGGGGTCTAGTTTCCAAAATGGGGTCACTTGTGCGGGGCTTCTACTGTTTAGGTACATTAGGGGCTCTGCAAACGCAATGTGACGCCTGCAGACCATTCCATCTAAGTCTGCATTCCAAATGGCGCTCCTTCCCTTCCGAGCCCTCCCATGCATCCAAACGGTGGTTCCACCCACATATGGGGTATCAGCGCACTCAGGACAAATTGGACAACAACTTTTGGGGTCCAATTTCTCCTGTTACCCTCGGGAAAATACAAAACTGGGGGCTGAAAAATAATTTTTGTGGGAAAAAATTTTAGTTTTATTTTTACGGCTCTGCATTATAAACTTCTGTGAAGCCCTTGGTGGGTCAAAGCGCTCACCACACATCTAGATAAATTACTTAGGGGGTCTACTTTCCAACATGGTGTCACTTGTGGGGGGTTTCTACTGTTTAGGTACATTAGGGGCTCTGCAAACGCAATGTGACGCCTGCAGACCATTCCATCTAAGTCTGCATTCCAAATGGCTCTCCTTCCCTTCCGAGCCCTCCCATGCATCCAAACGGTGGTTCCCCCACATATGGGGTATCAGCGCACTCAGGACAAATTGGACAACAACTTTTGGGGTCCAATTTCTCCTGTTACCCTCGGGAAAATACAAAACTGGGGGCTGAAAAATAATTTTTGTGGGAAAAAATTTTAGTTTTATTTTTACGGCTCTGCATTATAAACTTCTGTGAAGCCCTTGGTGGGTCCAAGCGCTCACCACACATCTAGATAAGTTCCTTAGGGGGTCTACTTTCCAACATGGTGTCACTTGTGGGGGGTTTCTACTGTTTAGGTACATTATGGGCTCTGCAAACGCAATGTGACGCCTGCAGACCATTCCATCTAAGTCTGCATTCCAAATGGCGCTCCTTCACTTCCGAGCCCTTCAATGCGTCCAAACGGTGGTTCCCCCCCACATATGGGGTATCAGCGCACTCAGGACAAATTGGACAACAACTTTTGGGGTCCAATTTCTCCTGTTACCCTCGGGAAAATACAAAACTGGGGGCTGAAAAATAATTTTTGTGGGAAAAAATTTTAGTTTTATTTTTACGGCTCTGCATTATAAACTTCTGTGAAGCCCTTGGTGGGTCAAAGCGCTCACCACACATCTAGATAAGTTCCTTAGGGGGTCTACTTTCCAACATGGTGTCACTTGTGGGGGGTTTCTACTGTTTAGGTACATTAGGGGCGCTGCAAACGCAATGTGACGCCTGCAGACCATTCCATCTAAGCCTGCATTCCAAATGGCACTCCTTCCTTTCCGAGCCCTCCCATGCGCCCAAACAGTGGTTCTCCCCACATATGGTGTATCATCGCACTCAGGACAACTTGGACAACAAATTTTGGGGTCCAATTTCTCCTGCTACCCTCGGGAAAATACAAAACTGGGGGCTAAAAAAATAATTTTTGTGGGAAAAAATTTTTGTTTTATTTTTACGGCTCTGCATTATTAACTTCTGTGAAGCCGTTGGTGGGTCAAAGCGCTCAAAACACATCTAGATAAGTTCCTTAGGGGGTCTACTTTACAAAATGGTGTCACTTGTGGGGGGTTTCAATGTTTAGGCACATCAGTGGCTCTCCAAACGCAACATGGCGTCCCATCTCAATTCCTGTCAATTTTGCATTGAAAAGTCAAACGGTGCTACTTCCCTTCCGAGCTCTCCCATGCGCCCAAACAGTGGTTTACCCCCACATATGGGGTATCAGCGTACTCAGGACAAATTGTACAACAACTTTTGGGGTCCAATTTCTTCTCTTACCCTTGGGAAAATAAAAAATTGGGGGTGAAAAGATAATTTTTGTGAAAAAATATGATTTTTTATTTTTACGGTTCTGCATTATAAACTTCTGTGAAGCACTTGGTGGGTCAAAGTGCTCACCACACCTCTAGATAAGTTCCTTAGGGGGTCTACTTTCCAAAATGGTGTCACTTGTGGGGGGTTTCAATGTTTAGGCACATCAGTGGCTCTCCAAATGCAACATGACGTCCCATCTCAATTCCTGTCAATTTTGCATTGAAAAGTCAAACGGCGCTCCTTCCCTTCCGAGGTCTCCCATGCGCCCAAACAGTGGTTTATCCCCACATATGGGGTATCAGCGTACTCAGGACGAATTGTACAACAACTTTTGGGGTCCAATTTCTTCTCTTACCCTTGGGAAAATAAAAAATTGGGGGTGAAAAGATAATTTTTGTGAAAAAATATGATTTTTTTATTTTTACGGTTCTGCATTATAAACTTCTGTGAAGCACTTGGTGGGTCAAAGTGCTCACCACACGTCTAGATAAGTTCCTTAGGGGGTCTACTTTCCAAAATGGTGTCACTTGTGGGGGGTTTCAATGTTTAGGCACATCAGGGGCTCCCCAAACTCAACATGGCGTCCCATCTCAATTCCAGTCAATTTTGCATTGAAAAGTCAAATGGCGCTCCTTCGCTTCCGAGCTCGGTCATGCGCACAAACAGTGGTTTACCCCCACATATGGGGTATCGGCGTACTCAGGACAAATTGTACAACAACTTTTGGGGTCCATTTTCTCCTGTTACCCTTGGTAAAATAAAACAAATTGGAGCTGAAATAAATTTTTTGTGAAAAAAAGTTAAATGTTCATTTTTATTTAAACATTCCAAAAATTCCTGTGAAGCACCAGAAGGGTTAATAAACTTCTTGAATATGGTTTTGAGCACCTTGAGGGGTGCAGTTTTTAGAATGGTGTCACACTTGGGTATTTTCTATCATATAGACCCCTCAAAATGACTTCAAATGAGATGTGGTCCCTAAAAAAAAATGGTGTTGTAAAAATGAGAAATTGCTGGTCAACTTTTAACCCTTATAGCTCCCTAACAAAAAAAAATTTTGGTTCAAAAATTGTGCTGATGTAAAGTAGACATGTGGGAAATGTTACTTATTAAGTATTTTGTATGACATATCTCTGTGATTTAAGGGCATAAAAATTCAAAGTTGGAAAATTGCAAAATTTTCAAAATTTTCGCCAAATTTCCATTTTTTTTGCAAATAAACACAGGTAATATCAAAGAAATTTTACCACTATCATGAAGTACAATATGTCACGAGAAAACAATGTCAGAATCGCCAAGATCCGTTGAAGCGTTCCAGAGTTATAACCTCATAAAGGGACAGTGGTCAGAATTGTAAAAATTGGCCCGGTCATTAACGTGCAAACCACCCTTGGGGGTGAAGGGGTTAAAGGCACAGAGGTTTAGCCCAATGTAATAGAATAGCAGGATTTTTTTTTTTTTTTTATGACATTCGGCGTTAGAAAGATTTTGACTATGTTAATTTTTTTTTTATTTTGTCAGATATTGATGTTTCACTACTTCCACGCCCTTCACCTTCTTTTTTACTTCTCCCACACTTTCTTCTTCATTATCCTCATCATCAGCTTCTTTGACATCAACTTCTTCACCTTATTCATCTTCTTCTTCATCTTCTACCTATTATTTTTTTGGTTACATTGTACATATTCTTTTTATTTTACTATTATCTTCATCATATTCTACTTCTTCATCATATTCTTATTTGTGACAGGCATTCCCGTAGTTGTTATCTATAAAAGTTTGAAGATTACACCTTCCGTTCTGCCTGTCACAAAACAGTTACATTTGTCCGCGTTCAGTTTGGCCTGCAGCATCAGGCTTTATCCAGGGGCACCACGAGGAGGAACAGACTCACCCCCATACACTGCTTAGTCTTCTTCTGCTTATAATTTAGATAATATCTTTTGCTCTGATATTTAGTGTTATGCTTAATGTTCTTCTGCTCTTTGTTCTGCAGCCTCTTGTTCTTCTGCTTCTCGGTCTCCCATGTCGTCGTCGTCTCCAGGGTCGTCGTCTCCGGGGTCGTCGTCATCGGGGTGGTCTTCAGGGTCGTCGTCTCCGGGGTCGTCGTCATCGGGGTGGTCTTCGGGGTCATCGTCTCCAGGGTCGTCGTCATCACGGTGGTTGTCGTCTCTGGTGTCGTCGTCATCTTAGGGGTGGTCTTCCGGGTCATCGTGTTTAGTCTCTTGAACTTGGAAATGTAGCAGAAGGTACAAGAAGGCTGAGAAAATGCCGAGAACCAGCTGATGGAACTGGAACTCGGATGGCTACCCGAAGGTCCAAGAGCCAATGGAACTACCGAGGACCAGCTGACGTTACTGGAACCCGGTTACTAAGCAGGAGGTACCCGTGCCTGAAAGCACTACCAAGGACCACCTGACGTTGGTGGAACTCGGATACCCAGAGGGAGGCACCTAAGCCAAAGGCTCTGCCCGGAACCAGCTGACGGTACTGGAACCAGGATGGGGAGCAGAAGGTACAACAGCAAAAGACACTGCCGAGAACCAGCTGACGGTGCTGGAACCCGGATGGGTAGCCGAAGGTCCAAGAGCCAATGGAACTACCGAGGACCAGCTGACGTTACTGGAACCCGGTTACTAAGCAGGAGGTACCCGTGCCTGAAAGCACTACCAAGGACCACCTGACGTTGGTGGAACTCGGATACCCAGAGGGAGGCACCTAAGCCAAAGGCTCTGCCCGGAACCAGCTGACGGTACTGGAACCAGGATGGGGAGCAGAAGGTACAAGAGCAAGTGTCTGCGTGGCTTTTGCAGGACACGATGCCGGCTGCACAGCAGGGGAACAGCTGGCGGTGCTGAACCCCACTGACACATTGGCTGGTGTTTTTCTCTGTGCAGCTAGCAGTACCGGGCCCCAACTGGCGGTGTTAGAGCCCGGGGTCAGCAGGAGGAGGAGAGGGAGCAGAGTGTAGGCCGAAGCCTGCACTGGCGGCAGCTTTGGGTCTGTTGTGCCTGCGTGGCAGTTGCAGGACACGTTGCCGGCTGCACAGCAGGGGAACAGCTGGCGGTGCTGAACCCCACTGACACATTGGCTGGTGTTTTCCTCTGTGCAGCTAGCAGTACCGGGCCCCAACTGGTGGTGTTAGAGCCCGGGGTCAGCAGGAGGAGGAGAGGGAGCAGAGTGTAGGCCGAAGCCTGCACTGGCGGCAGCTTTGGGTCTGTTGTGCCTGCGTGGCAGTTGCAGGACACGTTGCCAGCTGCACAGCAGGGGAACAGCTGGCGGTGCTGAACCCCACTGACACATTGGCTGGTGTTTTTCTCTGTGCAGCTAGCAGTACCGGGCCCCAACTGGCGGTGTTAGAGCCCGGGGTCAGCAGGAGGAGGAGAGGGAGCAGAGTGTAGGCCGAAGCCTGCACTGGCGGCAGCTTTGGGTCTGTTGTGCCTGCGTGGCTTTTGCAGGACACGATGCCGGCTGCACAGCAGGGGAACAGCTGGCGGTGCTGAACCCCACTGACACATTGGCTGGTGTTTTTCTCTGTGCAGCTAGCAGTACCGGGCCCCAACTGGCGGTGTTAGAGCCCGGGGTCAGCAGGAGGAGGAGAGGGAGCAGAGTGTAGGCCGAAGCCTGCACTGGCGGCAGCTTTGGGTCTGTTGTGCCTGCGTGGCAGTTGCAGGACACGTTGCCGGCTGCACAGCAGGGGAACAGCTGGCGGTGCTGAACCCCACTGACACATTGGCTGGTGTTTTTCTCTGTGCAGCTAGCAGTACCGGGCCCCAACTGGCGGTGTTAGAGCCCGGGGTCAGCAGGAGGAGGAGAGGGAGCAGAGTGTAGGCCGAAGCCTGCACTGGCGGCAGCTTTGGGTCTGTTGTGCCTGCGTGGCAGTTGCAGGACACGTTGCCGGCTGCACAGCAGGGGAACAGCTGGCGGTGCTGAACCCCACTGACACATTGGCTGGTGTTTTTCTCTGTGCAGCTAGCAGTACCGGGCCCCAACTGGCGGTGTTGGAGCCCGGGCTCTGCAGGGGGAGCAGAGTGTAGGCCGAAGCCTAATTGAACCAATTTCAAAGGTAACCTTTAACCCCCCCTCAGGGGTCACAAAGTAGAAGAGCCACAGCTTATGCAGCAGTAGTGCTGCACAAGTCAAATGTTGCTCTTTTAATTTTGCTCCTTGCACACGCTGAATGAAACACGTATAACATTTAGCCCTTTATACAGTCAAACTGTGTTGGAGGCGCGAGTTCCCTTTGTAATGAGACGCAGCACAGATGTCAAGAATCCCACGTTGGTGCTGGGTGCAGCCTCCTGAGCGTTGTTATTTGCTGTACAGGAGTCTGCGCTGTCGTGTTATCCCCTGGCCTAGCGCTGTTAGCGCTGCCCATCTTCTGACATCATTTAATGTCGGCCGGTGCGGTTCGCGATGACCATGAATCCCAGCTCCACAGTGTCTTAACATTGTTAAAAGACTGCGGGGCTGGGATTCATGGCCTGGCGCAGCACATATGTTCGCCTCTCACACTCGGGTCCTTACACCCGCTTCAGACTGTGCGGCGTCAGCTGATCCCTTATCGCATGCCACGGCCATGAAGCCGCACAGTCTGAAGAAGGCGGAAGGAGATGAGGGACAGGCGAACTGATGCACTGCTCATGCCCATCAATCACACCCTCGCAGTCCCAATAAAGAAGACACTGAGGGGCGTTGTGTGGGTCAGGGCGGCCGCAGAGGCGTAGGCAGCCAAACAATGATGCCAGAAGACGGGCAGCGCTACCAAGGGGGTTGCAGCGTGTCATTACAAAGGAAAGTCACACCACCGGGACGGTTAAATGGTCACACAGAGGACACATTTTAGACGTGTTTTCAGTTCCACATGTGCGAGGAGAATACGTTTATGAGCCACCTTGCACACATGCAGCAGTACCGCTGTACAAGGTGGCCTTAAAAACGTACAAACGCCTGGGGGAGGGGGGACAGGTTCCCTTCAATTTCAGTTCTGGTGTCTGCGTGGCTTTTGCAGGACACGATGCCAGCTACACAGCAGGGGAACAGCTGGCGGTGCTGAACCTCACTGACACATTGGCGAGGTGTTTGGCTCTGTGCAGCCAGCACTTCCGGACAGCAACTAACGGTGTTGGAGCCCGGGCTCTGCAGGCGGAGCAGAGTGTAGGCCGAAGCCTGCACTGGCGGCAGCTTTGGGTCTGTTGTGCCTGCGTGGCAGTTGCAGGACACGTTGCCGGCTGCACAGCAGGGGAACAGCTGGCGGTGCTGAACCCCACTGACACATTGGCTGGTGTTTTTCTCTGTGCAGCTAGCAGTACCGGGCCCCAACTGGCGGTGTTAGAGCCCGGGGTCAGCAGGAGGAGGAGATGGAACAGAGTGTAGGCCGAAGCCTGCACTGGCGGCAGCTTTGGGTCTGTTGTGCCTGCGTGGCAGTTGCAGGACACGTTGCCGGCTGCACAGCAGGGGAACAGCTGGCGGTGCTGAACCCCACTGACACATTGGCTGGTGTTTTTCTCTGTGCAGCTAGCAGTACCGGGCCCCAACTGGCGGTGTTAGAGCCCGGGGTCAGCAGGAGGAGGAGATGGAGCAGAGTGTAGGCCGAAGCCTGCACTGGCGGCAGCTTTGGGTCTGTTGTGCCTGCGTGGCAGTTGCAGGACACGTTGCCGGCTGCACAGCAGGGGAACAGCTGGCGGTGCTGAACCCCACTGACACATTGGCTGGTGTTTTTCTCTGTGCAGCTAGCAGTACCGGGCCCCAACTGGCGGTGTTGGAGCCCGGGCTCTGCAGGGGGAGCAGAGTGTAGGCCGAAGCCTAATTGAACCAATTTCAAAGGTAACCTTTAACCCCCCCTCAGGGGTTACAAAGTAGAAGAGCCACAGCTTATGCAGCAGTAGTGCTGCACAAGTCAAAGGTTGCTCTTTTAATTTTGCTCCTTGCACACGCTGAATGAAACACGTATAACATTTAGCCCTTTATACAGTCAAACTGTGTTGGAGGCGCGAGTTCCCTTTGTAATGAGACGCAGCACAGATGTCAAGAATCCCACCTTGGTGCTGGGTGCAGCCTCCTGAGCGTTGTTATTTGCTGTACAGGAGTCTGCGCTGTCGTGTTATCCCCTGGCCTAGCGCTGTTAGCGCTGCCCATCTTCTGACATCATTTAATGTCGGCCGGTGCGGTTCGCGATGACCATGAATCCCAGCCCCGCAGTGTCTTAACATTGTTAAAACACTGCGGGGCTGGGATTCATCGCCTGGCGCAGCACATATGTTCGCCTCTCACACTCGGGTCCTTACACCCGCTTCAGACTGTGCGGCGTCAGCTGATCCCTTATCGCATGCCACGGCCATGAAGCCGCACAGTCTGAAGAAGGCGGAAGGAGATGAGGGACAGGCGAACTGATGCACTGCTCATGCCCATCAATCACACCCTCGCAGTCCCAATAAAGAAGACACCAAGGGGCGTTGTGTGGGTCAGGGCGGCCGCAGAGGCGCAGGCAGCCAAACAATGATGCCAGAAGACGGGCAGCGCTACCAAGGGGGTTGCAGCGTGTCATTACAAAGGAAAGTCACACCACCGGGACGGTTAAATGGTCACACAGAGGACACATTTTAGACGTGTTTTCAGTTCCACATGAGCGAGGAGAATACGTTTATGAGCCACCTTGCACACATGCAGCAGTACCGCTGTACAAGGTGGCCTTAAAAACGTACAAACGCCTGGGGGAGGGGGGACAGGTTCCCTTCAATTTCAGTTCTGGTGTCTGCGTGGCTTTTGCAGGACACGATGCCGGCTGCACAGCAGGGGAACAGCTGGCGGTGCTGAACCCCACTGACACATTGGCTGGTGTTTTTCTCTGTGCAGCTAGCAGTACCGGGCCCCAACTGGCGGTGTTAGAGCCCGGGGTCAGCAGGAGGAGGAGATGGAGCAGAGTGTAGGCCGAAGCCTGCACTGGCGGCAGCTTTGGGTCTGTTGTGCCTGCGTGGCAGTTGCAGGACACGTTGCCGGCTGCACAGCAGGGGAACAGCTGGCGGTGCTGAACCCCACTGACACATTGGCTGGTGTTTTTCTCTGTGCAGCTAGCAGTACCGGGCCCCAACTGGCGGTGTTGGAGCCCGGGCTCTGCAGGGGGAGCAGAGTGTAGGCCGAAGCCTAATTGAACCAATTTCAAAGGTAACCTTTAACCCCCCCTCAGGGGTTACAAAGTAGAAGAGCCACAGCTTATGCAGCAGTAGTGCTGCACAAGTCAAAGGTTGCTCTTTTAATTTTGCTCCTTGCACACGCTGAATGAAACACGTATAACATTTAGCCCTTTATACAGTCAAACTGTGTTGGAGGCGCGAGTTCCCTTTGTAATGAGACGCAGCACAGATGTCAAGAATCCCACGTTGGTGCTGGGTGCAGCCTCCTGAGCGTTGTTATTTGCTGTACAGGAGTCTGCGCTGTCGTGTTATCCCCTGGCCTAGCGCTGTTAGCGCTGCCCATCTTCTGACATCATTTAATGTCGGCCGGTGCGGTTCGCGATGACCATGAATCCCAGCCCCGCAGTGTCTTAACATTGTTAAAACACTGCGGGGCTGGGATTCATGGCCTGGCGCAGCACATATGTTCGCCTCTCACACTCTGGTCCTTACACCCGCTTCAGACTGTGCGGCATCAGCTGATCCCTTATCGCATGCCACGGCCATGAAGCCGCACAGTCTGAAGAAGGCGGAAGGAGATGAGGGACAGGCGAACTGATGCACTGATCATGCCCATCAATCACACCCTCGCAGTCCCAATAAATAAGACACCGAGGGGCGTTGTGTGGGTCAGGGCGGCCGCAGAGGCGCAGGCAGCCAAACAATGATGCCAGAAGACGGGCAGCGCTACCAAGGGGGTTGCAGCGTGTCATTACAAAGGAAAGTCACACCACCGGGATGGTTAAATGGTCACACAGAGGACACATTTTAGACGTGTTTTCAGTTCCACATGTGCGAGGAGAATACGTTTATGAGCCACCTTGCACACATGCAGCATTACCGCTGTACAAGGTGGCTGTAAAACATACAAACGCCTGGGGGAGGGGGGACAGGTTCCCTTCAATTTCAGTTCTGGTGTCTGCGTGGCTTTTGCAGGACACGATGCCGGCTGCACAGCAGGGGAACAGCTGGCGGTGCTGAACCCCACTGACACATTGGCTGGTGTTTTTCTCTGTGCAGCTAGCAGTACCGGGCCCCAACTGGCGGTGTTAGAGCCTGGGGTCAGCAGGAGGAGGAGATGGAGCAGAGTGTAGGCCGAAGCCTGCACTGGCGGCAGCTTTGGGTCTGTTGTGTCTGCGTGGCAGTTGCAGGACACGTTGCCGGCTACACAGCAGGGGAACAGCTGGCGGTGCTGAACCCCACTGACACATTGGCGAGGTGTTTGGCTCTGTGCAGCCAGCACTTCCGGACAGCAACTAACGGTGTTGGAGCCCGGGCTCTGCAGGCGGAGCAGAGTGTAGGCCGAAGCCTGCACTGGCGGCAGCTTTGGGTCTGTTGTGCCTGCGTGGCAGTTGCAGGACACGTTGCCGGCTGCACAGCAGGGGAACAGCTGGCGGTGCTGAACCCCACTGACACATTGGCTGGTGTTTTTCTCTGTGCAGCTAGCAGTACCGGGCCCCAACTGGCGGTGTTAGAGCCCGGGGTCAGCAGGAGGAGGAGATGGAGCAGAGTGTAGGCCGAAGCCTGCACTGGCGGCAGCTTTGGGTCTGTTGTGTCTGCGTAGCAGTTGCAGGACACGTTGCCGGCTACACAGCAGGGGAACAGCTGGCGGTGCTGAACCCCACTGACACATTGGCTGTTGTGGGTTCTGTTGGTGGGCTCCCTCTGGTGGTTACTGCTGGTACTGGGTGACTTTGGTGGGTTGCGGCCTTTGGTTTCCACCTGTCCATCAGAGGCTGGGTGTTTCCTATTTTACCTGGCCTTTCTGTCATTTCCCTTGCCGGCTATCAATGTGTTCAGATGTGCTCTGTTTGGTTCCTGCCTACCTGCTCCCAGATCTTTCAGGATAAGCTAAGTGCTGATTTTCAGTTGTTTGGTTTTTGGTCCAGCTTGCTTAGAATGTCTCTATGCTAGCTGGTTGCTCTAGTGGACTGAGGTTCTCCCCATGTGCCATGAGTTGGCACATGGGTTCTTGTAATCTCAGGATGGTTTTTTTGATTAGGGTTTTTTGCTGACCGCTCAGTCCCCTTTTGTATCATTCTGCTTTCTAGTTTTCAGCGGGCCTCTATTTGCTAAAGCTATATACATCATCTCTATGTGTGTGCCTTCCTCTCATTTCACCGTCAATACATGTGGGGGGCAACTATACCTTTGGGGTTAATTCCTCTGGAGGCAAGTGAGGTCTTGTTTTCTCTGCAGTACTAGTTAGCTCTTAGGCTGGTGCGTGGTGTCTAGAACCAACGTAGGAACGCTCCCTGGCTATCTCTAGTTGCGTTTGTCAGGCGTAGGGCAGCGGTCAGCCCAGGTTCCATCACCCTAGAGCTCGTCCGATATTTGTTATACTTTGCTTGTCCTGTGCTATCCTTAGCCATTGGGGATTCATGACAATTGGCGAGGTGTTTGGCTCTGTGCAGCCAGCACTTCCGGACAGCAACTAACGGTGTTGGAGCCCGGGCTCTGCAGGCGGAGCAGAGTGTAGGCCGAAGCCTAATTGAACCGATTTTAAAAGTAACCTTTAACCCCCCCTCAGGGGTGAAAAACTACAAGAGCCACAGCTTGGGCAGCAGTAATGCTGCACAAGTGAAAGGTTGCTCTTTTAATTTTGCTCCTTGCACACGCTGAAAGGAACACATACAACATTTAGGCCCTTACACAGTCAAACTGTTTTGGAGGCGTGAGTTCCCCTCGTAAGGAGACGCAGCACAGCTTGCAAAAATGCCACCTTGGTGCTTTGCGCGGCCTCCTGAGCATCGTTATTTGTTGCACAGGAGTCTGCGCTGTCGTGTTATTCCTTGGCCTTGCGCTGTTAGTGCTGCCCGTCCTCTGACATCATTTGATGTCGGCCGGTGCGGTTCGCGATGCCCATGAATCCCAGCCCCGCAGTGTCTTGACATAGTTAAAACACTGCGGGGCTGGGATTAATGGCCTGGCGCAGCACATATGTTCGCCTCTCACACTCGGGTCCTTACACC
Organism: Ranitomeya variabilis; assembly: GCF_051348905.1. NCBI lineage: Eukaryota > Metazoa > Chordata > Amphibia > Anura > Dendrobatidae > Ranitomeya > Ranitomeya variabilis. The sequence continues at coordinate 146,268,262 of NC_135233.1, read as the reverse complement.
TGCTTCAGACTATGCGGCGTCAGCTGATCCCTTATCGCATGCCACGGCCATGAAGCCGCACAGTCCGAAGAAGGCGTAAGGAGAGGAGAGACAGGCGAAGAAATGCACCGTTCATGCCCGTCAATCACACCCTCGCAGTCAAAATAAATAAGACACCGAGGGGCGTTGTGTGGGGCAAGGCGGCCGCAGAGGCGCACCCAGCCAAATAATGATGCCAGAAGACGGGCAGCGTTACCAAGGAGCTTGTTGCGTGTCAATACAAAGGAAAATCACACCTGAGGGACGTTTTAATGGTCACAAAGGACACAATTTAAACGTGTTCAGTTCCACGAGTGCAAGGAGAATAAGTTTCTGAGCCACCTTGCACACATGCAGCATTACTGCTGTACAAGGTGGCTGTAAAACATAGAAACACCTGGGGGAGGGGGGACAGGTTCCCTTCAATTTCAGTTCTTGTGTCTGCGTGGCGGTCGCAGGACACGTTGCCGGCTGCACAGCAGGGGAACAGCTGGCGGTGCTGAACCCCACTGACACATTGGCTGGTGTTTTTCTCCGTGCAGCTAGCACATCTGGGCCAAAACTGGCGGTGTTAGAGCCCAGGGTCAGCAGGAGGAGCAGGGGGAGCGGAGTGTAGGCCGAAGCCTGCACTGGAGCAAGTTGAAAGGAAACCTTTAACCTCCCCCCCCCCAGGCGTTTGTAGCTGAAAGAGCCATTGTGTACAGCACTAATGCTGGAAAAGGTAAACTTAGCTCTTTTAATTATGGTCCTTGCACATGCTGAACCTAACACTTATGAAATGTGTCCCCTCACAGCGTTAAACCGTCCGGTAGGTGGAACTTTCCTTTGTCGTGTGACGCAGCACAGCCATCATTTCTACCCCCTTGGCGCCGTGCGCCGCCTCCTCAGCGTTGTTTGAATCTGTCCCGGAGCCTGCGCTGTTAGGTTAGCCCTTGGCCATGCACACATGTTGCGCTGCCCGTCTTCTGACATCATTTGGTGTCAGGCTGGCTGCGCCTGTGCGGACGCGCTGGCCGAGATCCCGCCTCGCAGTGTCGTCTAATGTAATCCCACCGCGGGCCTGGGATCCGTGGCCATGCGCAGTGCATATCCTCGCCTCTCACTCCCCTCCCTACGGCTTCTTCAGACTGTGCGGTGTCACGGCCGTGGCATGCTATTAGGGATCAGCTGACACCGCACAGTCTGAAGAAGCCATAGGGAGGGGAGTGAGAGGCGAGGATATGCACTGCGCATGGCCACGGATCCCAGGCCCGCGGTGGGATTACATTAGACGACACTGCGAGGCGGGATCTCGGCCAGCGCACCCGCGCAGCCAGCCTGACACCAAATGATGTCAGAAGACGGGCAGCGCAACATGTGTGCATGGCCAAGGGCTAACCTAACAGCGCAGGCTCCGGGACAGATTCAAACAACGCTGAGGAGGCGGTGCACGGCGCCAAGGGGGTAGAAATGATGGCTGTGCTGCGTCACACGACAAAGGAAAGTTCCACCTACCGGACGGTTTAACGGTGTGTGGGGACACATTTCATAAGTGTTAGGTTCAGCATGTGCAAGGAGCACCACGAAAAGAGGCACTTTTTCCCTTTGCATCATTACTGCTGCACAAGGTGGCTCCTTCAGTAACAAACGCCTGGGGGGGGGGGGGGGACAGGTTCCCTTAAATTTAACTTGTTGTGCCTGCGTGGCGGTCGCAGTACACGTTGCCGTATACACAGCAGGGGAACAGCTGGCGGTGCTGAACCCCACTAACACATTGGCGAGGTGTTTGGCTCTGTGCGTACAGCACTTCTGGACGGCAACTAGCGGTGTTGTAGCCCAGGGACAGGTGGAGGAGGAGGAGGTAGGAGGAGGTAGGAGGGATTGCCACACACACAGCTGGGGAACAGCTGACGTTACTGAACCCCAATAACAGAGGAGGGACTGTTGGGACTGTGCGTACAGCACTTCTGGACGGCAACTAGCGGTGTTGGAGCCCAGGGACAGGTGGAGGAGGAGGAGGTGGAGGAGGTAGGAGGGATTGCCACACACACAGCTGGGGAACAGCTGACGTTACTGAACCCCAATAACAACAGAGGAGCGACTGTTGGGACTGTGCGGACAGCACTTCTGGACGGCAACTAGCGGTGTTGGAGCCCAGGGACAGGTGGAGGAGGAGGAGGTGGAGGAGGTAGGAGGGATTGCCACACACACAGCTGGGGAACAGCTGACGTTACTGAACCCCAATAACAGAGGAGCGACTGTTGGGACTGTGCGGACAGCACTTCTGGACGGCAACTAGCGGTGTTGGAGCCCAGGGACAGGTGGAGGAGGAGGAGGTAGGAGGAGGTAGGAGGGATTGCCACACACACAGCTGGGGAACAGCTGACGTTACTGAACCCCAATAACAGAGGAGCGACTGTTGGGACTGTGCGGACAGCACTTCTGGACGGCAACTAGCGGTGTTGGAGCCCAGGGACAGGTGGAGGAGGAGGAGGTAGGAGGAGGTAGGAGGGATTGCCACACACACAGCTGGGGAACAGCTGACGTTACTGAACCCCAATAACAGAGGAGCGACTGTTGGGACTGTGCGGACAGCACTTCTGGACGGCAACTAGCGGTGTTGGAGCCCAGGGACAGGTGGAGGAGGAGGAGGTAGGAGGAGGTAGGAGGGATTGCCACACACACAGCTGGGGAACAGCTGACGTTACTGAACCCCAATAACAGAGGAGGGACTGTTGGGACTGTGCGTACAGCACTTCTGGACGGCAACTAGCGGTGTGGAGCCCAGGGACAGGTGGAGGAGGAGGAGGTGGAGGAGGTAGGAGGGATTGCCACACACACAGCTGGGGAACAGCTGACGTTACTGAACCCCAATAACAGAGGAGCGACTGTTGGGACTGTGCGGACAGCACTTCTGGACGGCAACTAGCAGTGTTGGAGCCCAGGGACAGGTGGAAAAGCAGAGGAACACAATGTAGGCCGAAGCCTGAGAAAGTCGAAAGGGAACCTTTAACCCCCCCCAAGGCGTTTGTAGCTGAAAGAGCCAGCTTGTGCAGCACAAAAGATGCAAAAGGAAAAGGTGGCTCTTTTCATCATGCTCCTTGCAAACACAGAACTAAACACTTATAAAATGTGTCCCCTGAAACCGTGAAACCGTCCCGGAGGTGGGACTTTCCTTCATAATATGACGCAGCACAGCCGTCATTCCTACCCCCCCGGCGCCGCGCCCCGGCTCCTCAGCGTTGTTTGATTCCGTCTCGGAGCCTGCGCTGTTATGTTATCCCGTGGCCAGGCACACTTAGCACTGCCCATCTTCTGACATCATTTGGTGTCAGGCTGGCTGCGCCTGTGCGGCCGCGCTGGCCGAGAGCCCGCCTCGCAGTGTCTTCTGATTTAATCCCACTGGGGGCCTGGGATCCATGGCCATGCACAGTGCATATCCTCGCCTCTCACTCCCCTCCCTACGGCTTCTTAAGACTGTGCGGTGTCACGGCCGTGGCATGCTATTAGGGACCAGCTGACACCGAACAGTCTGAAGAAGCCATAGGGAGATGAGTGAGAGGTGGAGGTTCAGATATGCACTGCGCATGTCCATGGATCCCAGGCCCCCAGTGGGATTAAATCAGAAGACACTGCGAGGCGGGCTCCCGGCCAGCGCGGCCGCACAGGCGCAGCCATCCTGACACCAAATGATGCCAGAAGACGGGCAGCGCTAAGTGTGCCTGGCCACGGGATAACATAACAGCGCAGGCTCCGGGACGGAATCAAACAACGCTGAGGAGCCGGGGCGTGGCGCCGGGGGGGTAGGAATGACGGCTGTGCTGCGTCATATTACGAAGGAAAGTCCCACCTCCGGGACGGTTTTACAGGATCAGTGGACACATTTTATAAGTGATAAGTTCTGCATGTGCAAGGAGCTAAACAAAAATAGCTACCTTTTCCTTGTGCAGCATTACTGCTGCACAAGGTGGCTCTTTCAGTAACAAACGCCTTGGGGGGGGGGACAGATTCCCTTACATTTCAGTTGTTGTGTCAGCGTGGCGGTCGCATGACACATTGCCGGCTACACAGCTGGGGATCAGCTGACGTTACTGAAACCCAATAACACTGGGTCGTATGTTTTGACTGTGCAGACGGCACTTCTGAGCCTCAACTGGCGGTGTTGGAGCCCAGGAATTTAAGTTCAGGTGGTAGAAAGATGAACACAACAGGAGACCTGGATAACGTATACAGTGACCTAATTATTTAATCAGGAGGAGGAGTGGCAAATTCCTGCGAGATCCAGGCCTTGTTCATTTTCAGGAAAGTAAGCCGGTCAACGTTATCGGAGGATAGTCGCATGCGACGGTCAGTTAGTACACCACCTGCAGCACTAAAGACACGTTCCGATAATACACTGGCCGCAGGGCAAGACAGCACCTCCAATGCATACTGGCTTAGCTCTGGCCATGTATCCAGCTTTGAGACCCAAAACTTGAAAGGGGAAGAGCCGTCTGGGAGTACAGCAAGAGGGCAAGACATGTAGTCTGTCACCATCTGACGGAACCGTTGCCTCCTGCTGACTGGAGCCGTCTGTGATGGTGTAGACTTTTGTGGGGGGCACAGAAAACTGTGCCACAGTTGGGCCATACTGGTCTTGCCTTGGGCAGAGGCACTGCTTCTGCTCCATCTTTGTGCAGAGCCTCCATCACAGCCTGGACGCACTGAGCTGCTTTGGAATGCACTAGCAGCACTTCTCTCAGTTGGAATGGAGAAGATGATGGAATTCACCAGTGTGTCTTGGTACTCCCGCATTTTTCGCTCCCGGTTCAACGGTGTGATGAGGCTTTCTACGTTGTCCCAGTAGCGAGGATCGAGGAGGGTGAACACCCAATAATCAGACATGTTGAGAATGTGGGCGATGCGGCGGTCGTTTCTCAGGCACTGCAGCATGTAATCCACCATGTGCTGCAGACTGCCAACTGCCCAAGAAACGCTGTCCCCTGCTGGAGGCATGATCTCTGCCCGCTCGTCATCACCCCACCCTCGCTGTACACACTGAGTACTGGACAATTGTGTAACTCCCTCCTCTGGACGGATGTCTTCCTCCTCCATTGACTCCTCCTCATCCTCCTCACAAACTGTCCCCTGCCTACGCGTTTGTGAGGAACCACGTGGCGCTGACTGTCCAGAAGATGATGGAAATGGTGAATCCTCATCCTCCACCTCTTCCACAACATCATCCCTTAGCGCTTGCAGTGATTTTTCAAGCAGGCAGATAAGGGGGACAGTCATGCTGACTAGTGCATCATCTGCACTCGCCATCCGCGTGGAATAATCAAAGGGACACAAAACCTGGCAGACGTCATTCATAGTGGCCCACTCTGTGGTTGTGAAGTCTGTACGGCGCTGACTGCGACTTCTTTGCGCCTGAAGCAGCTGGTACTCCATTACAGCTTGCTGCTGCTCACACAACCGCTCCAACATATGTAACGTGGAATTCCACCTGGTAGGTAGGTCACATATGATGCGATGTTCCGGCAGGCGGTGTCGGCGCTGCAGAGCCGCAATGCGCGCTTTTGCCGTGCTGGAACGCCGCAAGTCAGCACACTCTAGGCGGACCTTGTGCAGAAGGTGCATCAAGATCTGGATAGTCCCTCAAAAAGCTCTGCACGACCAAATTGAGCACATGTGCCAGACATGGGATGTGAGTGAGGTTGCCGAGGCCCAGAGCTGCCACCAGATTTCGGCCATTATCACACACTACCATGCCTGGCTGGAGATTCGCTGGCACAAACCACACATCGCTCTCCTGCTTGATGGCATTCCAGAGCTCCTGCGCTGTGTGGCTACGATTCCCCAAAAAAATTAATTTCAAGACGGCCTGTTGACGTTTGGCCACGGCTGTGCTCATGTCGGTCGTAACAGGTACACGTTCATCACGGGTCCATGTGGAGGTGGACTGTGACGGCTCCTGCAGCGATGATTCTGAGGAACTGGTGTAAGAGGAGGAGTCAATGCGTACAGAATGGATTCCTGCAATCCTTGGAGTGGGCAGGACACGTCCTGCGCCACTCGCACGGTCTGTACCCGGCTCAACGACATTAACCCAATGGGCAGTGAGGGAAAGGTATCGCCCCTGTCCATGTTGACTGGTCCACGCATCGGTGGTGAGGTGGACCTTGCTACTGACGGCGTTCAGTAGCGCGTGTTTTATGTGTCCCTCCACATGCTTGTGCAGGGCAGGGACGGCTTGCCTGCTGAAGTAAAAGCGGCTGGGCACATTGTACTGTGGGACTGCCAATGACATCAAGTCACGGAAGCTGTCAGTCTCCACCAGCCTGAATGACAGCATTTCCAGTGACAGAAGTTTGGCAATGCCTGCAGTCAGAGCCTGTGCTCGTGGGTGGTTTGACGAGAAAGGCCGCCTTTTCTCCCATGCCTGTACTACCGATGGCTGTAGACTGGGCTGGGAGTGTGTGGATGACTGGGAAAGTGGTGCTGCGGGTGGAATTACAGCGGGTCTCTGGACAACATGGCCAGAGGTTCTTCCACGGCGATCCTGGGAGGAAGCCAAACCAGCTGCGTGTGAGCTGGAGGAAGAGGCAACACGAGCTGAAGAGGTGGTAGCTGCCGCTGTTGGTTGGCCTAGCTCTTCAGTGTGTTTTTCTAACTCCGCCGGGTGCCTGTTGCGCACATGTTTCCACATGTTGGAGGTATTGAGGTTGCTGACATTTTTCCCTTTTTGACTTTTTGATGACACACCTTGCATCTGACATAGCAAATGTCATCTGCAACTGTGTCAAAAAAGGACCAGGCACTGCAAGTCTTGGGAGCGCCCTTTTTGGCTTTTGGAAGAGACATGCTCCTAACGGGTGCCAAAGCGGAGGCTGCAGGATCCGCAGTCTTCCCCCTCCCTCTCCCTCTTTGGGCCGTACGGGGAATCTCATCCTCAGAGCTGCTCCCACCACCTTCCTGTCCCTCACGCCAAGATGGGTCAAGGACCTCATCATCTACACTACCCTCTGCCCCCAACTGCTCCTCCTGGGTAGTCTCAGCAGCAGAGCACGCACCAGTAAGTGGCACCTGAGTGTCATCATCAGCTGATGCGGCCTGCGATGTGGTGACCGGAGCCACTGGCCCACCTGCCTCTTCAGAGGAAGAGAGAAAAATCTGTTGGGCATCACTGCACCCTGCCTCTTCTTCCATTTCTCCAATGCTGCTTGGCTGGCCCCCTGTTTCCAAGCCAAGAGATTCAGACAACAGAAGTAGAGACGGCTCCTGTCCTGGGCTCTCTGTCTGCCTGGGCAATTTGGCAGGTGGTGAAGAGACAGATGGCTGCTCTCCAGTGCTCTGTGTCTGAGAGGATGTGGCACTAATTGAAGTTGATGCATTAGCTGCCATCCATCCGACAACGGCTTCAATTTGTTCTTCACGCAGCAGCGGTGTACGGCGCTCTGACACAAAGCTGCGCATGAATGACTGTTGCCTGGTGAAAGTGGGTGCTGTTGTGATCCGCTTTTTGGCTCCCCTGGTGGTGGCTGGTGGTACTGGAGACTTGTGTGTGCTTTTCTGCCTCAGCTCACCTGCTTCCATCAGTTTTGGGAGTTCCCTATTTAACCTTGCTCTCCAGTCACTTCCTTGCCGGTCATCATTGTAACCTGAGTCATTCAGTTGCATGTTCCTGCTACTAGTCTGCTGATCAGCTAAGTGGACTCTTGTCCTTATTGTTTTGTTTTTCTTGTCCAGTTTACAGTTTTGTCATTTCCTGTTACTGGAAGCTCTTGTGGACTGAAATTGCCACTCCTGTGTCATGAGTTGACACAGGAGTCTTAAAGTAATTTCAGGATGGGTTTTTTTAAAGGGTTTTTCAGCTGACCGTGAAGTCCTCTTTTGTATCCTTCCTCTATCTAGTAAGTGGACCTCGCTTTGCTAAATCTACCTTCATACTTGTATGTCTTTTCCTCTGAACTCACCGTTAATATACGTGGGGGCTACTATCATCTTTGGGGAATTTCTCTGGAGGTAAGCCAGGTCTGTTCCTTCCTCTTCCAGGCGTAGTTAGTTCTCCGGCTGGCGCATGGCATCTAGGCAGCCGTAGGAATGCTTCCTGGCTACTGTTAGTTGTGTGGTAGATTTAGGTCACGGTCAGCTTGAGTTTCCATCACCCGAGAGCTAGTCTGTTATTTTTGTGTTTCTGATGTTCCCATGCCATTGGGGAATCATGACAGTATGACCGGCCGCTGTTAAAGTAATTTGCAGAAGAAAGGAGAGTAAAAGAAGTCTGTAGATTTTTTTTTTTTTTTTTCCTCTCATGTTTGCTTCTTAGTTGGCTCAGTTGTATTTCTGCTCTATTTACAGCCTTGCCTTTCTCTCCTTCTAATCCTTGAATGGCTCTGATCTCTCCGGTTTAAGGATGGACCCTCAGAGTTTGGCTGCAGGTTTAAATAATCTTGCTACGAAGGTTCAGAATTTACAAGATTATGTTATACGTACTCCTATTTCTGAACCTAAGATTCCTACACCAGAGGTATTTTCCAGAGATAGATCTCGGTTTCGGAATTTCAAATGTAATTGTAAATTATTCCTTTCTCTCAGACCTCACTCCTCTGGAGATCCTGTTCAGCAGGTTAAGATTGTGATTTCTTTGCTGCGAGGTGACCCTCAGAATTGGGCATTTTCATTGACACCAGGGGATCCTGCGTTGCTCAATGTGGATGCGTTTTTTCTGGCTTTAGGGTTGCTGTATGAGGAACCTAATTTGGAGATTCAAGCTGAAAAAGCTGTAATAGCCCTGTCTCAAGGGCAAGATGAAGCTGAGATATACTGCCAAAAATTTCGTAAATTGTCTGTGCTTACTCAGTGGAATGAGTGTGCCCTAGCGGCAAATTTCAGAGAGGGCCTTTCTGATGCCGTTAAGGATGTCATGGTGGGGTTTCCTACGCCCACAGGTCTGAATGAGTCCATGACAATGGCGATTCAGATTGATCGGTGTTTGCGGGAGCGCAAACCCGTGCACCATTTGGCGGTATCTTCTGAAGGGACGCCAGAGAAAATGCAATGTGACAGAATTCTGTCAAGAAGCGAGCGGCAGAATTATAGGCGCAAAAATGGCTTGTGCTTCTACTGTGGTGATTCCGCGCATGTTATATCAGCATGCTCTAAACGTACTAGGAAGGTTGACAAGTCTGTTTCTATTGGCACTTTACAGTCTAAATTTCTTCTGTCTGTAACTCTGATTTGTTCATTATCAGTTATTACCGTGGATGCCTATGTGGACTCTGGCGCCGCTCTGAGTCTCATGGATTGGTCCTTCGCCAGGCGCTGTGGGTTTGATTTGGAGCCTCTGGAAGTTCCTATACCTCTGAAGGGTATTGATTCTACACCTCTGGCTTGTAATAGACCACAGTTCTGGACGCAAGTGACTATGCATATGACTCCAGACCATCAGGAGATGATTTGCTTCCTCGTGTTGTATAATTTACATGATGTTTTAGTGCTTGGATTACCATGGTTACAATCTCATAACCCAGTACTGGACTGGAAAACTATGTCTGTGTTAAGCTGGGGATGTCGGGGGGCTCATGGGGACATACCTTTGGTTCCTATCTCGTCATCTATTCCCTCTGAGATTCCTGCATTTTTGTCGGATTTTGGGGATATTTTTGAAGAGCCTAAAATTGGTTCTCTCCCTCCCCACAGAGAGTGTGATTGCGCCATAGATCTGATTCCAGGCAGTAAATTTCCAAAGGGTCGTTTGTTTAACCTATCTGTACCTGAGCATGCTGCCATGCGAGAATATGTTAAGGAGTCCCTGGAAAAGGGACATATTCGTCCTTCTTCATCACCTTTAGGAGCTGGGTTTTTCTTTGTCTCTAAAAAGGATGGCTCGCTGAGGCCTTGTATTGATTATCGACTCCTGAATAAAATTACTGTCAAATATCAGTATCCGTTGCCGCTGCTTACTGATTTGTTTGCTCGCATAAGGGGGGCTAAGTGGTTCTCCAAGATTGATCTCCGGGGGGCGTATAATTTGGTGCGAATTAAGCAAGGGGATGAGTGGAAAACCGCATTTAATACGCCTGAGGGCCACTTTGAGTATTTAGTAATGCCTTTCGGCCTTTCTAATGCGCCTTCAGTTTTTCAGTCCTTTATGCATGATATTTTCCGTGAATATCTGGATAAATTTATGATTGTGTATTTGGACGATATTTTGATTTTTTCTGAGGACTGGGAGTCTCATGTTCAGCAGGTCAGGAGGGTTTTTCAGGTCTTGCGGGAGAATTCTCTGTGTGTAAAGGGTTCTAAGTGTGTTTTTGGGGTTCAAAAGATTTCATTTTTGGGGTACATTTTTTCCCCTTCTTCTGTTGAGATGGACCCTGTCAAGGTTCGGGCTATTTGTGACTGGACGCAGCCTACTTCTCTAAAGGGTCTTCAGAAGTTCTTGGGCTTTGCTAATTTTTATCGTCGATTTATAACTGGTTTTTCTGGTGTTGCTAAGCCTCTTACGGATTTGACTAAGAAGGGTGCTGATGTTGCCAATTGGTCCTCTGCCGCTGTGGAGGCCTTTCGGGAACTTAAGCGCCGCTTTTCGTCTGCCCCTGTGTTGCGCCAGCCCGATGTCTCTCTCCCCTTTCAGGTTGAGGTCGATGCTTCCGAGATCGGAGCGGGGGCGGTTTTGTCGCAGAACAGTTCCGATTGCTCAGTGATGAGACCTTGTGCGTTCTTTTCTCGAAAATTTTCTGCCGCCGAAAGAAATTATGATGTCGGTAATCGGGAGCTTTTGGCCATGAAGTGGGCATTTGAGGAGTGGCGTCATTGGCTTGAGGGTGCTAGACATCAGGTGGTGGTTTTGACTGATCACAAGAATCTGATTTATCTTGAGTCTGCCAGGCGCCTGAATCCTAGACAGGCGCGCTGGTCGTTGTTTTTCTCTCGGTTTAATTTTGTGGTCTCATATCTGCCAGGTTCTAAGAATGTGAAGGCGGATGCCCTTTCTAGGAGTTTTGAGCCTGATTCCCCTGGTGATTCGGAACCTACAGGTATCCTTAAGGATGGGGTGATATTATCCGCTATTTCCCCAGATCTGCGACGTGCTTTGCAAGAGTTTCAGGCGGATAGACCTGATCGCTGTCCACCTGGTAGACTGTTTGTTCCTGATGATTGGACCAGTAGAGTCATCTCGGAGGTTCATTCTTCTACGCTGGCGGGTCATCCTGGAATTTTTGGTACCAGGGATTTGGTGGCTAGATCCTTCTGGTGGCCATCTCTGTCTCGTGATGTGCGTGTTTTTGTGCAGTCTTGTGATGTGTGTGCTCGGGCCAAGCCTTGTTGTTCTAGGGCTAGCGGGTTATTGTTGCCCTTGCCTATTCCGAAGAGGCCTTGGACGCACATCTCGATGGACTTTATTTCTGATCTTCCTGTCTCTCAGAGGATGTCTGTTATCTGGGTGGTGTGTGACCGTTTTTCTAAGATGGTTCATTTGGTGCCATTGCCGAAGTTGCCTTCCTCATCTGAGTTGGTTCCTTTGTTTTTTCAAAATGTGGTTCGCTTGCATGGTATTCCTGAAAATATCGTTTCTGATAGGGGTACCCAGTTCGTTTCTAGATTTTGGCGGGCATTCTGTGCCAGGTTGGGCATTGATTTGTCTTTTTCGTCTGCCTTCCATCCTCAGACTAATGGCCAGACGGAGCGAACTAATCAAACTTTGGAGACGTATTTGAGGTGTTTTGTGTCTGCGGATCAGGATGATTGGGTTGCCTTTTTGCCGTTGGCGGAGTTTGCTCTTAATAATCGGGCCAGTTCTGCCACTTTGGTTTCCCCTTTCTTTTGCAATTCGGGGTTTCATCCCCGTTTTTCTTCTGGTCAGGTGGAGTCTTCGGATTGTCCTGGAGTAGATGCTGTGGTGGATCGGTTGTATCGGATTTGGGAACAAGTGGTGGACAATTTGAATTTGTCCCAGGAGAGGACTCAGCGGTTTGCTAACCGCCAGCGTCGGGTTGGTCCTCGCCTTCGTGTTGGGGACTTGGTGTGGTTGTCTTCCCGTTTTGTCCCAATGAGGGTTTCTTCTCCTAAATTTAAGCCTCGGTTCATCGGTCCTTATAGGATTTTGGAGATTATTAACCCTGTTTCCTTTCGTTTGGACCTTCCGGCATCTTTCGCTATCCATAATGTGTTCCATCGGTCGTTGTTGCGGCGATACGAGGTGCCGGTGGTTCCTTCTGCTGGGCCTCCTGCTCCTGTGCTGGTTGAGGGTGAATTGGAGTACGTTATAGAGAAGATCTTGGACTCCCGTATTTCCAGGCGGAGACTCCAGTACCTGGTTAAATGGAAGGGCTATGGTCAGGAAGATAATTCTTGGGTAACTGCCTCTGATGTTCATGCCTCGGATTTGGTTCGTGCCTTTCATAGGGCTCATCCAGGTCGCCCTGGCGGTTCTTGTGAGGGTTCGGTGCCCCCTCCTTAAGGGGGGGGGTACTGTTGTGATCCACTTTTTGGCTCCCCTGGTGGTGGCTGGTGGTACTGGAGACTTGTGTGTGCTTTTCTGCCTCAGCTCACCTGCTTACATCAGTTTTGGGAGTTCCCTATTTAGCCTTGCTCTCCAGTCACTTCCTTGCCGGTCATCATTGTAACCTGAGTCATTCAGTTGCATGTTCCTGCTACTAGTCTGCTGATCAGCTAAGTGGACTCTTGTCCTTATTGTTTTGTTTTTCTTGTCCAGTTTACAGTTTTGTCATTTCCTGTTACTGGAAGCTCTTGTGGACTGAAATTGCCACTCCTGTGTCATGAGTTGACACAGGAGTCTTAAAGTAATTTCAGGATGGGTTTTTTGAAAGGGTTTTTCAGCTGACCGTGAAGTCCTCTTTTGTATCCTTCCTCTATCTAGTAAGTGGACCTCGCTTTGCTAAATCTACCTTCATACTGTGTATGTCTTTTCCTCTGAACTCACCGTTAATATACGTGGGGGCTACTATCATCTTTGGGGAATTTCTCTGGAGGTAAGCCAGGTCTGTTCCTTCCTCTTCCAGGCGTAGTTAGTTCTCCGGCTGGCGCATGGCATCTAGGCAGCCGTAGGAATGCTTCCTGGCTACTGTTAGTTGTGTGGTAGATTTAGGTCACGGTCAGCTTGAGTTTCCATCACCCGAGAGCTAGTCTGTTATTTTTGTGTTTCTGATGTTCCCATGCCATTGGGGAATCATGACAGGGTGCTGATGAGTCACCGGTGCCCGCAGCAGGCACAGAATCCCCACGTCCCCTCCCTGCTCTGCGCCCACGCCCACGTGCCTTACTCACTGCCTTCTTCATCTTGGTTGACTGATAAAGATAAGCAGAAAAGTACTAACGGCTTTGTGTGCTTATTCCTGAGCAACTCCTCCTAACAGGTATAAGAAACACTAATTTTCTAAAGTGTGGACTAGACTTTAATATGAGCTAATGTGGCCTACACAAATGTAAAGTGGTGTAACTGGTGTGTTTGGTGAACTTTATTATTTATTTATTTTTTGGGGGCTGAACTGACAACAGATAGAGCTGCAGTCACACGGAGACCGTGCAGACAGCCGTAAACGGCGCTGCAAGGCCCAAAAACCCTCCTCTACGTTATCCTATGTAGTGTTTTTCCACAAGTTAGCTGGAGACGGGTGGAAAGACACTAATAGGAATTTTTTGAAAAAATGTGCAGCAGCCTGCACTACTTAAAACAAAATGAAAATTGATTTGGCGGTATGACGCAGTGAAGAACCCTGAGCTGGAGACAACCAGGCTATGGCTGCTCACAGACTACAGGGCGAGCTGCAGTCACATGGAGACCGTGCAGACAGCCGTAAACGGCGCTGCAAGGCCCAAAAACCCTCCTCTATGTTATCCTATGTAGTGTTTTTCCACAAATTAGCTGGAGACGGGTGGAAAGACACTAATAGGAATTTTTTGAAAAAATGTGCAGCAGCCTGCACTACTTAAAACAAAATGAAAATTGATTTGGCGGTATGACGCAGTGAAGAACCCTGAGCTGGAGACAACCAGGCTATGGCTGCTCACAGACTACAGGGCGAGCTGCAGTCACATGGAGACCGTGCAGACAGCCGTAAACGGCGCTGCAAGGCCCAAAAACCCTCCTCTATGTTATCCTATGTAGTGTTTTTCCACAAATTAGCTGGAGACGGGTGGAAAGACACTAATAGGAATTTTTTGAAAAAATGTGCAGCAGCCTGCACTACTTAAAACAAAATGAAAATTGATTTGGCGGTATGACGCAGTGAAGAACCCTGAGCTGGAGACAACCAGGCTATGGCTGCTCACAGACTACAGGGTGAGCTGCAGTCACACGGAGACCGTGCAGACAGCCGTAAACGGCGCTGCAAGGCCCAAAAACTCTCCTCTACGTTATCCTATGTAGTGTTTTTCCACAAATTAGCTGGAGACGGGTGGAAAGACACTAATAGGATTTTTTTGAATAAATTAGCAGCAGACTACACTACTTGGAAAAAAAAAAAAAAAAAAAGAACAGTATGAGGCAATGAACCACCCTCCCTGAACTGAATACAACCAGCTATGGATGGCCTATGTGGCTGCACTCAGACTAGAGAGTGGGCTGCACTCACACACACACACACACAGACCTTGCAGATCGCTGTGAAAACAGCGCTACAAGGCAAAAGCAAGGTGAATAGTAGGTGAACACAGCGGTTGCTAAATTAGCCTTTGGAAAGCACAAAGAAGCAAATCGCTATCTCTAAACTGTCCCTCAGTCAGCAAACAGCGTCCTGTCACTAACTGAATTCACAGCAGAGTGAGCGCAAAATGGCGCCAGCGACTTTTAAACTGCATCATGACATCATTTCAGCAGCCAATCACAGCCTTGCCAGTAGTTTCAGGCCCTCCATGCTGAACAGGATGTGCCCACACTTGGAATCATTCTCATTGGCTGAATTTGTGCATTTTGAATCTGGGAACTTCCGATTCCGGTATCCGATACGCGGCAAGTATCGGAATCCCGGTATCGGAATTCCGATACCGCAAGTATCGGCCGATACCCGATACTTGCGGTATCGGAATGCTCAACACTAGTTGTAAGGTGACATCAAGCCTGGCTTAGTAATGGAAAAGTGTCAATTAGACACCTATCCATTACTAATCCAATAGATGTTAAAAGGTTAAATAAAGACACAGCCACAATAAAGTATTTTAATGAAATCAAACACAACACAGTTTGCCATCTTTATTGTACTCCTAATTCCTTGACACCCTCGATCTCCTGTAATAAACATAAATTAATAAACCAACAATATACCATACCTGTCCATCGTTCTGTCCTACATAGTAATCCATATCTGGGTGATATACAGTTTGCAACCGGGACGGTGCTAAGATGCAACCATCCTGGCTGCAAACTACTGAATGAATGAGATGCTGCGGGTGCAGCATCAGTGACTAGCGGTGCAGTCACTGATGCTGCACTCCCTCATAGCCTTACCTGGACTAAACTCTGGAGCGTGGGAAAATGAACAGGCATTTTCCCATGCTCCAGAGTTCACCGCACTTCAGGCTGTGAGGGAATGCAGATTCAGTGATATCACCGCTAGTCACTGAAGCTCTGCTCCCAGCATCTCATTCATTCATCATTCATTCATCAGTGGTTTTCAGCGGGGACGGATGCATCTTGGCACCATCCTGGTTGAAAACTATATATACCCCAGATATGGATTATGGCGTGGGACAAAACGAAGAACAGGTACGGTATATTGTTGGTTTATTATTTTATTAAAGGAGCTGATATTAATAGCCTGGGAAGCTCCATGGGTATTACCCCCCTTCCCAGGCTATAAACATCTGCCCCCAGTCACTGGCTTTCCCTCTGCCGGTTTTGAAAATTGTGCGGGAGCCCACGCCATTTCTTTTCATAAAATAATCTTTTATTAATTACATACATATCCCCTAATTTCCACATACACTGTTCTAATTGTATTTATCACTAACATCTAAATATCTACTGTGATGCAGTGACCCCTGTGGCAGTTAAGGGGCGCTGTGTGTGCTCCTTGGGATATGCATGGAGGCATATCTGTTGTTATAATGGTGGTGAAACAGTGACTGGCAGTGTTGTGAATGGCCGATATGTGTCGCAGAGGGAGTCTGCGTGGTAAGTCTGATGCAATGTTGTTCTGGGACCTGTAGTCCCTCAAGAGTGTGTATAGTTAGTAAGGGAGACTTACTAGGCTAGTTATGTGAGATGGGTGGGACAAACTAGCCACACATCCACACTCCCATCCAGGGGAGTGGTTAAGGGTATATAATGTGACCCGGGTGTGGGTCACATGGTCTTGTGTAGTTCCTGTATTGGATTTCCTGGGAATAGGAGTCCTGAGGAACAGATGATGGTGTGTAGGATTTCCTGGGAGTAGGAATCCTGAATAGCACACTGGGCTACCTATGTTGGAAGACCTGGGAGGAGGCTTCCTGAAGAGCACATGGTGGGACATTGCTACTGGTGGCCTGGCTATTGGACGGTCTCAGCTGGGGATGGACGTCCTGAATAGTACCCGGACTGACCACCTGTGTGATCCTGTGTAACCTGGGTGTTGGGAGGTCCTGGGAGTAGTACCGGATCCCTGAACAGCACGAGGTGAGAACCAGTGACAGCTACTGTGTGGGGAAGCTACAGTCCTTAGGTGGGTCTGGACTGACTAATGTGTGCCGGCCAGTCAAGTTGGTGATCCCTGTGAGGCAGCTTACCCAGAAGAGAGGACTGACTAGGAGTCAGCAGGTAGAGCAGGAGCTCCCGTCAGGTACCTGTACAGACTGTTGGTGCTTGTAATGTCCTATAAACTGTGTGGTCTCCCACGGTGACTGAACGGAGTGAGGTTCGACATGTCTAGAGACCGTGACCCAGTGTCATATGCGCTGTGTGTGACTTAGGACATTGGTGAACTTTACGGCGTACGGTAACCCACGGTACTGGTCAGAGAGGACCAGTGTGTTTAGTTGCCACTAGTGTTGAGCGATACCTTCCGATATGCAAAGGTATCGGTATCGGATAGGATCGTCCGATATCCAAAAAATAACGGATATCGCCGATACCGATACCCGATACCAATGCATATCAATGGGACACAAAATATCGGAATGGTTCCCAGGGTCTGAAGGAGAGGAAACTCTCCTTCAGGCCCTGGGATCCATATTCATGTAAAAAATAAATAATAAAAATAAAAAATATTGATATACTCACCCCTCCGACGGCCCCGGCTCTCACTGGTCCAAGCGTCTGCCTCCGTTCCTAAGAATGCAGAGTGAAGGACCTTCGATGACGTCGCGGCTTGTGATTGGTCGCGTGACCGCTCATGTGACCGCTCACGCGACCAATCACAAGCCGCAACGTCATCGAAGGTCCTTCACTCCCTGCATTCTTAGGAACGGAGACACCCCTAAAAGCCAGGGTCTGCCGGAGGGGTGAGTATATCAATATTTTTTATTTTTATTATTTATTTTTTACATGAATATGGATCCCAGGGCCTGAAGGAGAGTCTCCTCTCCTCCAGACCCTGGGAACCATATGCACCGCACACTTCCGATTCCGATTTCCGATATCGCAAAAATATCGGAACTCGGTATCGGAATTCCGATACAGCAAATATCGGCCGATACACGATATTTGCAGTATCGGAATGCTCAACACTAGTTGCCGCAGACTAAGGATCTGAAACTTGGTGTGATGTCCTGGTTCAGTGTGTAAATGGACTGCTCATGATATGGTTTATGAGGCTTAATAAACCGTATGGACGGCTTTGTTTGAGAATAACGTCTTGCTGTGTGTTATATAGCTGCCAAGCGAGTATTCCCCAATACACTCAGTAAGAGCAATCTTACACTACCTATTCTATATGTATTTACTGTATGTAATCCATCTCTTCAATCCTGTCGGCTATCTATCTCTCTATGAAATATAGACATATATATATGTTTGTCACTGACATATATATGTATATATATATATATATATATATATATATAGTATATATATATATATATATATATATATATATATATATATATATATACAGTATATATATATAGTAAGATAGCACTTACTGCACGATTTTCTCTATTAAACAGTCCATGCGGTTTATTTACATGTCTTAAACCGCCTTGTTACACATCACACACATAGTTCATAGTACACAGCTTCCTTCATTTGACAGACACTACACCCGCCAGTCCTCTTCTGACCAGTTCCCGGGGTTGTCCGTGCGCCATATCAATGTCTCTACTCACATAGCTTTACACGACAATAGGTTCCAGTCTCTAAACACGCCGGACCATACTACGTCCAGTTACCGTGGGTGACTGCACAGTTCATAAACATCCATGGAACATCATAGGCACAGTCTGTTCCACTGGCAGATACTCATCTGCCCATAACCCCCTTTATCTGGAGTTACCTTACAGGAGCTCTGGCTCCACACGCTGACTCCTTGTCAGTCCTCTCTCCCTGGGAGACTGGCTATCTGGGATCACCATACCAAGCCTTGCTCACCAGGCCACCCGACAGTTCCAGACCCACAGAAGGATGGTAGCTTCCCCAACACAGTAGCCGTCACAGGCTCTGCAGGACCATGGCCTCACCATGTGCTTTTCAGGAATCCAATCCTACTCCCAGGATTTTCCAACACAGGCCACTCAGGTACCCCACCTCTCTGTGTCGTATTCAGGGATCTGATCCACACACAGGACCTCCCAACACAGAGGCCTTCAGGTCCATGGCCTCTCCATGTGCTTTTCTGTAATTCATGTAAAAAAGAGAAAAATCAGCTCACCCTTGTAGTTACTTTCATAGTCCATGAAAGAAATCCGAGCACGGAAGGGCGCCTCTGCCTCACGCTGAAGACTGGTGAGAGAAGACAAAGTTTCCAGCTTCAGAGGTAAAATCAAAAAATCTTTATTTCACAATGATAAAAAGAGAAAGAGGTTAGCTGCTAGGACACAGACCGGTATTTACCAGATGAGAAATGCCGTTGTATCACTGAACGCGTTTCGAACACATTTGGTGTTCTTAGTCCTCAGGATGAACTAAGAACACCACACGTGTTCGAAATGCGTTCAGTGATACAACGGCATTTCTCTTCTGGTAAATACTGGTCTATGTCCTAGCAGCTAACCTCTTTCTCTTTTTATCATTGTGAAATAAAGATTTTTTGATTTTACCTCTGGAGCTGGAAAATTTTGTCTTCTCTCACCGCTTTTCAGGAATCCAATCCTACGCCCAGGACATTCCAACACACAGGCCATCCAGGACCTTACACACCGACCATGTGACCAGACCTCAGTCACATTATATCACTGTAGCCACCCCCATAGGTGGGAGATGTGTGTGGTTAGCCAGATCCACCCAGCTCTCCGACTAACCCTGTAAGTCTCCCTTTACAACTACACAAACACTTGTGGGACTACAGGTCTCAGAACAACAACATTACTGGCTTACCGCGCAGAGTATCTCCTCTGCGACACATACTGGCCATTCACAATGACGCAGTCACTGTTTCACTATCACAGTTACTCCTGCAACTGCCATGCACTCCCTTGTCCTCAATACGCCTCCGTAAGTATTCTGAGGGGAACATACAGTGCCCCCTAGCTGTAGCAGGGGTCACGGCCTCACTATATATATATATATATATATATATATATATATATATATACAGTGCTTTGCGAAAGTATTCGGCTCCCTGGAACTTTTCAACTTTTTCCCACACATCGAGCTTCAAGATACCAAATGTAAATTTTTGGTGATGAATCAACAACAAGTGGAACACAATTGTGAAGCTGAACGAAATTTATTGGTTGTTTTACATTTTTGTGGAAATTAAAAAACTGAAAAGTGGGGCGTGCAATATTATTCGGCCCCGCTATATGGCAAGTGGAAAGAGTGAAGCTAAGTGCCAGAACTGGCACATCTTAGACATGCGCCTTTTCTGGGGCGGCTGAGATCAGATGTATTTAGCCCGTGGGGGCAGTATCTATGGCCCCTTCCTAGGCTATGAATATCAGCCTGCAGCTGTCTGCATGGCCTTTTTTCGTTATTAATTATTGGGGCACCCCACGTCATTTTTTTTATTTAGAGTCCCTCATTTTAATAGCCAGTAAAGGCTAAGTATACAGCTGTGAACTGATATTAATTGCCTGGGAAACTCCATGGGTATTACCCCCTTCTCAGGATATAAACATTAGCCTCCAGTCATCGGCTTACACTCTGCTGGTTAACAAAATTAGGCGGGAGCCCACGCTTTTTTTCAGAAAAATAATCTTTTATTAATTAAAAACATGTACGGTAAGCTGCACACACACTGTACTAATTGTGTTTGTCACAGACATCTGTATATCTACCTATAATTTCACATGTATTTAGTGTATGTAATCCATCTCTTCTATCCTATCGGCTCCTGCTGTGATTTTACACTATGCGGCTGCTGAATTGCCGGCTTTTATTCTATATATACATATATATATAATATATATATATAAATATATATACAGTGTGTGTATATATATATATATATATATATATATATATATATATATATATATATATATATATATATATATATGTATGTATGTATACAGTACAGACCAAAAGTTTGGACACACCTCATTTAAAAATTTTTCTGTATTTTCATGACTATGAAACTTGTACATTCAATCTGAAAGCTTCAAAACTATGAGTTAACACATGTGGAATTATATACTTAACAAAACAAAAAAGTGTGAAACAACTGAAAATATGTCTTATATTCTAGGTTCTTCAAAGTAGCCACCTTTTGCTTTGATGACTGCTTTGCACACTCTTGGCATTCTCTTGATGAGCTTTAAGAGGTAGTCACCGGGAATGGTCTTCCAACAATCTTGCAGGAGTGCCCAGAGATGCTTAGCACTTGTTGGCCCTTTTGCCTTCACGCTGCGGTCCAGCTCACCCCAAACTATCTCGATTGGGTTCAGGTCTGGTAACTGTGGAGGCCAGGTCATCTGGCGTAGCACCCCATCAATCTCCTTCTTGGTCAAATAGCCCTTAATAGAGTCCATCCGTTCATCTTTTCTGCGTCGCACAAAGACTCGGTGGTTGGAACCAAAGATCTCAAATTTGGACTCATCAGACCAAAGCACAGATTTCCACTGGACTAATGTCCATTCCCTGTGTTCTTTAGCCCAAACAAGTCTCTTCTGCTTGTTGCCTGTCCTTAGCAGTGGTTTCCTAGCAGCTATTTTACCATAAAGGCCTGCTGCACAAAGTCTCCTCTTAACAGTTGTTGTAGAGATGTGTCTGCTGCTAGAACTCTGTGTGGCATTGACCTGGTCTCTAATCTGAGCTGCTGTTAAGCTGCGATTTCTGAGGCTGGTGACTCGGATAAACTTATCCTCAGAAGCAGAGGTGACTCTTGGTCTTCCTTTCCTGGGGCGGTCCTCATGTGAGCCAGTTTCTTTGTTGCGCTTGATGGTTTTTGCCACTGCACTTGGGGACACTTTCAAAGTTTTCCCAATTTTTCAGACTGACTGACCTTCGTTTCTTAAACTAATGATGGCCACTCGTTTTTCTTTACTTAGCTGCTTTTTTCGTGCCATAATGAAAATTCTTACAGTCTATTCAGTAGGACTATCAGCTGTGTATCCACCAGACTTCTGCACAACACAACTGATGGTCCCAACCCCATTTATAAGGCAAGAAATCCCACTTATTAAACCTGACAGGGCACACCTGTGAAGTGACAACCATTCCCGCTGACTACCTCTTGAAGCTCATCAAGAGAATGCCAAGAGTGTGCAAAGCAGTCATCAAAGCAAAAGTGGCTACTTTGAAGAACCTAGATTATAAGACATATTTTCAGTTGTTTCACACTTTTTTGTTAAGTATATAATTACACATGTGTTAATTCATAGTTTTGATGCCTTCAGTGTGAATGCACAATTTTCTTAGTCATGAAAATACAGAAAAATCTTTAAATGAGAAGGTGTGTCCAAACTTTTGGTCTGTACTGTATATGTTTTGAAGATTATTCCCTTTGAAAAGGATATGTAAATGACTTATAGAATTTCTCAATGCAAAAGCTCATGTTAAAATCGCATTACAGTCGAATAGCAATCACACTGCTTTTGGATGTAAATCGGATGCTAGGTGTGAAAAATCGGATTGTACTCGCATAAAAAACGCAATGACACTCGCATAAAACTTGCATTATACTCGTCCAACTCTCCTGCATCAAAATTGGACTGATTTTAAAATTGCTAGTGTGACTCCAGCCTTAAAGGTAATGTTACATCACAAAATAGCCGTACAAACCAATCACAGCACCTTTTAGCCCTAGAAAAAATCCTACTTTCATTGTCCAAATCTATTGCTGTGTTTGCTACTTGTTTTCCATCAGTCTCTGCCCCACTGTTCTTTAAAGGGATATTCTCAAGATTGGAAGTGATCCCCTATCCATAAGATATTGCGCTGGGTCTTACCACTGGCACCCCACCAATCCTGAGAACCGCGGTTCTGCACCATTCATTGTAACGGGACTGCTGGAGATAGCCGAGCGCTGTGCTACACTTATCTGGTCTTCGGCATGGCCATACTAATAAATAGAGCAGCAGTGAGCATGATTGACCATTGCTCCATTCACACATGGCTCTTCAGAGCCATGATTCTTGGGATCAGTGTTGGTCCCAGCGTTCAGGAAGTTATCCCCTATACCTCATTGGCATTTTTGAATAAAAAATGGTTTATGAGTTATGTCAATGGTCCCTTTAATTTCTTTGGCTGAAGAGTAAATATCTACAGTAAACGTCATGTCCCATAACCAACATTTATCACCTAGTCACAGGATAGATGATAAATGTTTGACCACTGTGGGTCCAGCTACCCGGAGATCCACTGTATTAAGTGGTGAGGTGGAGAAAACAGATTTATTGCCGAGTTGTCAAAACTTTCATTATTATAGGAAAACATAAAATGGAAGGCTAAGTGCAACCTGATGTAAGCTTGAGGTAATTCAATAATTTATTTAAAAATATAACTGATTAAAAATTAACCCCTTCATGACCCAGCCTATTTTGGCCTTAAAGGGAACCTATCACCACGTTTTTTAAAGATTAGATAAAAATAGTGTGAAATAGGGGCAGAGCTGGGCTTTACATTACTGCCTTTTCGGTGCCTTTACACCCCCGTTAGGCTGCCGAAATACCTTTGTGAAGTGGCCGTTTTGTCCTGTCACTCAAGTTGGTCAGGTCGGATGGGCGTGGTCACAGCGCTGTTTCTCCCCCAGATCAGGCTCATCATTACGTTGGTGGCGTAGTGGTGTGCGCATGTCCAAGGTCCCGAATCCTGCACAGGGGTGTGAAAATAGCAGCGATGTCCGTTATTCTATTGGTGGTCGGTGGGCGCGGCCATCTTGCTTTGGCCGCGCGTGCGCAGAAGCGGCGCTCTGCTGGCCGCGGCTTCAGGAAAATGGCCGCGGGCATCTGCGCGTGCGCAGATGGCTATCGCGGCGGCCATTTTCATGAAGCAGAGTACGCATCTCGGCTTCACGAAAATGGCCGCCGCGATAGCCATCTGCGCACGCGCCGATGCCCGCGGCCATTTTCCTGAAGCCGCGGCCAGCAGAGCGCCGCTTCTGCGCACGCGCGGCCAAAGCAAGATGGCCGCGCCCACCGACTACCAATGGAATAACGGACATCGCTGCTATTTTCACACCCCTGTGCAGGATTCGGGACCTTGGACATGCGCACACCACTACGCCACCAACGTAATGATGAGCCTGATCTGGGGGAGAAACAGCGCTGTGACCACGCCCATCCGACCTGACCAACTTGAGTGACAGGACAAAACGGCCACTTCACAAAGGTATTTCGGCAGCCTAACGGGGGTGTAAAGGCACCGAAAAGGCAGTAATGTAAAGCCCAGCTCTGCCCCTATTTCACACTATTTTTATCTAATCTTTAAAAAACGGGGTGATAGGTTCCCTATAATGACCTTGCCGTTTTTTGCAATTCTGACCAGTGTCCCTTTATGAGGTAATAACTCAGGAACGCTTCAACGGATCCTAGCGATTCTGAGATTGTTTTTTCGTGACATATTGGGCTTCATGTTAGTGGTAAATTTAGGTCGATAATTTCTGAGTTTATTTGTGAAAAAAAACGGAAATTTGGCAAAAATTTTGAAAATTTCGCAATTTTCACATTTTGAATTTTTATTCTGTTAAACCAGAGAGTTATGTGACACAAAATAGTTAATAAATAACATTTCCCACATGTCTACTTTACATCAGCACAATTTTGGAAACAAATTTTTTTTTTTGCTAGGAAGTTATAAGGGTTAAAATTTGACCAGTGATTTCTCATTTTTACAACAAAATTTACAAAACCATTTTTTTTAGGGACCACCTCACATTTGAAGTCAGTTTGAGGATTCTATATGGCTGAAAATACCCAAAAGTGACACCATTCTAAAAACTGCACCCCTCAAGGTGCTCAAAACCACATTCAAGAAGTTTATTAACCCTTCAGGTGTTTCACAGCAGCAGAAGCAACATGGAAGGAAAAAATGAACATTTAACTTTTTAGTCACAAAAATGATCTTTTAGCAAAATTTTTTTTATTTTCCCAAGGGTAAAAGGAGAAACTGGACCACGAACGTTGTTGTCCAATTTGTCCTGAGTACGCTGAAACCTCATATGTGGGGGTAAACCACTGTTTGGGCGCACGGCAGAGCTCGGAAGGGAAGGAGCGCCATTTGACTTTTTCAATGAAAAATTGGCTCCAATCTTTAGCGGACACCATGTCGCGTTTGGAGAGCCCCCGTGTGCCTAAACATTGGAGCTCCCCCACAAGTGACCCCATTTTGGAAACTAGACCCCCCAATGAACTTATGTAGAAGCATAGTGAGCACTTTAAACCCCCAGGTGCTTCACAAATTGATCCGTAAAAATGAAACAGTACTTTTTTTTCACCAAAAAATTATTTTAGCCTCAGTTTTTTCATTTTCACATGGGCAACAGGATAAAATGGATACTATAGTTTGTTGGACAATTTCTCCTGAGTACACCGATACCTCACATGTGGGGGTAAACCACTGTTTGGGCACATGGTAAGGCTTGGAAGGGAAGGAGCGCCATTTGACTTTTTGAATGAAAAATTATCTCCATCGCTAGCAGACACCATGTCACGTTTGGAGAGCCCCTGTGTGCCTAAACATTGGAGCTCCCTTACAAGTGACCCCATTTTGGAAACTAGACCCCCCAAGGAACTTATCTAGAAGCATAGTGAGCACTTTAAACTCTCAGGTGCTTCAGAAATTGATCCGTAAAAATGAAAAAGTACTTTTTTTTCACACAAAATTTCTTTTAGCCTCAATTTTTTCATTTTCACATGGGCA
Organism: Ranitomeya variabilis; assembly: GCF_051348905.1. NCBI lineage: Eukaryota > Metazoa > Chordata > Amphibia > Anura > Dendrobatidae > Ranitomeya > Ranitomeya variabilis. The sequence continues at coordinate 146,242,887 of NC_135233.1, read as the reverse complement.
ACAGGATAAAATGGATCCTAAAATTTGTTGGGCAATTTCTCCTGAGTACGCCGATACCTCATATGTGGGGGTAAACCACTGTTTGGGTGCACGGCAAGGCTCGGAAGGGGAGGCGTGCCATTTGACTTTTTGAATGGAAAATTAGCTCCAATCGTTAGCGGACACCATGTCGCATTTGGAGAGCCCCTGTGTGCCTAAACATTGGAGCTCCCCTACAAGTGACCCCATTTTGGAAACTAGAACCCCCAAGGAACTTATCTAGATGCATAGTGAGCACTTATAACCCCCAGGTGCTTCACAGAAGTTTATAACGCAGAGCCGTCAAAATAAAAAATAATTTTTCTTTCCTCAAAAATGATTTTTAGCCCAGAATTTTTTATTTTCCCAAGGGTAATAGGAGAAATTGGACCCCAAATGTTGTTGTCCAGTTTGTCCTGAGTACGATGATACCCCATATGTGGGGGTACACCACTGTTTGGGCGCACCGCAGGGCTCGGAAGGGAAGGCACGCCATTTGGCTTTTTGTATGGAAAATTAGCTCCAATCATTAGCGGACACCATGTCGCGTTTGGAGAGCCCCTGTGTGCCTAAACATTGGAGCTCCTGCACAAGTGACCCCATTTTGGAAACTAGACCTCCCAAGGAACTAATCTCGATGTGTGGTGAGCACTTTGAACCCCCAAGTGCTTCACAGAAGTTTATAACGCAGAGCCATGAAAATAAAAAATAATTTTTATTTTCTCAAAAATGATTTTTTAGCCCACAATTTTTTATTTTCCCAAGGGTAACAGGAGAAATTGGACCCCAAAAGTTGTTGTCCAGTTTCTCCTGAGTACGCTGATACCCCATATGTGGGGGTAAACCACTGTTTTGGCACACGTCGGGGTTTGGAAGGGAAGTAGTGACGTTTTGTAATGCAGACTTTGATGGAATGCTCTGCGCGCGTCAGGTTACGTTTGCAGAGCCCCTGATGTGCCTAAACAGTAGGAACTCCCCACAAGTGACTCCATTTTGGAAACTAGACCCCCAAGGGAACTTATCTAGATGTGTGGTGAGCACTTTGAACCCCCAAGTGCTTCACAAAAGTTTATAACGCAGAGCCGTGAAAATAATAAATGTGTTTCCTTTCCTCAAAAATATTTTTTTAGCCCAGAATTTTTTATTTTTGCAAGGGTAACAGGAGAAATTTGACCCCAAAAGATGTTGTCCAGTTTCTCCTGAGTACGCTGATACCCCATATGTGGGGGTAAACCACTGTTTGGGCACATGCCGGGGCTCGGAAGGGAAGTAGTGACGTTTTGGAATGCAGACTTTGATGGAATGGTCTGCGGGCATCACGTTGCATTTGCAGAGCCCCTGATGTGCCTAAATAGTAGAAACACCCCACAAGTGACCCCATTTTGGAAACTAGACCCCCCAAGGAACTTATCTAGATGTGTGGTGAGCACGTTCAACCCCCAAGAGCTTCACAGAAGTTTACATCGCAGAGCCGTGAAAATACAAAATCATTTTTCTTTCCTCAAAAAAGATGTTTTAGCAAGCAATTTTTTATTTTCACAAGGGTAACAGGAGAAATTGGACCCCAATATTTGTTGCCCAGCTTGTTGTGAGTACGCTGATTTCCCATATGTGGGGGTAAACCACTGTTTGGGCGCACGTCAGGGCTCGGAAGGAAAGTAGTGACATTTGAAATGCAGACTTTGATGGAATGGTCTGCGGGCATCACGTTGCATTTGCAGAGCCCCTGATGTGCCTAAATAGTAGAAACACCCCACAAGTGACCCCATTTTGGAAACTAGACCCCCAAAGGAACTTATCTAGATGTGTGGTGAGCACTTTCAACCCCCAAGTGCTTCACAGAAGTTAATAACACAGAGCCGTGAAAATAAAAAATAATTGTTCTTTCCTCAAAAATTATGTTTTAGCAAGTAATTTTTTATTTTTGCAAGGGTAACAGGAGAAATTGGACCCCAACAGTTGTTGCCCAGTTTGTCCTGAGTACGCTGGTACCCCAAATGTGGGGGTACACCACTGTTTGGGCGCACGTCGGGGCTTGGAAGGGAGGGAGCACCATTTGACTTTTTGAACGCAAGATTGGCTGGAATCAATGGTGGCGCCATGTTGCGTTTGGAGACCCCTGATGTGCCTAAACAGTGGAAACCCCTCAATTCTAACTTCAACACTAACCCCAACACACTCCTAATCCCAACTGTAGCCATAACCCTAATCACAACCCTAACCCCAACACACCCCTAACCACAACCCTAACCCCAACACACCCGTAACCCTAATTCCAACCCTAACCCTAATCCTAACCCTAATCCCAACCCTAACGCTAATCCCAACCCTAACCACAACTGTAACCCCAACACACCCCTAACCCTATCCGTAACCCTAACCACAAGCCTAATCTTAACCCTATTTCCAACCCTAGCCCTAATTCCAACCCTAACTCTAATTCCAACCCTAGCCCTAAGGCTATGTGCCCACGTTGCGGATTCGTGTGAGATTTTTCCGCACGATTTTTGAAAAATCTGCAGGTAAAAGGCACTGCATTTTACCTGCGGATTTACAGCAGATTTCCAGTATTTTTTTGTGCGGATTTCACCTGCGGATTCCTATTGAGGAACAGGTGTAAAACGCTGCGGAATCCTCACAAAGAATTGACATGCTGCGGAAAATGCAACGCAGCGTATCTGCACGGAATTTTCCGCACCATGGGCACAGCGGATTTGGTTTTCCATAGGTGTACATGGTACTGTAAACCTGATGGAAAACTGCTACGAATTCGCAGCGGCCAATCCGCTGCGGATCCGCGGCCAATCCGCTGCGGATCCGCGGCCAATCCGCTGCGGATCCGTGGCCAAATCCGCACTGTGTGCACATGCCATAACCCTAACCCTACCCCTAACCCTAACCCTAACCCTACCCCTAACCCTAACCCTACCCCTAGTTCTAACCCTAACCCTAACCCTACCCCTAGTTCTAACCCTAGTTCTAACCCTAACCCTAGTGGAAAAAGAAAAAAAAAATATTTTCTTTATTTTATTATTGTCCCTACCTATGGGGGTGATAAAGGGGGGGTTTATTTATTATTATTTTATTTTGATCGCTGTGATAGAACCTACCACAGCGATCAAAATGTACTTTGTAATGAATCTGCCGGCCGGCAGATTCGGCGGGCGCACTGCGTATGCGCCCGCCATTTTGGAAGATGGCGGCGCCCAGGGAGAAGACGGACCGACTTCGGGAGGCTCGGTAAGTATGAGGGGGTGGTGGGGGGGTGGATCGGAGCACAGGGGGGGGGATCGGAGGACGGGGGAGCGGACAGGAGCACGGGGGAGCGGACAGGGGGACGGAGGGGGGTACCGGACAGAACGGAGGACTGGGGAGGAGATCGGGGGCGGTGGGGGGGGGGGCAGAACATGATTTCCAGCCATGGCAGATGCTATTGCAGCATCGGCCATGGCTGGATTGCAATATTTCACCATTTTCATAGGTGAAATATTGCAAATTGCTCTGATTGGCTGTTGCACTTTCAACAGCCAATCAGAGCGATCGTAGCCACGTGGGGGCAAAGCCACCCCCCCTGGGCTGAAGTACCACTCCCCCTCTCCCTGCAGATCGGGTGAAATAGGAGTTAACCCTTTCACCCGATCTGCAGGGACGCGATCATTCCATGACGCCACATAGGCGTCATGGGTCGGATTGGCACCGACTTTCATGACGCCTACGTGGCGTCAAAGGTCGGGAAGGGGTTAAGAAAGAATATATAATCACAGTGTAAGTCCATTTTACCCCCTTAACGACAGCCGATATGCCTTTTAATGGCGGCAGTTAAGGGTACTTATTCCTCAGCAGCGCTTTTTAATGGTTCTGGGAAATAAGATTATAGCGTCCCCCAGCGTCAGAAATTCTCCGTGGTCTTGGTTGAGACCGCATAGAGCATGATTTGGGTCGGTTTTTACAGACCCCAGTGTTGCGATCACCGTTATTCATGGAATAATGGTGACTGCAAAAAAAGTCCGATTTCCCATTTAATTTCTCTCTCCTCTGATATGATCTAACACATCAGAGGAGAGAGAAATGGGGTCCCCCAAGCCCCTGCCCTTGTACCTCCGGTGTCCCTGGACTCTCCTGCATCCCCCTGTCCTGTCCCCAGGCCATCTGCGTCTTCTTCCAGGAAGAAAATGGCGGGCTCATGCACAGTTTTATAACTACTGATGGTTGAACATCTCTACTTTTGATGTACTTTTGGAGACAGTGTGACCTGGGCTAACATTCAAGGACCCAAAGATGTGGAAATGTAGAAGGAGTGTCTTACATTATGGTATGTATTCATCCTATATTTGTTGTAGATTAAATGTAATGTTAATTTTTAAACACGTTCCGGCTATGGCATGTAAGAGTGATGTCTATTGATGACCAAGTGGGTATGTGTTAACCCCTTAACAAACGCAGATACGCCTTTTAACGGTGGCAGTTAGGGTACTTAAACCACAGAGCCGCTTTTTAATGGCGCTGTGGAATAACTGTATAGCGCCCGCTCAGATTTCTCCAGGGTCTCGCCCACTGGGGGTAGCTGAGTCTTCAGAGAACATGATTCGGTGTTAGGAGTCGAGTTTCCTCTGCTGCACAGGGGGAATCTCGATCCGTGCCTGCTGCGGTCTCCCATTCTCCATCAGCCGCAGTGGAGCCTGCTCAGCAGAGACGTCGGTCCCAGCGTCTCACTGAGTCTGGTTCAGTGCAAAGGGTTTTTGCTGCCTCTCCAGGCTCTGCTATTGTACCCTGCACTGATCTACGGTGAACAGGCTTTTCTGGGACTAAGTCCTGCTTTGCACACACTGAGCATGCCCAGGGTAAGATCTCTCAGTGGAGATCAAGGGTCGCATGTTCAGGTACTGCAGCCAAATCTATTGGTCTTTCTAGGAAGGTCCTGTAGGTACGCAGGCTCTGTAGCAGTCTCCCATTGGTCCTCTTTTGGAAGGTCCTGTACGTGCTGCAGCTATTTAAGGCTCGCATGGCCGCACAGCCATGCGCTAGTATCTTCTAAAGTTACATGCTTTGCGCCACTGTGGTCATATGCGTGAATGTGTTCAGGCACCCGGCTGAAATAAGCCCCTAGAATGCTGGCACCTCCGGCGAGGAGATTGTGTATGAGAGTATTCAGGGACCTGGCTGAAATAAGTCCCTAGAATGCTGGCACCTCCGGCGAGGAGTGTTGTGTGCATGCATGACCACTGACTGCTCTCTTCTGGGTAGTTAGCCTGTGTCTCTGTGAGAGTTAACAGGGCACAGAGCTTTGCTTTCTCGGCCGCTCTGTGAAGCTAACAGAGCTAGTTAATACCGCCATATTGTGCCGCCATTTACTTAGCGGCAGGATATTTCTTGCACGGTGGATCCCAGGTTGCGAACGCACCAATCACATCAATAAATATATTCGGTGCATTCCGCAAACCCTAACATTCGGGTCAGCTTTTACCTATCCCGGTGTTGCATTCACCGTTATTAACGACATAACGGCGATGGCAAAAAAAGTCAGATTTTCCATTTAATTTCTCTTTCCTCTGATGTGATAGCACATCAGAGGAGAGAGAAATAGGATCCCCGGTACTCCCCAGTATGTCCGGAGTCCCTGCATCCCCCCCGTGATGTCCCCTGGGCCGCCGACATTTTCTTCCGGGTGAAAATGGTAGGTGTATGCACAGCGCACCTGCCGAGATCTGCCGTCCGACACCCAGCAACAATAGGACATTTTTCCTATTGGTTCCTTTTCATCACTGTGATAGGGTCTATCACAGTGATCAAAATAAAAAAAGTAAATCAAACCCCCCTTTTTTAGTTAGGTAAAAAAATAAAATAAGAAAAATGTATTTATTTCCATTTTTCCATTAGGGTTAGGGTTGAGCTAGGGTTACAGTTGGGCTAGGCTTAGGGTTGGGCTAGGGTTAATGTTGGGGCTAAGGTTAGGGTTGGGGCTAGGGTTAGGGATGGGCTAAGGTTGGGGCTAGATTTAGGGTTGGGGCTAGGGTTAGGGTTGGTCTAGGGTTAGGGTTTGTGTTAGGATTGGGGCTAGGGTTACGGTTGGGGTTAGGTTTGTGTTGGGATTAGGGTTGTGGTTAGGGTCATGGTTGTGGTTTTGGGTGGGATTGGGGTTAGGAGTGTGTTAGGGTTGTGGTTAGGGCTATGGTCGGGATTAGGGTTGTGTTGGGGTTAGGGTTAGAGTTATAATGGCGTGGTTCCACTGTTTAGGTACATCATGGGGTCTTCAAACGCGACACGGCGCCCACCATTGATTCCAGCCAATTTTGCGTTCAAAAAGTCAAACGGTCCTCCCTCCCTTCTAAGCCCTACCATGCGCCCAAACAAAGGCTTTTCCCCACATACCGGGTATCAGCGTACTCAAGAGAAATTGGACAACAAATTTTGTGGTCCATTTCCTTCTAATACCCTTGTGAAAGAAAAAAAATTGGTTCCAAAGTAAATTTGTTATGAAAAAAGTAAAATGTTCATTTTTTCCTTCCACGTTGCTTTAGTTCTCGTGAAGCACCTGAAGGGTTATTAAACTTCTTGAATGTGATTTTGCGCACCTTGAGGGGTGTAGTTCTTAGAATGCTGTCATTTTTCAGTATTTTCTATTATATTGATCCCCAAACTCACTTCAAATGTGAGGTTGTCCTTTAAAAAATGGTTTTATAAATTTTGTTTGAAAAATGAGAAATTGCTGGTCAAATATTAACCCTTATAACGTCCTAACAAAAACAAATTATGTTTCTAAAATTGTGCTGATGTAAAGTAGACATGTGGGAAATGTTATTTATTAGCTATTTTGAGTGACACCCCACTCTGATTTAAGGGCAAGAAAATTAAAAGTTTGAAAATTGCAAAATTTTCAACATTTTTGCCAAATTTCCATTTTTTTATAAATGCAAGTCATATCGAAGAAATTTTAGCACTAATATGAAGTACAGTCACTAAAAAACATTCTCAAACTCGGTGGAATCCGTTGAAGCATTCCAGAGCTGTAACTTCATAAAGTGACAGTGGTCAGAATTGTAAAAATTGGCTTGGTCATTAAGTACCAAATTGGCTCTGTCACTAAGGGGTTACAGGTGGTTTGCATTCTTTTGTTGTCGGAAATGGAAGGGAGGCGCCATCTGTCTTATTTGCCTAGGGCACCAAAATACCTTGTCCAGGACCTGGTTAGATAAGTGAATTGAGTTGATAAGCCAGTCTAAAGAAATGCGTCTTTAAGAAAATTAATTGTCCTGGGTAGAGCATTTCAGGGAAGTGGAGAAGCATGCAAGAAGTCTTAGAGATGAGAATGGGGGGTTTGGGTTATTGAAGATGTTAGTTTTAGGTCATTAGCAAAATGGAGGACACGGGTAGGGTGATAGTCAGCGATGATGGAGAAGAAGTAGGGCGATGCAGAACTATGGAGAACTTTGTGGGTGAGAGTAATAAGTTTATATTGAACAAAGTATTGGACGGACAACCAGTGCAATGACTCGCACAGGGTGGAGGCATCGGAGTAGCAGCCAGGCTGAACTGTGATCAGATCCCCGCTAGCACAGTGAGCGCTCAGGGCTCAAGGTGCTAGCGGGGATCTCACAGAAGTCACCGCAGCTCAGCCCGGCTGGGAAAGGAGCTCAGTGACCAGAGGTAACCTCTATGAAGTCACCCCCGGTCACTGAAGTTCCAATCCCAAGCAGCTCATTCACCAGTGGTTTTCAGCTGATACGGTCGCATCTTGGCACCGTCCAAGTTGAAAACTGTATATCCCCCATACATGGATTACGGCGTGGGACACAACGACGGACAGGTATGGTATAATGTTGTTTTATTATTTTACTTTTATTACAGGAGATTGAGGGCTTGGGAATTAGGAGTAATAATTAAAATAGAAAACTGTGTTTTGTTTTTACTTCAAATAAAAGACTTTATTCTTGCTGTGTCTTTATTTACCATACAACTATAGGATTAGTAATGGATAGGTGTCTTATAGACGCTCCTCCATTACTAAACCATGGGCTTGATGTCACCGGTGACATCAACCCCACAATTATTACCCCACTTGCCACCGCTACAGGGCAAGTGGGAAGAGCTGGGCAAAGCACCACAATTGGCACATCTAATAGATGTGCCTTTTCTGGGAGCCTGCGGGCTGCTATTTTTAGGCTGGGGGGGTCAATATCCATGGCCCCTTACCAGCCTGAGAATACCAGCCCCCAGCTGTGAGCTTTAACAGGGCTGGTTCTCAAAAATGGGGGGGGGACCTTTTTTATTATTTATTTAAATCACTTAAAAATATGGCGTGGAGACCCCTCTATTCTTGATATCTAACCTTGCTGAAGCTGACAGCTGAGCTGCAGTCCCCAGCTGTGAGTTTTGTCTGGCTGGTTGTCAAAAATAGAGGGGAACCCACGCCGTTTTTTAAAAATTACCGTATTTATTTACAGCGCAGGAGCGGCAGATGAATTCTCCCATCTGACACTCCTGCTGTCACTGTTATTAGCAGCAGCAGGGGTAGGATGAGGGGAGTAATAGTTCCATCAGCCGCCGCCTGCTGTCTCTTTTATTACTTAAATGTAGCTCTCATCATTCTACCCTGCTCGAGCCGATTGCCGGCAGAGCAGTGGAGAATGATGAGAGCCGTGTTCAGCACCCGGCGCCGGGTAACAGCGCTTACTGTAACGCTTCTTCCCCGGCGCCGATGCGTATCACATGGACAACATCCATGTGTGTTATGTGTTTGCACGTGTGCGAGACGTTTTATGGCTCGTGCTGACATTAAAAAACGTACATGTCAGCTTGTTTTGCCCACGGACACACAATCCGTGGAATCACACTGAAATGTGCACAGACCCATTCAATTGAATAGAGCTCCATTCCTCCCGAGTCTCTCCGCATGGCTAAGTAGCACTGTACAGCCACATATAGGGTATTGCCACGTGCAGTAGAAATTGTGGAACAAATTTTGTTGCCATTTTTACCCACTTCTTGTGTGAAAATGTAAAATTTTTTGCTAAAACAAAATTTTTGTGGTAAACGTAGTTATTTTGTCCTCACTGAACAATGGTATAAAATTCTGTGACACACCCATGGTGTCCATATGATCACTACACCCCCAGATGAATTCATTGAGAGGTTTAGCTAGTAAAATGGGGTCACTTATGGTTTTTTTTTGCTGTTTTGGCACCTCATGGGCTCTCCCAATGGGTCATGGCACCTGCAAACCTTAAAGGGAACCTGTCACCTGTCAGTTAGTTTGTAACTAAAAGAGCCATCTTGTGCAGCACTAATGCTGCATTCTGACAAGGTGGCTCTTTTAGTTATTGTTCGTTGCACTGCAGAAATAATCACTTTTGAATTTGGTACCTCATACCTGTAAAATCGCCAGGGAGGCAGGTCTTTCCCCCTCATCCAAACGCCTCCCTGCTGTCACTCTGCGAGAAGGGCGCCGCCTCCTCGGCGTTATTCAGTTGTCCAGGCGCCTGCGCGGTCATATTCTGCCTTTGGCATGCACAGTTCGCGCTGCCCGACAACTGACATCACTTGATGTCTTGTTTACTGCGCCTGCGTGCACCCGCGGGATCTCGGGCCGCTCGTGAAAACTATGATTTTTTTATTTTTATGGCTCTACGTTGTAAATGTCTGTGAAGCAGTTGTGGGTTCAAATGCTCACCACACATGTAGATAAGATCCTTGGGGGGTCTAGTTTCCAAAATGGTGTCACTTGTGCAGGTTTTTCCACTGTTTAGGCACATCAGGGGCTCTCCAAATACGACATTGCATCTGATCTCAATTCCAGCCAATTTTGCATTTTAAAGTCAAACGGCGCTCCTTCACTTCTGAGCTCTGCCATGCAACCGCGTAATTAGGACAAATTGCACAATATCTTTTGGGGTCCAATTTCTCCTGTTACCCTTGGCAAGATAAAAAAATTTTGGTCTGAATTACATTTTTTCGAAAAAAAGTTAAATGTTCATTTTTGTTTTAAACATTCAAAAAATTCCTGTGAAGCACCTGAAGGGTTAATAAACATCTTCAATGTGGTTTTGAACACCTTGAGGGGTGCAGTTTTTAGAATGGTGTCACTATTGGGTATTTTCTATCATATAGACCCCTCAAAATGACTTCAAATGTGATGTAGTCCCCAAAAAAATGGGGTTGTAAAAATGAGAAATCGCTGTTAACTTTTATCCCTTATAACTTCCTAACAAAAAAAATTTGGTTCCAAAATTGTGCTGATGTAAAGTAGACATGTGGGAAATGTTACTTATTAACCCCTTCATGACCTTGGGATTTTCCGTTTTCCCATGTTCGTTTTTCACACCCCTCCTTCCCAGAGCCATAATTTTTTTGTTTTTCCGTCAATTTGGCCATGTGAGGGCTTATTTTTTGCGGGACGAGTTGTTCTTTTGAACGACATCATTGGTTTTACCATGTTGTGTACTAGAAAACGGGAAAAAAATTCCAAGTGCAGTGAAATTGCAAAAAAAGTGCAGTCCCACACCTGTTTTTTGTTTGGCTTTTTTTGCTAGGTTCACTAAATGCTAAAACTGACCTACCATTATGATTCTCCAGGTCAGTATGAGTTCATAGACACCTAACATGACTAGGTTATTTTTCACGTAAGTGGTGAAAAAAAATTCTGAACATTGCAAAAAAAAAAAAAAAAGCGCCATTTTCCGATACTCGTAGCGTCTCCATTTTTCGTGATCTGGGGTCAGGTGAGGGCTTATTTTTTGCGTGCCGAGCTGGCGTTTTTAATGATAGCATTTTGGTGTAGATACGTTCTTTTGATCGCCCGTTATTGCATTTTAATGCAATGTCGCGGCGACCAAAAAAACGTAATTCTGGCGTTTCGAATTTTTTTCTCATTACACCGTTTAGTGATCAGGTTAATGCTTTTTTTTATTGATAGACCGGGCGATTCTGAATGCGGCGATACCAAATATGTGTAGGTTTGATTTTTTTTTATTGATTTATGTTGATTGGGGCGAAAGGGGGGTGATTTAAACTTTTATATTTTTTTTATTTTTTTCACATTTTTTTAAACTTTTTTTTAAACTTTTGCCATGCTTCAATAGCCTCCATGGGAGGCTAGAAGCAGGCACAGCACGATCGGCTCTGCTACATAGCAGAGATCTGCTGTTCGCTGCTATGTAGCAGAAAATCAGGTGTGCTGTGAGCGCCGACCACAGAGTGGCGCTCACAGCTGCCAGGGATCTGTAACCATAGAGGCCTCAAGGACCTCTATGGTTACTATTCTGAAGCATCGCCGACCTCCGATCATGTGACGGGGGTCAGCGATGACGTCATTTCCGGCCGCCCGGCCGGATGCGGTAGTTAAATGCCGCTGTCTGCGTTTGACAGTGGCATTTAACTAGTTAATAGCGGTGGGTGAATCGCAATTTCACCCGCCGCTATTGCGGGCACATGTCAGCTGTTCAAAACAGCTGACATGTCCCGGCTTTGATGTGGGCTCACCGCGGAGCCCTGCATCAAAGCAGGGGAGCTGACCTCGGACGTACTATCCCATCCGAGGTCAGTAAGGGGTTAAGTGTGACATATTTCTGTTTTAAAGGCATAAAAATTCAAAGTTTGAAAATTGCTAAATTTTCCAAATTTTCGCCAAATTTCCGTTTTTTAGACAAACGCAGGTAATAGCAAAGAAATTTTACCACTAGCATGAAGTACAATATGTCACGAGACAACAATGTCAGAATCACTGGGATCCGTTGAAGAGTTCCAGAGTTATTACCTCATAAAGGAACAGTGGTCAGAATTTTACAAATTAGCCCGCTCATTAACGTGCAAACCACTCTTGGGGGTAAAGGAGTTAAACTAAATGTTATGCTCCAATAAAATAATAAGGCCTATACTCACCTCCCATGCCGGCTGCCATGATAGCACTCACTCTCCCCGCCGCAGTGGAATAACATGTGATGCCCGGCGCCTAATCACCGCTGGCGTTACTGTCTCTGCCTGCGGACAAACTGAACATGAAGAGAAAGTCCGGGAGGAGCTGCAGCCGTGGGTTCCTCTTCATTTTCAGTTTGTCCGAAGCCAGAGACATTGACGCCAGCGGTGACTGGGCGCCAGTGTCACAACACTGCATCATAGCCCCGGGGAGAGCGAGTGCTGACACAGCGGGAACAGGGCCAGCACGGGAGGTGAGAATAGGCTTTATTATTTTATTGGAACATAACATTTCGTTTAAGAAAGGGTTGTCCTAGTAGTGGATTAAAAGGTGCAGAAAATCTGTAACATCAAAAACTTACAAAAAGTGCTGTGTGGGAATGTCGCCTTACAGGGCGCGGTATGCACACTGTAGGGATTCACAAGTCTGCAGTCACAGAGAGTGACTGCCATCTTGGACGCCAAGGTCAGACAACCTGTTTAAAGCACCACTCCAGCATTTGTTTCAGCTCTGGAATGGTGCTTTAAATGTAAGTCTCTAAGGGTATGGCTCCACGGTCCGGAGGGGCGGCGGTATCGCCGCAGCGGCAAAGCCGCTCGGCGCTAAGCCCCACCCCCTTTCTGGGACGCGATGGTGCCGGATGTGTACAGTACACATCCGGGATCATCGCACCCCTCGCCATAGGGCCCTGTGATATGCCTTGCGGGGACGCTGCGTCCCCGCAAGGTGCACGGACATGCTGCGATCTGAAAAGACGCGCAGCATGTCCGGAGTCGCAGGGCCGCCGCGTGCGGGTTTACACGCATAGTGGAGACGGGATTTCATAAAATCCCCTCCACTATGCTGGAACATCTGGACGCTGCTTGTTTGACGCTGCAGCGTCAAACAAGCAGCGTTTACTTACCGTGGAAACATACCCTAACCCCCAGTCATAGTCTCACTCTTTGCCATCTTCCCCGTTTTTCGGCCCCGCTCGGGTCCGCGGCGCCATCTTGTGAGTGCGGCTTCTGACAAGCTCTCAATGCAAGTCTATGAGAGCCGGATCGAGGCCAGAATGAAGCTCTCATAGACTTGTACAGAAAAGTGACCTCCGGCCAGGAAATACTGGAGCTGCTGACAGGTCACTTTTCACCGGAGACTGACAGGAGCGACACTGGAAAAGGATGACGGTGACGGTGGGCGAGTATACGCCGGGGGCAGGGGACTACAGATAAAGCATCGCTCCAGCGGTACGGAGCGGCGCATTAACCAATCAAGGCGGCTTTCATGGGAGCGAAACTTCAACCTACTGTATCCTCACCCATCCCTTGTAGATTGTGAGCCCTCGCGGGCAGGGTCCTCTCTCCTCCTGTACCAGTTATAACTTGTATTGTTCAAGATTATTGTACTTGTTTTTATTATGTATACCCCTCCTCACTTGTAAAGCGCCATGGAATAAATGGCGCTATAACAATAAATAATAATAAGAATAATAATAATAACATCCTGAGGAGCCTGGAGTTTACTTTGCTTCCCAGGACCCGATTCATCATTTACTGAAGTCACTTTGTTTTTTTGCCTTGTGGAATTTGTTGACATTTTTTGCACATTCTTCAAAAAGCACTTTTTTTTGTCTTTGAACAGTTTTGGCCACTTCATAGGAAGAAAAGTCGCGAATCCTTTAAAAAGTAAAAACGTTGAAAACACCTCCAGAAACCTTACATTTCACAAATTTGTCTAAACCATCTGAATAACCAAAGATGGTGAGAAAAAAAGACATAAAAACTCATAGAGGAGAAGCCACATATAGAAGCAAACAATGAACTCGAGCTCAGTGTGAACATGGCCCTTAGACGTCTCCAGACATTAGACGTCTCCAGTGCGCGAATGTAAATTATAACACTTGTTAATAAAGTTACATTAAACAAAAAAAAAAAAACTAACTAGGAAGAAGCGGCGGTCAGGGCGGTGCCGAACCTTACGCCTTGTGCCGTACGTGACGTCACGGCGCCGCTGTCAGAGAGGCAGGAGACCCGCCCAGGCAGCCGCTTCTCTTCCTTCGAGTGTGGGCGGCAGCGGAGCCCGGGCTGTGGGTGCAGCACGGCGGTGGACGGGACCTATGTGACGCTACGCGGCCATTGCGGAGTCGCAGTATTAGCGCCTGTGTGAGCGCCGGTCCCTCCGCTCGGCTCCTCATTCTTCTGTATCGGGCTCGGTGGCGGCCGCTCGGTGGTAACCGCGGCCCCTGCTGCGAGGGCGGCCATGGACGAGCAGGCGGGGCCCGGCGTTTTCTTCAACAACAATAACAATTCGTTGCTGTCCGCGGCCGGTGCGGGGCCTGCGGGAGCCGGCAAAGGATTTGAGGCCGGGACTGGTGATTCGGTTGCTGGCGGTGTAGGAGGAGGCGGCACCGGGACGGCAGGCAGGGCCCAGTACAGCATCCCGGGCATCCTGCACTTCTTACAGCACGAGTGGGCCCGCTTCGAGGTGGAGAGAGCGCAGTGGGAGGTGGAGCGGGCCGAGCTGCAGGTAATCACCGGGACCTGTCACTGTACACACGTGTGCACCGACAGCGGGGCCGTGTATACTGTATACTGTCATGTGCACCGACAGCAGGGCCGTGTATACTGTATACTGTCATGTGCACCGACAGCGGGGCCGTGTATACTGTCATGTGCACCGACAGCGGGGCCGTGTATACTGTATACTGTCATGTGCACCGACAGCAGGGCCGTGTATACTGTATACTGTCATGTGCACCGACAGCGGGGCCGTGTATACTGTCATGTGCACCGACAGCGGGGCTGTGTATACTGTATACTGTCATGTGCACCGACAGCGGGGCTGTGTATACTGTCATGTGCACCGACAGCGGGGCTGTGTATACCGTATACTGTCATGTGCACCGACAGCGGGGCTGTGTATACCGTATACTGTCATGTGCACCGACAGCAGGGCTGTGTATACTGTATACTGTCATATGCACCGACAGCAGGGCCGTGTATACTGTACACTGTCATGTGCACCGACAGCGGGGGCCGTGTATACTGTCATGTGCACCGACAGCGGGGCTGTGTATACTGTATACTGTCATGTGCACCGACAGCGGGGCTGTGTATACTGTATACTGTCATGTGCACCGACAGCGGGGGCCGTGTATACTGTACACTGTCATGTGCACCGACAGCAGGGCCGTGTATACTGTATACTGTCATGTGCACCGACAGCGGGGCCGTGTATACTGTATACTGAAATGTGCACCGACAGCGGGGCTGTGTATACTGTCATGTGCACCGACAGCGGGGCCGTGTATACTGAAATGTGCACCGACAGCGGGGCCGTGTATACTGTCATGTGCACCGACAGAGGGGCTGTGTATACTGTATACTGTCATATGCACCGACAGCGGGGCAGTGTATACTGAAATGTGCACCGACAGCGGGGCCGTGTATACTGTCATGTGCACCGACAGAGGGGCTGTGTATACTGTATACTGTCATATGCACCGACAGCGGGGCAGTGTATACTGAAATGTGCACCGACAGCGGGGCCGTGTATACTGTCATGTGCACCGACAGCAGGGCCGTGTATACTGTCATGTGCACCGACAGCACGGCCGTGTATACTGTCATATGCACCGACAGCAGGGCCGTGTATACTGTATACTGTCATATGCACCGACAGCAGGGCCGTGTATACTGTATACTGTCATGTGCACCGACAGCAGGGCCGTGTATACTGTATACTGTCATATGCACAGACAGCAGGGCCGTGTATACTGTATACTGTCATATGCACCGACAGCAGGGCTGTGTATACCGTATACTGTCATGTGCACCGACAGCAGGGCTGTGTATACTGTATACTGTCATATGCACCGACAGCAGGGCCGTGTATACTGTATACTGTCATGTGCACCGACAGCAGGGCCGTGTATACTGTCATGTGCACCGACAGCAGGGCCGTGTATACTGTCATGTGCACCGACAGCAGGGCCGTGTATACCGTATACTGTCATGTGCACCGACAGCAGGGCTGTGTATACCGTATACTGTCATGTGCACCGACAGCAGGGCTGTGTATACTGTATACTGTCATGTGCACCGACAGCAGGGCCGTGTATACTGTATACTGTCATGTGCACCGACAGCAGGGCCGTGTATACTGTATACTGTCATATGCACCGACAGCAGGGCTGTGTATACCGTATACTGTCATGTGCACCGACAGCAGGGCTGTGTATACTGTATACTGTCATGTGCACCGACAGCAGGGCCGTGTATACTGTATACTGTCATGTGCACCGACAGCAGGGCCGTGTATACTGTCATGTGCACCGACAGCAGGGCCGTGTATACTGTCATGTGCACCGACAGCAGGGCCGTGTATACTGTCATGTGCACCGACAGCAGGGCTGTGTATACTGTATACTGTCATATGCACCGACAGCAGGGCCGTGTATACTGTCATGTGCACCGACAGCAGGGCCGTGTATACTGTCATGTGCACCGACAGCACGGCCGTGTATACTGTCATATGCACCGACAGCAGGGCCGTGTATACTGTATACTGTCATATGCACCGACAGCAGGGCCGTGTATACTGTATACTGTCATGTGCACCGACAGCAGGGCCGTGTATACTGTATACTGTCATATGCACCGACAGCAGGGCCGTGTATACTGTATACTGTCATATGCACCGACAGCAGGGCTGTGTATACCGTATACTGTCATGTGCACCGACAGCAGGGCTGTGTATACTGTATACTGTCATATGCACCGACAGCAGGGCCGTGTATACTGTATACTGTCATGTGCACCGACAGCAGGGCCGTGTATACTGTATACTGTCATGTGCACCGACAGCAGGGCCGTGTATACTGTCATGTGCACCGACAGCAGGGCCGTGTATACTGTCATGTGCACCGACAGCAGGGCCGTGTATACCGTATACTGTCATGTGCACCGACAGCAGGGCTGTGTATACCGTATACTGTCATGTGCACCGACAGCAGGGCTGTGTATACTGTATACTGTCATGTGCACCGACAGCAGGGCTGTGTATACCGTATACTGTCATGTGCACCGACAGCAGGGCTGTGTATACTGTATACTGTCATGTGCACCGACAGCAGGGCCGTGTATACCGTATACTGTCATGTGCACCGACAGCAGGGCTGTGTATACTGTATACTGTCATATGCACCGACAGCAGGGCCGTGTATACTGTATACTGTCATGTGCACCGACAGCAGGGCCGTGTATACTGTATACTGTCATGTGCACCGACAGCAGGGCCGTGTATACTGTCATGTGCACCGACAGCAGGGCCGTGTATACCGTATACTGTCATGTGCACCGACAGCAGGGCTGTGTATACCGTATACTGTCATGTGCACCGACAGCAGGGCTGTGTATACTGTATACTGTCATGTGCACCGACAGCAGGGCCGTGTATACTGTATACTGTCATGTGCACCGACAGCAGGGCCGTGTATACCGTATACTGTCATATGCACCGACAGCAGGGCTGTGTATACCGTATACTGTCATGTGCACCGACAGCAGGGCTGTGTATACTGTATACTGTCATGTGCACCGACAGCAGGGCCGTGTATACTGTCATGTGCACCGACAGCAGGGCCGTGTATACTGTCATGTGCACCGACAGCAGGGCCGTGTATACTGTCATGTGCACCGACAGCAGGGCCGTGTATACTGTCATGTGCACCGACAGCAGGGCCGTGTATACTGTCATGTGCACCGACAGCAGGGCTGTGTATACTGTATACTGTCATATGCACCGACAGCAGGGCCGTGTATACTGTATACTGTCATATGCACCGACAGCGGGGGCCGTGTATACTGTACACTGTCATATGCACCGACAGCAGGGCTCTGTATACTGTATACTGTCATGTGCACCGACAGCGGGGCCGTGTATACTGTATACTGAAATGTGCATCGACAGCGGGGCTGTGTATACTGTATACTATCATGTGCACCGACAGCGGGGGCTGTGTATACTGTCATGTGCACCGACAGCGGGGGGCTGTGTATACTGTCATGTGCACCGACAGCGGGGGGCTGTGTATACTGTATACTGTCATGTGCACCGACAGCGGGGGCTGTGTATACTGTCATGTGCACCGACAGCGGGGGCTGTGTATACTGTATACTGTCATGTGCACCGACAGCGGGGGCTGTGTATACTGTCATGTGCACCGACAGCGGGGGCTGTGTATACTGTCATGTGCACCGACAGCGGGGGGCTGTGTATGCTGTCATGTGCACCGACAGCGGGGGGCTGTGTATGCTGTCATGTGCACCGACAGCGGGGGGCTGTGTATGCTGTCATGTGCACCGACAGCGGGGGGCTGTGTATGCTGTCATGTGCACCGACAGCGGGGGGCTGTGTATACTGTCATGTGCACCGACAGCGGGGGGCTGTGTATGCTGTCATGTGCACCGACAGCGGGGGGCTGTGTATGCTGTCATGTGCACCGACAGCGGGGGCTGTGTATGCTGTCATGTGCACCGACAGCGGGGGGCTGTGTATACTGTCATGTGAACCGACAGCGGGGGGCTGTGTATACTGTATACTGTCATGTGCACCGACGTGGGGGGGGGCTGTGTATACTGTATACTGTCATGTGCACCGACGGGGGGGCTGTGTATACTGTTGTGTGCACCTACAGCGGGGGCTGTGTATGCTGTAGTGTGATTACTGAAAGAGCAGCATATACTGTTTACATTCATGTGATGGTATGCCTCCAGACAGTGGTATTTGTGTGTGGCACCTTTTACTTACCTGGCCTGAATGAGCTCAATCAGCCAAAAGTTAATATCAATTTTAGGAGATCTTTGTTGCAGGTAAATATCCAGACCAATTGCCAGAGGTTAAACCTTTAGGGCCTTTGTGCCCCTGCTATCTGTAAATTCTTCATGCCCCTTGAATTATGGTAATCTGGTCCTATTCTGCAGGAATCCATCAGTCATCTCCAGTCTGCATGCTTTCACTGAATACATGTGCACATCTGGGATAGTAGTTGATGGTGTGCAGTGAACTAGCTAGCCGGTGCATATAGATATTTTCCCTTTGTAACAAACTTTTTGGGTCGTTTTCCATTGATATTTAAGTTTTTCACTATTTACATGACAACTATGTCATGGAGCTGGTGTCTAATGTCTACAGCGTGCAGTCCATCCTACACCATCGCAGGTACTAACTGCTAATTTCCCATAACCCTGTGCAGAGTGCAGCAGATTGTTGTGTCATGTGACCACTGCAGCCAATGTTGCTTTACTCTTCGGGAACAGCAGCGCCGACATTGCTGGAATGGAACTATAGTGTTTTTATTTTGTATCGTTCCTGAACGGATTAAGCTAGGGTTTTCCAGAAGTGGATAACTACTGCTTGAGGCTATGTGCACACGTTGCGGATTTTGCTGCATTGTACAGTACCATGTAAACGTATGGAAAACAAAATCTGCAGTGCACATGCTGCAGAAAAAAACATGCAGAAACGCATTGGTGTTTTTTTCCGCAGCATGTCAATTCTTTGTGTGGCTTCCGCAGCGGTTTACACACCTGCTCCTCAATAGGAATCCACAGCTGTAAAACTGCAGGTGGAATCCGCACAAAGCAGATTTTGCAAAAACAGGTGCGAAAAAATCCTCACACCAATCCGCAACGTGTACACATAGCCTTAAGCGTTTATGGACTTTCAGATTTATCCAGTACAATACTCTAATCTACTGCATAAAACCAAGTCCTGCAGAGTTAAATCTCTGCACCACAAGTCAATTTCTGCCCTGAAGGTTTGTGCTGTTGAACTGTTCAGATGGTATTTACTTTTCCCCTATTGTACTCTGCTATGGGTTTTTTTTCCGTCTGACAATATGGATGGAAAATCCGCAGTCATTGTCTTCCCTTTAGGTTAGGTTGAGTTCAGGTGAGTTTTGATTTTTGCAGACCAACCATGTCCACAAATTCTCATTGTGACAGCCTCTGTTGCAGCTCCCTGTGCCCGTCCTCGCAGTGAGCGGGTACATGAGCTGCCTACTAGTTACATGCACAACGCATGTCGTGTTTTTTTTTTTCTTATGGGGACTTGAGATCTCTGTGAACAATAGCTTGTGCTCTAGCATATTGATCCATATTATGTATGTGTGGGGTCCGGTGCGCACATGAACCAAAAATAAATGTGTGTGAGCATACAGTTAAGGTGTGAAGACGTGATGCTTGGAGTCACTATAATGGTACATGAGTTTCTGGTGAGGAGGAGTGTTTCGGTACGGTGTGTCTGGCATGTTTTGATATTCAGCGTTGAAATCTCAGATGCATATTCATAGGTCTGCAGAGGGCTTGGTCCTTTTGGCTACTGCTCATGGTGTTACACAAGTTTGTTCAGAATTTTGTCTTTATGTATTGTTGTATTCGATGGCTGTGTCCAAATAGGTCATAAAATCACTGCGGAGAACTCGGAGCCTCGCTGTCCATTTACTGGAGGAGTTCTGGTTCAGTGCTGGCAGTCTTCCCTTGGCTGTGTAAATGATCCTTCTACATCAACGGTTTTACTTTCTGCATTTTGAATTGTCATATGTTCATTTATATGCGGCCTTGAGTGGTATTGTTAGTTCTGATGCCTTTTATGCACTTCACAACATTACTAAAATTGACATCTCCAAAATCCTATCATGATATCTCATAGGTATAATGATATTAGCAAATACCGATAATGCTAATTAGAAATGTACTATGGTTCTTCTGATTACCTATGTCACTTACTCCATGTGCAGGCATTACAGTAGCTTGAACATCCATGGTTATGACCACTAACATCTGTCACTAGTGGTGGTTGTGTAATCATGGATAGCTAAGCTACTTGCAAAGCCCTGCACATGAAGTGAGTGACATAGCTAACCAGAAGAACTACCATATACTACATTTCTAAATGGAGGTATTGATAATATTATTATTACTATTAGGTATTATGATAGTTGATCGATAGATCTCCAAAATCCTATCTATCCTGTTTTTCTCATATAGCACACTTACCCTTAGTTTCATTGAGCTATTTACACATCCGTTTTAAAATCCTGTCCGTGGGGCTCAGAGCAGGTCCTATCTCATCTGTTTTGCGGATCAGACTCTGCCATTAAGGTCCCTGACACTTCTAGGCAACCTGACTGCGGATACATGCTGCCCGAACCACATGCAGCATGTATCAGACATTGGCTGTATATCAGCACTGTAACACGTGCTTTATACTACAGAGTTCCATCAGAGTTTCATCGGTTTATAACTGATGATTTGTTAAGAGTCAAGGAATAATAAAAAAAAAAAGTTCAGTTTACCTGCTTTAGCAAAAAATAAATAGAAGAAACTGTATTGAGGTGACACCTAAGAGAAAAATTGGTCAGTTTCTCTTGGGTGGTGACACTCTCACAGATGTGCCAATGTAGGATAACTATAACCTGTCCGACAATGTCAGGTTGCATCATTGGTTAAATGTGTTTTATTCACACCTAGTTTTCTATTGCCCATTGACAGTCATAATAGTGTAACATTATTCTTTATAGTAAATGTATAAAAGAAATATCACAGAGCCAAAAGTAGTCAGTGTGATCCCTCGGCCTCCCAAAGATGGTTCCTGGCTTCTGTAAAAACAAAAGCCTTAGCACCTTTGCGCACTATGTGACTATTGCAGTAGTCAGTGAAATCAGTAGTAGTCAAAAAAACGTAATGGTGGCGAGAGTGATATCCAAGTCCTGAGGGGGTGATACATGATGATCGAATAAGCTCATGTGCTAAGTGTCTTCTGCATGCTCGAAAACTATGTTTGAGTCCCTGCGACTGAAGGTCTCGCAGCTATCCGACCACTACAATGGATGTAGGGATTGTCTGCCTGTTAGACAGCCGCTACACATGCAGGAATTGCCTAACAGCTGCGAGACATGCAGCATCGGGTACTTGAACATATTATTAGAGCACACCGAAGTCACTCAGCACCCAAGCATGCTCAGATAACACTTCAGATCACGTTCACTCATCACTGGTAATATAGTAGAATCACAGCTAGGTAGTGATGGTTTGCCTTCTTTGGTAACTGCTTGCAGCCAAGACTGTTTCTTTAGTGTTATACTGCATCTTAAAGGAGTAGTGTCAAGTTCATAATTTTGTAAAATTGAAAAGTGTTAGCAAAAACAAGGAACATCGCAATTTTCCCATTATTAAAAATTCTTTCCACTCTCAAGAATGGGATTTTTTATTTTTTAATGTATAGCAGGTTTCTGGCCACCGTTCTGTCCCAGCCTGACCAGTTACCTAGGCAAGGAGGGTGCGTAACAAGCAGGCCCATGTGAAAAAGGACCTCACTGATGGTAAAAATGAAGCAAACGCCAATAAAGCTGATCCAGCACACTGATGACAATCAGTACTTTTTTCATCTGCAAGAAAATAAAAAGCAAAAGCCTAATTAAGAATGTATTCACTATAAATCTGGTTAGAACAGGCATTCCCAAAGAAGTATTACACACAATGTACTGTAGGTTTTTAACATAGGAACCTCTGGACGTCAGACCACCTTATGCTCCAATATGCACTGCAGACACAGTGTGAATTCACGGTACCCGGTGACCCTGTGAATGCAGACATAAGTGTGGAACAGGTTTACTGTATTAAGTATCATGACTGAGAAGGGATTCCCCTAGTAGGTAACTAAAAAAGCCTTTCCGATAGCAAGATTGCATAAGGTTATGTGCAGACAGTCTTTTCTCTGCTTTTTCACGGTTTTGAAGAGTTTTGAGATTTGGAGTAAGGATTTGTAGAGTTACTGCAAAAGTCTCAGAATACCTGTGTGCCCGTAGCCTAAGACTTTCCTGATTTTCCTTGGTACTACCCATTCAGACATGTGTGGTGCTGTATTACTGCGTTGTGCAGAGATCCTAATCCAGGTAGTCTTAGCGCTGTCCAAAGTCTAGAAGAATGTTGTTTTAAGTGATCCAGAATCGGCTATGTCCTTGGTTGTAAATTCTCAAATGTCCTCATCTCCCCTGAGTCACACCAGAAATGCCACTCAGTTTAGCAGTATATTGTCTAGCTATCCAAATGGGAACTCTCAATAGTCCTTGCTTTGGTATATGCTTTATATCACTACCTGAGTGTCACACTTTTACATATCTCCAAAATCTACCCCAATAGGGCACCCTGTCGATCTGCAGCATGTGGCACGTATTCCAGGTTGCTTTTTATCTTTTGTAGAGGTTCCTATTGAATTCTGTGCCCAATGTGCCAGCCTTGCTATGCCACCCTCCTGGTATTTGCATATGATGGATATTTCAGCAGATGGTGCACACACTGATTGTAAATCGAGCTTGTAGAATTCTGCATCGTTGGCTTTTTCATGTCAGGGAAGCGGATTATTTTCATTTTTGTAGGGTTTTCTCCCCTCTTTGAGATCATAATTAATTCAGAAGATGATGACAACACAGCGCTGCCTGTCAGGAAATTCATGGCAACAAAGCAGAAGGAAGATTTCAACGTACAGTGTTAAATATCGTATAAAAGTGCATCAGTGTCGGCCTGAAATCTGCATGTATATGCAAATAATGATTTGCAAGAATTTAGAAAGATTGATCCCATTTTTCCTTTTATTCCCTATTATGTGGATTCTTTTTCACAATAGCTTCTGATCTAGTAATCGCTATATGCCAGTTCAGCACTATGTATTCTAGTTCTAAAAAAAACTGCGGATTCTTTCCTGTGGCCTTACTGAAGATTTGGTATTATTTGTCAATGCTTAAATGGGCTTCATAGGAATTAAAGGACTGTTCTCTACATTGTGATTAGACTCTAATCAGAATGTTATACTAACAACCTCATTCAGTTTTGTAAATTTTTGACTAGTGGCATTAGATTAATGTAAGAATTTTCTATCTGCGGTCCATGTCATTCGATTCATTTATGGTATAAGACAGTAAATATTAAGGGTTCCAGGAGGATCCAATCTTGACTATTTTAGCAGCAAATTTCTTTGGGCAGCCAGTATTTGGGATTCACTTGGCCTTGCTTCAGATGACAATTTTCAACAAGGATGACATAATACAGCTGCCTGGAGACTACACTGTTACTTGTGGTGGTGAGGTCACGCTGTGTATACTGCCACATGCAGCAGCACGTTACAGAGCAGAAATAAGAAAAACATTTTACACAGTGCACAAAAAAAAATGTATTGCCTATAGGAGTGCTCTAATCTATGTTCAGAAGCACGCCACTACTGGAGATTAACCATACAGATGAGAAATGGTTGTGCTGCTAGTTCAACACCAGAGCTCTCCCCCATTACCAGCATAGGTAGCTTTTTAGCAGCAACATGGGAGAAGTGCCTGTGGACTGAAGCTGGCCGGATCAAGCCAGCTTCAGAGTGGCACTTGCAGGCTCAAAAGCATAAGCCTGCAAGCAGAGCAGAGCACACTCCTTGCCTAAGTAACTGGCTACTAAGTCTGCAGATATGGGATTAATCTGCAGGTTAATAGCGTTTTGAGTCTGCTTGGCACCTGCACTTAGACCCTGGCTGCCGAGAGGAAATGAAATGTGTTCCTCCAAGTAGCGTCCCAGTTTCAGTCACGGAGGCAACAGTTAACTGCACCCCAGTAACTGACTGACAGCAGCTCCGCATTGAAGTAAAATCACATTTTGAAAAACAGATTCAAGTTGAACATTTTAAATTATATAAAAGGAAACTAAAACGACATGTGAAGAGTCAATGGAGACCAAAATCAGAACGATAAGCCACCATCAGAGTGTTTCTGACAGTTTGGTCAGGAACATGCACACAAGCAGCACACTGAAGGTCATTTGTAGGTCTCTGGCAGCGTTCCCCCTCTCACAAAGTAGGAGATACTGGTCCTGCTGCTGAGTTAATGTCTTTCTACAGCCCTGCACAACTATCCCTGTGTAACGCAGCCCGTGTCCTGGTATCTGCTCCATGCTCTCCACTGGTTGGAGACACTGTGATGACACATACGGATGCATCATCTTGGTGAAACTGACTATTATGCAGCCTGAATGTACAATCTCATGTTACCAATAGTGACATAAGGACACTGGCAAAACATTAAACTAAAGAAGAATGAGTCAGGAAGGATAAGGAGAGCCTTAGGCTATGTGCACACGTAGGAAATGTGGTGCAGAATTTTCTGCACTAAATCTGCATCTGCAGATTTGATGCAGTTTCTATGCAGTTTCTGCGCAGATTCTGTGCAGTTTCTATGCAGATTCTATGCAGATTCTATGCAGTTTCTGTGCAGTTTCTGTGCAGTTTCTGTGCAGTTTCTGTGCAGTTTCTGTGCAGTACAATGTAAATCAATGGGAAAAAAAAAAGCTGTGCACATGGTGCAGAAAAATCTGCAGCAGAAACGCTGCAGAACTGCACAAAAAGCGACGTGCACTTCTTTGAAATCTGCAGCGTTTCTGCGCAGATTTTTCTGCACCATGTGCACAGCTTTTTTTTTTTCCCATTGATTTACATTGTACTGTAAATCACAGTGCAGTTCTGCAGCAGAAAAATCTGCTGCAGTTCTGCACCAATTCTGCACTAAATCTGCATCGTGTGCACATACCCTTATTGTCTGTGGCCACCACCTACAAGACCATTGCAATCTTGGGGATGTCTTGCTGTGGCCTCTCCAGTGCTCCTGTTACTTTCACCTGCACTAATGCAGGCGACAGAGATTCACAATCGCTTGAACCCCCTAACTGGACAGATTTATAACTGGAGGTTAAAGAGCTTGTTCAGAAACTAACAACTGAAGACTGATTCCATATGGGATTGGCGGGGGTCCGACATCCAGAAACACCACATATCAATTAGGATGGGGATAATTAATTATATTGAGCAAAGTATATAGGATAGGGAAGAAAGTCAGTATAACCTAGTTATAGTAGATTATCCATGTATAACCCCGCTGGAGATCTCTAGAGTTCAGGGGTCAGTCGCACTAAATGATTGACTGCTTTCCCTATAGGAGCTGTCAATCACTTATCGGACTGACTCCAAGACTGTGAGCATAGAGCAGAAGCTTATCAGAGTGACTAGACCTTATCTGCTAAGCTTTTTGGTGTATAGGATGCTGACAGCACACACAAGGCAAAAGGTTCATGGTGAATTCAGAAAAGGTGCTGAAGAATATCCGCATAGATTTTACAAATTACATTAAAATAAAAAAAATTAAAACAATCCGCAGTGACTTACACAAGGTGTGTTTTCTTACTCACGCCCTATTGTGCAAGGGCACACATCCAGAATAGCCCTTTCAGGGGAATCCGTTAGCAGGTTTTTGCTATGCAATCTGACAGCAGCATGATGTAGGGGCCAATAGCCTGATTCCAGCGATGTGACATTGGGCTGTTTGCTGTCACTTTGATACAGAGATTTCTCCGCTACAGATCTAGTAGTGCTCAGAATACTAAGCCCTGTATCACCCCACTTCCACCACTGATTGACAGCTTTCTGTGTATACTGCTCTTAGGCAGAAAGCTGCTAATCAGTTGTGGCAGCAGGGTTACACAGAGCAGTTAACTAGGAGGAACAGGATATCTAGTCCTGAAATTATGATGATCTGGTGATAAAACACTGATTTTATTTGGAAAAAAAAAACACTAGTAAATGACACATCGCTAGATTCAAGGTCTCTATCCCTATATTAAGCAGCTTTCAAATTACAAAACATGCTGACAGATTCCCTTTAAGGTAAATTTACATGAGCATCTCTGCAATCACAACATTGATTTTTTTGGCATGTCAGTATCATGATCAAAAGTGGTGGTGTTGTAGACTCAAGGCTGATCCCCCGTGACTCCAGGCTACACCACCCCACACCACCCCACAGGCACAGCACTAAGTAAGGCTAGTTTCACATTTGTGGACGAGGGCTTTGCGGAGCGCTGCGTAGTTCCTCTGTTAAGCCCCACCCACTGCCTCGCCACTTCCTTCAGCTCCGCCTACGTCGGCATGCGTCCTGTGTACCCAGTCTTTAACATTGGGTACGCAGGCCATGCGGATGTATGCGGATGCCTCAGCATGCATCGTTTTCGCGCTGTGCCGACCACAAGAAAATGCACCATGTTGCGGTCGGCGCAGCGTGAAAACAACGCATGCGGAGGCATCCGCATACATCCGCATGGCCTGCGTACCCAATGTTAAAGATAAATAGCAGGACGCATGCCGACGTAGGCGGAGCTGAAGGAAGAGGTGTGGTAGTGGGCGGGGCTTAACGGAGGAACTACACAGCCCTCCGTAAAGCCCACGTCCACAAATGTGAAACCAGCCTAAAAGGACCTGAGAAACTCACCCTCCACCTGTTCTCAGACTGTGAACTGAAAGCAAAAATAGGCAAAACCCCACTTTGTCTCCTGCTAATTAAAAATGTCTGTGCCAAATGGGAGGAGTACACTGTGCACCCAAATCTAATTAGCATTAAACTCCAAATAGTGGTTAAAGAAGAACCACAAAGCGGATTTCTTTACCAAAGGTATAAATGTAATGTGCATTACTGCATTATTAAAGGGAATCTGTCACCCCGTTTTTTCGGTATGAGATAAAAATACTGTTAAATAGGGCCTGAGCTGTGCATTACAATAGTGTAGTTTGTGGACCCCGATTCCCCACCTATGCTGCCGAAATACGTTACCAAAGTAGTCGTTTTCGCCTGTCAATCAGGCTGGTCTGGTCAAAAGGGCGTGTTGTCTTCCCCCAGATTTTGCGTAGTTTTCCGTTGGTGGCGTAGTGGTGTGCGCATGCCCAAGGTCCCGAATCCTCTGCCAGGGGATTTAAAAGAGCGCGCTGTTCGTTATTTCATTGGTGATCGGTGGGCACGGCCATATTCCTTTGGCCGCGCGTGCGCAGAAGCGGCGCTCTGCTGGCCGCGGCGCTCTGCTGGCCGCGGCTTCAGGAAAATGGCCGCCGCGATATCCATCTGCGCACGCGCGGCATCCCGCGGCCATTTTCCTGAAGCCGCGGCCAGCAGAGCGCCGCTTCTGCGCACGCGCGGCCAAAGGAAGATGGCCGCGCCCACCGATCACCAATGAAATAACGAACAGCGCGCTCTTTTAAATCCCCTGGTAGAGGATTCGGGACCTTGGGCATGCGCACACCACTACGCCACCAACGGAAAACTACGCAAAATCTGGGGGAAGACAACACGCCCTTTTGACCAGACCAGCCTGATTGACAGGCGAAAACGACTACTTTGGTAACGTATTTCGGCAGCATAGGTGGGGAATCGGGGTACACAAACTACACTATTGTAATGCTCAGCTCAGGCCCTATTTAACAGTATTTTTATCTCATACCGAAAAAACGGGGTGACAGGTTCCCTTTAAAATATGACCAACCTGATGTGCATAGATTTTAGTAGTTTGCCAAATAGCAGTCATTCCATTTTCCAAACACTTATTGTAACTGGCTGCCAGTGTTAATGTTTCTTTGTATGGGAACCTTAAGGGTATGTTCACACGTAGAAAGGTGCTCTGCGGATTTTTCCGCAGCGGATTTGAGAAATCCGCAGGTAAAAAGCACTGTGTTTTACCTGCGGATTTACCGCGTTTTTTATGTGGATTTTGTGCGGATTCCACCTGTGTTTTACACCTGCGGATTCCTATTATGGAGCAGTTGTAAACCGCAGCGGAATCCTCACAAAGAATTCACATGCTGCAGAATGTAACCTGCAGAATGTAACCCGCAGAGTTTCCGCGCGTTTTTTTCCACAGCATGGGCACTGCGGATTGCGATTTTTCCATAGGTTTCCATGGTACTGTAAACACATGGAAAGCTGCTGCGGACCCGCAGCTGCAGATCCGCAGCAAAACCCGCAACGTGTGCACATAGCCTGAAGGAATATTATCAGATTGCTAAAGATGGCCCATTAGCTCCACTTCTTGCAAGAGAGTGCCTTATTTCTACATGTCACCAGTGCTGTGTATGGAGGGACTCCCTGGGTTGGCACACTTCAGTAGTGACAGAAGTTGAGCAACCAGCAGCCCTCACAGCATTGGCCACGTGCCAACACAGCAAACACTCCTGCATTAGGCTATGTGCACACGTCAGGATTTCTTGCAGAAAATTCCTGAGAAAAACCTGAAATTTTCTGCAAGAAATCTGCATGCGTTTTTGCCGTGGTTTTGCCGCGTTTTTGCCGCGTTTTTTTCCGGACATTTCCCAATGCATTTTATAGTGGGAAATCTGCAAAAAAAACCGTGAAATTAATGAACATGCTGCGTTTTTTACCGCGATACGTTTTTTTCTCGGAAAAAAACGCATCATGTGCACAAAACATGTGGAATTCATTCTAAATGATGGGATGCATATTGTATGCTTTTTTTTGCGGTTTTATAGCGTTTTTATCGCCAAAAAAACGCGAAAAATCAGCAACGTGTGCACACAGCCTTAAAACCAGATGTGGGACTGCAGGACGTCTATGGATGTTTGATAATAAGGTTATAAGGGTATGTGTACATGGAATCCTGTGTAACGGGTCCACTCAAAACCGCTTGAAAGACTCTTCCTTTTAATTTCTTTCACAAAATTACTTGCTATTCATTCATTCATTCATTCATTCATTCATTCATTCATTCATTCATTCAGTGTTTTCAGCATTAATTGGCTTCAGGTTTTCAAAATTGCCAATTATTTAAAAGAAGTGGGTGTAAAACGCTAACAAAATCGCTTCAGTACTATAAACGCCTAGAAAACATATTGAAAACTTTCTTGTTTCCTTTTACACTTGTAAAAGTTTTTGACAATGTCAAACGAAAAAACTGTGCACGTATCCTAAGTGAGTATGTTGTGCATATTTTACTTTTAAACATCTTAAGATATATTACCCTGGCCGGACAACCCTTCTAATACTCCAGTCAACTGAAAGACGTCTTTATTTGAGCTTCTAGTTAATATTTTGCTAAGGTGGAATGTCGCAGCGGAGCTATATTGTAATTGTGGCAATAAGTTCTTCTTGTTTGTAAGGTGATTTTAGTCATAGGTGAACTTCAGGAGGGTTTCATTGCCAATATACAGACTGATATTGCAGAAAAAATTATTTCCAACGCGTTTCAGCCCAATCAATATTTTTGCTCTTGTTCAGGTGGTAGAGAGCAATGAAAATGCGATTTTTAAAGGGGTTTTCCACTACTAAACAACCGCTGCCTGATCTCTTTAGTCCCCTATATAAAATATACCTCGGTGGTAGCGCCATTTGTCATTTTTGTGATGTTGGGACTATTACGCTTAGGGTGGTCACATGACACTATGTACAGCCTTTACTATTCTTTTAGAACTGAACCCTGAAGGGCTGCATCCAATCAGCAGCCGTAACACAACAATGTTACGTTGCCCATCGGGAACAGCAGCTCCGACCTTGCATTAACCAGTGCTGCCGCATGAGGTGAGGATCTATTGGTTTTCTTTTATCTGGGGCACTGAAGTGATAAGCAGGAGCCCCTGACCTGTCTTCAGGTGGTTTGGGGTATTGCAGCTTGACTCATTTCACTTTCAACAAATCTGAGCTGTATTACCCCATACAACCTGTGAGCAGGGGTGCGGCTGTTTTAGGTAGACTCACCCATGTTTGTCTTATTTTGAAATCCCCTTTCAAGTATGAGTGCTGTTTTTGTTTTGTTTTTTTGTAAATACTGTACAAAAATGTAAGACATTTTTATTTATCCTAATAAGTGATGGTTAAAAGTATTGTAGACTTTAGAAACCAAAAATATATATTTTTTTTTCCTCAGTTAGAAAATCAAAACATTTCTAGGAGCAACTTTCTAATGCTGTGTTCAGAGGCCAATGTTATCGGTCAGTGTGCTGGCTATGTGTACAGTATTAACCCCTTAATGACAGCCAATACGTCTTTTAACTGACCTGAGATATAAGAGAATAGCCTCCCCATACAGGTGACAATCCAGCAGCTGTCGGCTGTACATTATAGCTGACAACTTGCTGCATCAGCCACGATCAGTATTTGCATCGTCCAACTCTGTTTAACCCCTTAGGTGCTGCTGTCAATAGTGACTACATCATTATAAATGGTTAACAGAGTGTGGGGGCTTCCTATTTAACCAAATTGGTGCCCTCAGATCTTGATTTTGTGGTCCTGATGTTTGTCATGGCAATTCACGACCAAATAGCGGCCTTAGAGTCTGACGGCTGTAGTAATCTGTTCAGAAGTTAGAAACATTTAGGTGGTAAAAATACACATTTTCATTCCTATCATGCCACTTTGCATTAATTTCTGTAAAGCACCTGAAGAGTTAATAAACTACCTGACTGCAGTTTTCAATATGTCAGGGCGTGCTGTTTTTAAAATGGTATCACGTTTGGGGGTTTCCCAATATATGAGACCCCTAAAGTCACTTCAAATATGGCTAAGTCCGTAAAAAAATAAATTTTGTAAATTTCCTTGAAAAAATGAAAAATTGCTGCTACATTTTTAATCCTCCTAAAATGCTAACAAAATAAAATAACATTTTACAAATGGTGCTGATGTAAAGCAGACATGTGGGAAATGTTATTTATTAATGGTTTGCTGTGGTATGACCATCTGGATTAAAGGGATAATCATTCAAAGTTTGAAAATTGCTAATTTAACATTTTTCTCAAATTTTTTATATTTTTTATAAATACAAAACATATTGACCTAAACTTACCATTATCATAAAATATAATGTGTCATGAAAAAACAATCTCAAAATCACTGGGATGTGTTGAAGCGTTCCAGAGTTATTACCATATATAGGGACACTGGTCAGATTTCAAAAATTTGGCTCCGTCACTAAGGGGTTAATCAATGTGCTGGTGCACAGGAGTGATTTAGGGCCATGTGTTCAAGATCACAGCATGTGTTAGGGTATGTGTCCACGGGCCGTATTACATCCGGAATAGCTGCGGATTGAACGCTGCGTAGAGCCGCAGCGTTCAATCCGCAGGGTCCAGATGTTACAGCATAGTGGAGGGGATTTTATGAAATCCCGTCTCCACTATGCGTGCGAACACGCACCCGGCGGCCCTGCGTTTCCGGACACGCGGCACGTCTTTTTAGAACGCAGCATGTCCGTTTACCTTGCGGCGCCACTGCGCCGCTGCAAGGTAAAACACAGGGCCCTATGTGTGGGGTGCGGAGATTCCAGATGTGTGCAATGAACACATCCGGAATCATCGCGTCTACAGAAGGGGGCAGCGTGAGTTTTCCGCTCCGTTCAATGCACCGGCCATCCTGAACGTGGACACATACCCTTATTCTTGTCTTGTGTTTTTTTTTTTTTTTTTTTCTTCTATTACTGGCAAGTAGCTCCTGCACCCGTCCTTGATGTGGGTCAGTCTACAGGATGGCACACAAACCCAGTCACGACCTGAAGCCCCAGACTTCTGACAGTTGTGTAACCCTGGCCTTAGGGTGTGTGCACACGCTGCGGATTTTGATGCGGATCCGCAGCGGATTTGGCTCAGTGGATCTGCAGCTGTTTTCCATGCGTTGTACAGTACCATGTAAACGTATGAAAAACAAAATCCACAGTGCACAGGCTGCGGAAAAAAACACGCGGAAACGCAGCGTTGTTTTTTCCGCAGCATGTCAATTCTTTGTGTGGATTCCGCAGCGGTTTACACCTGCTCCTCAATAGAAATCCGCAGGTGTAAAACCGCAGGTGGAATCCGCACAAAAAACGCGGTAAATCCGCAGTGCGGTTTACCTGTGGATTTACCAAAATCCAGAAAAATCCACACACCAATCCACAACGTGTGCACATAGCCTTAACGTATCGGCTACCTGTCCTCTGCGGTTGGGGTGACATACATAG